>NW_004955478.1:9470037-9509101 GCF_000276665.1 Chinchilla lanigera | reverse complement strand
TTTTTTTTGGTTTTTCTCCGGTACCGGGAACCAAACTCACGACCTTGCGCTTGCCAGGCAGGCGCGTTTGCCGCTGAGCTAAATCCCCAGCCCCTAATTTCCCCTTCTTTCCCTTCTCTTTTCACACACCCCAGTTGCCCTTTACTTTTGAGTATTTTCCTTTTGTTTCACAATGTCTATCATACCTCTTAATTTTTATTCACTCTTTCAGGTTCTTACACTAGTAAGAAAATCTGTTGCTTACACATGCAGGTCTGATAGAATCTTGATTATTATATGCCTTGGGGTGGATTTATTTTGGTTGTGGCTATTTGGAGTTGTGTATGCTTCATGTATTTGTATGTCAACTTTTTTATCCATGTTTGGGAAGTATTTTGCCATTATTTCTGTGAAGAAATTTTTAATGGCATTTATGCTATCTCCAGCTTTTTTACTGATTCCAATCAGTCTTATGCTTTTCTTCCTTGCTTCATCCTATGGCTGTTGGATTAACTTTTCATGGTATCTTGTGATTTTTAAGATATCTTTTTTCCTGTTGCTAGCTGTATTCCTCTCACTGGCAAGCTATCCCAGGGCAATGAAGGAAGCACAGAGCATGGATCTACCCTCCACTTGCCAGCATTGCTGCCCCGGGGACAATGGAGGAAGGGCAGAGTGTGGACTTAACACTCCACATGCTGATGCCACCATCCCTAGGCCAATATGCTGATCTTAACTAGTGTTTTAATCAGGGATCACAAATTGACTATCCATGAGATGAATCCAAATTATACCCATGAGTTGTAAAATCTGGAAACACTGGCTCTATAGTCTCTCAATAGTAATTGGTGTTTTTTTCTCTTTTGACAAAAGTATACAGTACTCTCCACTTCACCCAATTTCATTCATTTTCTTTACCTCCAGGTTTTTGTGAACTTTTAATTAACTTCTGATAGTCAAAATATAGGTACACATAGCAAATAACTTTAAAAGGATTAAGTCTGTATGTTTGCTTCAAATAAGAATCACATAGCATTTTTTAAAAAAGGATAGGTAACCATAACTTACTAGCTAATTGTACAGTTCATTTTCTTCAATGATAGGATGTTTTTCCGCTTGGAGCCCATGCTCCCTTTTTATGAAGAATCAGGCAATACATTCTGTCTCATTCATCCTTAAAAACTAGAGAGTATGTGAGAATATGAAACTAAGGTTGCCATTATATGTGCTAGCTTTTAATTTCAGATCATTATAATGTCCTAAAATTTCCATATGTTAGAAACCCTTTATTTCTTTCAAAGGAGACAAAGTTGATCCAAATCAACTGGAAAGCATCTTGAGAAACTTGGGAATTAAGCTCACACCTAGTGAACACTTGGAGTTGAAGCCACTGCCAGATAATGGTAAGTCTTACAGATGCCATCTGATTTTGTGCCTGTGTAAACATTTTCAAAACAAACTAAAAATATTTTCAAGCTGTTAAAAGCTAAAGCTATTACAAAGAAAAGTTTCATCACTTAGATTTTAATTAAAAGATCATCAAACTTTTCAGCTGTAGGTTGCTATCAAAGTCAAATTCATTACTCACACTTTCAGGTTGCTAATCAACTGGATTTCTAAAAGTAGATTTTAAAATAGAAAGAACAAAAAAATTAAGAGAAAAACAGGCAGGGGTAGAGAGACAATAAAAGGAAACTAATTAATTGTGTGTTTGTGCAGAATAGAATAGTTTACAAACAAGTGGGTAATTTTGTATATTGAAAAAAAGGCTACATTTCCTAACTTCATTATTAGATGAAATATAACAAAAAATCAGGAAAATAAAAAACACTTTTACTTCCATAACCCAAACATAACCACTGTTAGTTTTCCCTTTTAGTGCTTTTAAGATATCATATGGATAAATAATTATAGCTAAGCAGATATTATTTATAATTCCTATCTCTTCACATTTTAATGTGTTTTCATTATAGAAAACCTTGATAAAGAAGCTAAACAAAAAAAAATCTATATTCCTACCTCAAAGCCATAGCTGCCAAAAACATGAGATGTATAGTTCTAGGTTTCTATCTAGGAATATACAAGGGCTTATCAGTAAATATCATTTGCATTTAAATTTTTAAAATTATTACAATTAAGGTATATTTCTATTTATCCTCCTCAAAATACTCTGCCCTTCAGGAACTCTTATCCTATCATTCTTGTCAGTCTCTGAAGCAGTTCTAGAAGGTCTCTTTTTGGATATCTTTATAAGGTATGATCAAAAACACAGTGAATGATGTGCCATCCAACAGAAAGACAAGCTCATAAAAACACTGTGGCATGTCCTTAGCCTTTATCACCAGCTCTAGCACTATTTGACTTCTGGATCTGCCTCACACAAGGTAAACATTTTGAATTGGTTCAAGACAGTGAGGTTGCCACAACAGCATAACTAAACACATGAAAGAGGACTTCCAAACTGCTTCAGAACGTGGCAAGAAAGAGTAACAGGGTAAGTGTGTTTGAAGCTAGGAGAAGTTATTTTGATGGTCATTACTGGCACCGTTGTCTCTCACTGTGGTAAATTCTTTAAAAATTTAAACTCTTAATGTATTTTTTGTCATACCTTGTATGTCTTTTTTATTAGTTTGCAACCTTGTAGATAAATACTTCCAAACATCCAAAAATTTCATGAGATTAAATTCTTTTAAGTAAAGAATGAAGACATTGCTTCTTGGCCTTTTGGCTGAGGTCAAGTAAAAAATGAAAGATGTTTTATTTATCAAATTTTCTCCTACAAAAATTGTCATTTGAAGCCTCAAAGCAGTAGTTGAGAATGTTATTTTCCCTGTACAGAAAAAATGTGGAAGGCAAATATCTCGTTATTATGAATTGAGTTTCATGCATGTACCGCTGAGGGTGAATATTTTGGTCCATGAATTGTCTCTTTGCATTTGATATGTTCTTTAGACAAGGATTTTTAAATTCTTTTTTCTGAAATTAAGAGATGTGTACTATCTTTTAACTCTATTTCCAAAATGTCCCATTTTTTTTATAGCCAATGAAGAAGTATATCAGAAAAGGTTGATGAAGGGCATAACGTCTTTCAACCGTGAGTAACAAGCAAATTGAAAAGGCTTCATCTTTAACTTTTATGTGTGCTTAAAATAGGAATGCCCTTTCCTTATAGTACTGAGTCCTTATTTGTGCTCTTTTAATAGACACGCAGTTTACCAAGTAATTTTGTGCACTGTGATTTGGCAGAAAGTGTTGGACTTTCTTGAATTTTTCCCCACTTGGCCTGAAAGGTGAAAAAAATTAGACTAGAAAGCAAAAGACGAAGGATAACATCAGTCAAAAAGCAATTTCAGACAAAAGCTGAGACACGATTTACAAGAACAGGCAAAAGAATAAATTCTGCAGAACAGCAATCAACTTTAGCTCTAGCTGTTCATGCTTCTTAAAGATTACTCTTCTCTGTAGGCTCGTTTCCAACATAAGGTTTAAGGCAATTTATTCTATTCTCTTACCGGTTTTATTTATTGGACAAGACTGGTGTCTGGGTGTATGTTCCAAAATAATAATAATAATAGTAATTAGAAGTGAATCTCTTAATTGTAGTAATTATATTTCTCAAATGTTTTCATTGTAACAAACATATGTTCATCAGTGAACAGGAGAAGTAATACAGCAGCATGAATGCATAGTCCAATTGTAGAATCATTCCACTGTACTATATTCCTTTCCTATTTCTTACTTAGGAGACAGTGTTGATGTCGATCAGCTGGACACTTTTTTAGAAAACATGGGGATCACAATCACAGAACAAGAATTCATGGATCTAACAAATAGACTGTCAGATGATGGTGAGCACTATCATTATTCCCATACTTCCTACAGGGTACTTATTTTTTTAGACTTGAAAACAAGGCCGTCACCACAGATCAGTGAAGAATGATGTCTTGTCATATAACAATTTCAGACAAAAGCAGAGACGTAATTGGCAAGAACAGCCAACAAAAATAACTTTTGCAGAATAGCGATCAACTTTAGCTCTAGCTTTTCACCCTTCTTAAAGAATACTCCCCTCTGTAGGGTTGTTTCCAATATAAGATTTTTCCAAAGTTTAGAGTTTAAAGGAAAAAAACCTTTCAATTTTCATTCATCTAGTTTCCTCCCCTGTGGATTCTAAGCAATTCATACAATATAGACAACACTCTGTTAAGCCAGAGAATGGTTAGGAAGTAGAAATCAAAACAGAAAAGAGGGTTTATAGGGAAGGGAGAAATCATTCACATCTACTTCTCCCAAAGTGACTAGTTCCCACATTCACCACTCTAGTAAAAGATACTCTTACTTAGCTGACTGCATCATCCTATGAGAAAAATTCACGTACACTCATCTTTTTCTCACTTGAATGTTGTGGCTTTAATAATGTATGTATATCTCTATTACAAGTCTGGTTTTCTCAGGCACTATAAATTTATACTGTCCAGAATGATCTTTTGCTCTGCCTTTCCTAAGGCTTTTTTTAATTTTAAAAAGAAAAAAGAAACATAACTGTGAAACCAAGTTTCAAAATAGAATAAAAACTATACAGAATTTCAAAACAAGATGATCAGAAACTAACAATGGTTGTTATATTGCATATTGTTATCTTCAAAGTAGTTGCTCAGATTACCAGATATAGGCATGTAAAATTGATCAAACAAGCATTAAATGTTGCTTTCAATAAACTAATATAAATTAGTAGTACAATCATTTTAGCTCTCACATATATATGTATATATATATATACACACATACATATATTTTTCCCCTTCCTTCTTTTCTCCTTTCCCCCATCCCAGTTGTTCTTTCCTTTTGAGCAGTTTCTTCCCAATTCACCATGTCTATTGTACATTTCAGATCTTATTTACTCATTCAGTTTCTCACACAATTTGTAATAGCTAAATCTTGGAAACAATCTAGATGCCCATCAAGAGAGGCATGGGTAAAAAAAGATGTATTTTTTTATACAATGGAATGCTACTCAGCCATAAAGAATGATAAACTGGGGACCCTTATACGTAAAAGGATACAACTCTAAACCATACTTATAAGTGAAATAAATCAGACCCATATGTGTAAGGAAGACTTGTTTTTAAAAGGGATTTCCCCTCCTCTCTCAAACTAGTAGATTAAGCATTTATAATGGAATAGTATATAACAGACTAGAAAACATTAGAACATATGTCTTAGAATAAAGCTAAATTTTGGTTTGTGAAAACTTATGATCAGGTAGGGGTATGTGTTGTGTAGGGGAAGTATGTGTATATATGTGTGTTATGATGTGTTCAGAGTATTTACTGTGGCTTACAATTGAAATATTTGGAGAAAAAATCTTCAATGATAGTAGTGCCGCATTCTGCTCTCAGCTGTTCTTCCCACAGCTGTGTTTCCCTGGCATAGGTTCACTTACCTGTACACAGTATGTTTACAGTTTCAAATCTTTTATCTCAAACCTAAACTTACTGCAAGAGTTTCAGTTTGGGTCAATAAAATTCTTTCATCTAGCATGACTGTGACAAATAGTTGATCAGATAATCTAACATTTCAGTTAAAGTAAGAAATCATAAAAATCATTAAATTATATATGTATACTTAAATATTTTACTTTGATGAAAAAATAGGGCCAAGACCACTTTTTATTTAACGTAGGTAAGCTCTTCAGATTTTTTAACATAAAATACTTATTTATCATCTACACTCCCAAGTTGTTTCTATAAAAGAAGCAAAGTGCTTTTTAAAAAGTTGACCAGAAACTTCAGTTAGAATCTGTCTAGATTTTAATTATTTCTTTGATCTTTTTATAATTATCTTATCCATGCCAAATTCAAAAGAACTTTTTTTAGCAATTTACCTTTACTAAACTTCTAAATTGTTTGCATTTGTTTTTATGAGGAAACTCCTTCTTCCATTTATAGATTTTAATTTAAATAATAATTAAAATAATCAATTTACTAAAAGTAGAATTATTAACAAGTCTGGAAACAATTCAACTTATAAAACCACAAATATACTAACTTACTAAATGTGTACCTTGCTAGCTATGAAAGTTTAGCATGCCATCAGCATTAGTTTGAATGTAGGAATTTATGAAAGGAATGAAAAATAAATTTCAGACCATTAGGTTGGTCAAATGGAGATCAATGAAGAGGTACTCCATATCTAAAATTATTGTTAACACACAGATTTTTTATTAGAAATGCAGATATAGTATACAAAAAGTAAACTCATTTATTCCTTACTCCTGAATTTTTTCTGCTTCTGTGCCCTCATTATCCACCCACAGTTACTCGACAGTAATCCACCTTATCTTGGGCTGTTCATCCCCCTCATTTACATTTCCAACATGGCTGATCAGAGAAGGAAATGCATTGAAAAAGCTCAGAGGCTAGACACTTAATAATGTAGGTATTTGAGACAGGGGAAGGAACCACACCCAGATACAGAAAACCTGAGAGATGAATTCTTTAGATTGAACCAAATATGTGAGTTGTTGAAAGGGGAGTGGGGGCCCTGCTTGTCTTCACATCCACCCACACCCTTTAACCAGCGATATGCCAATGGGTGGGACAGCGTGCAGGAAGGAGACAGTACTGCAGTGACCAGACTTCCAAACAGACTCCTACGTGCTGTCTCTCCCTGGAAGAGGAAACCCCACAGGCAGCCTGAGGGAAACTGCGCATTACAACTAGAGAGAGAGAGAGAAAGCCAGCAACACAAAAACAGACAATCCCTTCCCCATCATGCTCCCACACCCCGGGTAACACTGTGTCTCTGCACTATCCTATCCACCACCCGCCACCCACCACGCACCACGCACCACGCACCACGCACCACCCACCACGCACCACGCACCACCCACCACGCACCACGCACCACGCACCACGCACCACCCAGTGTCAAGGGGAAACCTCACCCTAGGCTAAGAGAGGGTACACAGCGAACTGCATGTGCCACCAACTCAGAAGCAAGAGAAAGCTTCAAAAGGACTACATGTAAGAAAGGAAGAACTCACACTGTCCTTAGTCACAGATGGCATGATCTTTTACATAGATGAGACAAATAATGCAACCTAAAGACTCTTAGAACTGATAAATTCAGCAATGTTCTAGGACACAACATTAACGCAGAATAAACAATAGCGTTCCTGTACACCAACAAAGGACTCGCCAAGAAAGAATTAGGAAAGCAGTACCATTCACAACAGCTTGAGGAAAAATTAAATACTTAGGAATTCACCTAACAAAGGAAGTGAAAGACCTCTATAATGAAAACGATAGTGCTCAGAAAAGATCAAAGAGGACATCAGAAAATGGAAAAGATATCCCATATTCCTGGTTAGGCAGTACTATTATCATCAAAATGGCCATCCTTGCATAACTGATATGTAAATTTAATGCAGTCCCAATCAAAATGTCAACAGTGTTTCTGACAGAACTAGAAAAAACTAACTTAAGGTTTATATGGAACCAGAGGAGACCTAGAATAAATAAATCAGACATACAAGCTTAAGTATGGCATATGAAAACCACAAAGTATAAATAATTTTTTAAAAAAGACAATAGGAAACAGGGAGATACATCCTTTGCACATGGGTAGGGGATCTAGAGAGAGAGGGAGGGGAAGATGAGGGGAAAGACAAGAAGAAGATTAATTAAGTTCATATATTGACTCCCTAAGATGAATATAATCAGGTACTGGACACCTGTACTAATATGGTTTTCAAATAAATTTAAAAATTAAAAATACTTCCAATCTCTCTGTGTCTTTGCTACTTATCTTTAAACTTTCATCACTCTTGGCCTAGACTACATTAAAAAGCCTCCTGATTGATGTAACAGCCATGTTGTTGCCTTTAATTCATTCTACATAAACTAGCAAGGATGTTGTAGCAAAGGTGAAAATCTGACCTTGTTATTCCTCAATTTAGTACCCTTCAAGGACCTCTTATGCCTGAAAAGTATTGAGTCTAACCGTATGGTAGATATATTTCATGAAATATATCATTTAATTAATTTATGCTTGATATTTATTGGTACTTATATTGATCAGTACAGATTTCCTATAGAACATATACTTTTTGAATCCCTGACTATGTACTAGTCTCTCTTTCAGGCATAGTTATACAGTTGTGCAGAAAGCAAATTAATATGAGCTTCACAGATCTAGGGTATTTATCTTTTCTTCACTGCTGTACCCCAGACAAGCAGTCAAGAGTCCAAGCTGCTAACCATTAAATGGGACTAGGCTGGCTCCACCGAGCCTCTCTCACAGCACCTTTCTGCTCCCTACGTGGCACTTTCTCCTTAAGGAGCAATAAAAATCTTTAGTAACACGCATTATGTTCTTCATTGCGTCTTTTCTCCTTCGTGCATCATCAGTCTCCAATGACAGAAAATAACATAATGCCATAAACAGTGATCTTAAATATATACAGGTATGTGTTAGCAGCTGCTCCAAGAGAAACATGGGATTAAAAGCAATGCCTTCGAAAGACTTGAGAAAACATTTTCTCTCAGACAGACTATGGTATGTGCAGTCTTAATCCTTATTGCACTTAAGGATTTCTCCATCAAATGTTAAGAATTGTGAATTTGAAAAGGTCAAAATAAATGATAATTTCATTTATGCTAGACCTCATAATTGAAGTAATGTTCTATGCTTTTTCTAAGTTTGATTTTGCCTTGTCTTATAGCTGAAGGGAAAATCCAAGTAAGCCAGTTGATGGAAGAATTGACTGCTGTTTTAGGTAAGTGCAAAATTACTTAATTCTTTACACTGTTTTAATGATATCTCTTACTATACTTCCATTCTTTTGTTAATTTTGCCATTTTAACCTTTCATTAATTAAAACATTTTCATCTACCTGCTTTGAAACATCTATGCTTTTTCAAAATTTTCAGCATAGAAGCTCTTTATCTCCTTGGCTAGGTTTATTCTTAGCCATTTTGTTTAGGTTATTGAAAAATAAAAACTATTTTACTACTTTGAGGGTGAGTTCATTATCAGTGTGTAGCGAAGCTACCAAATTTTGTATGCCAACTTTTGTATCCTGCTACTTTGCTGAATGTGTCAGTTCTAAGAGAATTTTGGTGGAATCTTTAGAGTTTTGTACAGAATCGCATCATGTGAAAACAAGTATAACTTATCTTTCTCCTAACCTGTTTGAGTCTCTTTTATTTCTTTCTCACTCCTGATTGTTTTATCTAAAATTTACAGTAGTACTATATAGAACAGCAGTAGGTCAGAGTGGCATATTGGTATCTTTCCTGAATTCAGACAAAATACTTTCAGTTTCTCCCTTTCACTGTAGTGTTGGCTATGGGATTATTATATTGAGGTATGAGCAACATGCCTCCAGGGCTTTTCTTATGAAGGGATGTTGAATTTTATCCAAGGCTTTTTCTGCACATGTTGATCATACAGTTTTTGTCCTTAATAATGTCTATGTGGTGAATTTCATTTATCTGTGTATGCTGAATCCACCTTGCATTTATGGAATGAAACCAACTTGATCATGGTATGTGATTTTTTAAATGTATGGCTGATTTGCAAGTATTTTAGCGTGCAATTTTGCTTTTATGTTCATCAAGGATATTAGTCTATAGTTTTCCTTTTTGTTGTTATTATCTTTATCAGGTTTTGATATCAGGGTAATACTGGCTTTGCAGAATGTTTTACAGAATATTTTGAGGCACGTTATTATTAGATCTTTTTTAAAAGTCTGATAGAATTCAACAGTGAGTACATTTGGTCCTGATCTTTTCTTTGTTGGTAAACTTTTTGTCACTGTTTTAATCTCCTTGTTTGTTATTGATCTAGTTAAAAACTCTTGGTCCAATATTAGTACACCATCTATGTCTTCAAATTGCCCATTTCTTCTAAATTTTTTAATTTATTGGCATATAGTCTTTTACATTGCTACATAATGATGCTCTGGACTTTAATGTTACCAGTTGTAACATTCCCCTTTGTCTCTTATTTTATTTGGATCTTCTCTTTCATCTAGTTAGTTTATCTAGGTTTTATCAATTTTATTTTTTCAAAGAATCAACTCTATGTTACATTGATCATTTTTATTATTCTCTTAATCTCTATGTCACTTATGTTCTGTTTTTTATCTTTTTTTTCCTTTTACTAAGTTAGGTTTGGCTTGTTTTTGTTTTTCTATATCCTTGATATACATGATTAAGTTATTTATTTGAGATTTCACTGTTCTTCTAATGTAGCCACTTATATCTATCAAATTCATTTTCATAACTGCTTTTGCTGTGTCTCATAATTTCTGGTAGGTTGTGTTTCAATTTGCACTTGATTCTATGAATTTTTAAGTTTCCACTCTGATTTCTTAAATCACCCAGTGCTCTTTCAAAAGTGTATTGTTCAGTCAGAACTCAGAGCAGCTGCTGGCTCCACCTAGCTGCTCCCAGCTGGGTTCAGGTCCACCACAGAATGTGCACTGAATGCTGCAGGCTGAATGAGTCTGATCTTGGCCCCCCATGGCAAGAATGCAGCCTGAATGTCAGGGGAAATAAAGGTGCAGGCTTGCTGAGATTATCCCCTACTCTGTCATAAAGCTGCTGCTGGCTTGCTGTGGTAAATCAACACAGATGTTGACTCTGTCTCCACACATTGTCTACTAGTAACAGCAGAGACAAACATGGAAGTGGACTCCTCTCTCTCTCTCTCTCATTTCTTTTGTTGTGGTGGTTTTGTGTGGTTTTGTTTTACGGTTTTTTCTCTGTTATTGTTTGATCTTGTTTTTATGAAGTGTGACTGGTTTTCAGCCTTTCAGCCGCTTTGTGGTAGTTCTGTTCTTCCTGTTATCCCTTCCTTCTCTCTGTCCCTCCAGTCTTTTGCACAAGTTTCCCAAAGTAAATATGATCCCGCATAGTCCTCCAGCCTTACTTCTAATCTCTTCATCTTTTTCTACCTCTCTATTTTCTCCCTCCTTTTAAATTTTAACCCCTGAGGGTAAAATTGACATATTAAGGATTTATATACTGCATATAATTTTCTGATTTGTTGTAGATTTTGTTATATAACTACACATCTAGTTCCTAGAGTTAAAGGTGGAAAATTAATGATTATCTCAATTTGTCATTTTCTAGGCTGTGTTTGATGCTATTTTTACTGCTAATGGTGCTCCTTTGCCAAAAGTGACATAACTGTTAAAACTAGCTGTTATTCCTAGTATTCCAAGACTGAGATTGATTAAGGGTCATAGAAAATACTGTGACATCATGCCAAAGAACTAGGGGTAGGGCCAAGTGGGCAGCAACTTCTCATTCCCAACAAATTGAAGAGGCAGTTTTTGCAACAAATGCAAAATCCAAAACCCAGCTACACCTGGAAGACACCTCAGATAAACAGTCATTTCCTAAGGGTTCTAATACTAACAATAAAGCAACTCACCACAGACAATTTACAACTATCAACCCAGGAATTAAACTAAAAAGAAAATGAGAAGACAAACAAGATGCAACCCTAGACATCCAGTTCACCAAAGGCAAATCAAGAGGACAGTGAGGTGGGACAGTCCAAAAACCATCCACATGGCCTTTCTGAAATGGTAAGAACAAAGCAATTGAATGAGGCTCTAGAAAAAATAAAATCAAAAATAATTTCTCAGTTAACTGCAGAGATGATGTCCACAGTGAAAACCATGCTTAGTGACTCTAGAACAGATACAGATTTAAAAAATGGAAAAGTGTAAGAAAATGATGGAAGCCATGAATACTCAGGATAGGAAATAGAATCCATAAGGCAAATTCAAACAGATGTTCAGAAGAATAAAAATTCCACTGAAAGTATCCACAGCAGGCTGAGCCAATGTGAGGACAGAATCTCAGATACAGAATACAGGCTTGTCATTAACAATCATGAAAAGAAAAATTTCCTAAGAATAAGAAGGGACCATGAGAAGTCAATCCGGCAGTAGCTAGATGAGGCAAAGAAAAATAACTTAAGATTGACTGGAGCCAGTTAAAAACCAGGAGATAGAACAAATGATATTTTTGAAAAACTGTTCACAGATATCATGGCAGAAAACTTCCCTGGGAGGAAAAAAAGAATTTGATGTACAGGTAAGAGAGACATATAGAACTCCAATTAGCCATGCTCATAAAATTCTACAGCCAGGCATATCATAGTCAAGATTCCAAAAATTAAACACAAAAATAAAATCTTAAAAGCTGTTAGGGAAAAAAACAAATCACATATAAAGGAAAGCCCATCAGAATCACATCTGACTTAGCACAAACCTTGAAGTCAAGAAGAGTTTGGCATGAAGTATTTCAAGCTCTAAAGGAAAACAACCTCCAACCCAGATTGATGTAACCTGCAAAACTATCTTTCAAATCTGACGGAGGAATAAGATTTCCAAGATAAAGAACACCTGAGGAAATTTATGGCCACCAAACCAGCACTCCAAAGGGTTTTGAAGGACATTCTAGAAGAGAAAACAAGGACTACAACTCCATGAACCCCAACAGAAGGAATCCACTAGGCAAGGGAAACAAACAGAGGGAGGGGAAAAAAAAGAGAACCAACAACAGGACAATAACATGACAAGAATAATTCAATATGTTTCAGTTATAACCATCAGTGGTAATGGTCTCAATTCACCAATCAAAAGACACAGATGTGCAGAATTGATCAAGAAGCAAGATCCAACAACATGCTGCATACAAGAAACACATTTCATTCAGAAACAAATTTATAAACTGAAAGTCAAAGGATGGAAAACAATATGTCATGTGACAGAAACCTAGAAAAAAGCAGTGGTAGCTATTCTATTTATAGCCAAAGTGAATTTCAAGCCAAGAATAATTAAAAGAGACAAAGAATGTCACTACATCTTTGTAAAGGGAAGAATCCAAGAGGAAAAGGTAACAATCATAAATGTATAGGCAACAAATACCATTGCACACACTTATATAAAACAAATACTAACAGACATGAAAAATCAAATAAGCACTAATTATATTGAGGGATCTCAACACCCCACTGTCAGAAAAAGACAGAGCAACCTGATAAATATTCAACAATGAAATATTAGATGTCCAAGCTGAGACATATCCCTGAATACACCGAAGAGTGGGAAAAGTAAGCAGACCACTCAATTATGTGTTGGAGGGGAAGAGCTGGAAGAACTAAGCAATCTACTGTCCAACCTCAGTCTAAGAACTGTTCAAATCTGAACCCTTCAGTAAACCATAGTCCTGTTCTTTCCTCATCACACAGAGAGGTGCCACTGACTGCTGTGCCTTCCACAACAGGAGATCCCCACTGCTTAAACTCCTCTGTGGACCTGTGACTGACCCTCCTCCCCAACAATGTTCTCTCATAGCTGTCTCACTTAGTCACTGCAGCCACGTGTCCCCAGAGGTCTAGAACTGAAATTGTTCCACATTTGCTGATCTCAAGAGTAACTCAATCTGAAACAATAGCCCCTCTGTCAAGATGTGTCCCTGCTATTGCACTCCAAGATATGCTGAGTAAACTTCTTCTCCAAAGCTAGCTTGTCATGCAGGAGTTCTTTCACAATAAATCCCCACACTGGACTCAAAGCCTGCAAGAATTGTAGGTTTCTCCTGCAGCAGAACTGGGTCATTGTCTATCATTTGGACTGCCAGCGCTCTTCAGGCTCGCTTCATACTTGTAGTCATCTTACCCTCCTCGCTGAGGCCTGAGGTTGATATTACAAACTACTTTTCTTTGCATTACCTTTCTAAATTTTCCATAGTTTTTGGCTTTCTCATCACCTCTTTATTGCTCAGAGCTCTTTCTTTCTTCCTCTGCCTGGAATATACTTTATCTTTTGTTGCTCAAGTGCCTCTTGTTTTTAGAGTCTAAAATTCAAATCTTTACCATGTTCTGGTGTTAGGGAGCATTGGTAACCAACATGCTATTAGGTCAGGCTCTCATTCACTATTTCAATGGCTCTTGTTGGCATCAATGCCCTCATTCGTAGACTTTTAATTATTTGTGAACAAAGGACTTTTGGGTCCTTTTTCTATTTAGAAGACTATTTTATTTGGATGGTTATATGCCTGTTTTTAATTTCTATTTTTATTTCTAAGCTTTAGAAAATATAGGCCATGTTGGTTTCATCAAAGTTGAGAGTGGGATAGTGGTTATCAGAGGCTGGGGAGAGTACCTAAGAGGAAGGAATTGGGAAAGTTGTCCACTGGGCATTAAATTACAGTTAGAAAGAAGAAATAAGTTCTGGTGTCTTTTTTGTACAGCAGAGTAATCTTGGATAACAAAAATGTACTATGTATTTCAAAAAAGCTAGTAGAAAGGATTTTGACATTTTCATCACAGAGAAATGATAAATACTCAAAGAGATAGATATGCTTATCCTTCTTTGAACATTATACAATGCATATTTATTGAAATACTATGTGGTACCCCATAAATATGTACAATTTTTATGTGTCAGTCTTTTAGAAAGAAAAGAAAATGTTTGGTCACAGATACTTTTGGAATTGGCAATTTTCCATTTCAGTTTATTTTTTCTATGTCCCCTAATTCAGGTCAGAGTTCATTTGTATAAAGAAAAGATAATTACTTCAGCTATCAGTCCTATCCCAGAATATTGTTTGAAAACTACACTTTTGGATCTTTATTCACTTTATATTTGACAGAAAGTCTTCTGAAATGGCATTATGTAGTACTTTCTCAAGGATTTTGTTTGCTTTGTTTGTTTGCTTGTTTGTTTGTTTTTTGAGAAAGGGTCTCACTATGTAGTCCAGGCTGAACTGAACTTATGATGTCACCCAGGCTGGCCTAAAACTTGTGCTCTTCCTGCCTCCATCTCTGAGTGCTGGGAAACACCACCATTCCTAGCTTCAAGGGTAATTTTTAAGCTAGGCATAAGTTATTTAAATCTTCTCTTTCAATTTTTTTACTGTGTTGCTTCTAATTTCTCCATCTTAGAGCTATTAACTAAGTAAAATTGTTGGTACATAGATATGGTACTCCAGGGCATTACCTAATGAAAACCTAAATTCTACAATAAGCTTTTTCCTAAAGCCCTAAAATTTAAGAAAATCTTTACTTATAATTAGCTCTACACCAGAGTTCAAATTCAACTTTTATATTACTCATTCCTAACCTAACAACTTTAAAAGGATATTATGCAATTTGTTTAATATTTTTCTAAAAGAAATCATGAGAATGCCCCCTTGTTTAAGAAATCAGGGAAGATACAGAAAGAGTAAAGATATTGTTGAGTATGGTTTACAAAGAAAAGAAAGAGTAATTAAAGGAAAATAGGCTTCAGAAGCTCAGAGAGGCTATTTTGGTGACAGCATTTTTTGAAGCAGGCCTACATACAAATTAAAGAATCTGACCATTTGGGGAGCCTATCCTAATTTTTAGAGATCCTTTTCATGTATTGAGTTTTTAAATTTTTGCATAGGAAAAACGTCTCGAGATACACACTTTTTTCTAAGTAAAATATTTTGCATTTACAAAGGTACCTACAAGAGTTGACACAGATAAATTGAATGAACTCCTCATGAACAAGAAAGTCATCATAGTCAAGAGTAGATGCTTGTTAATGACCACTGGGTTCTCAAAAACGCAAAGCAAAGTGAAGGTTATAAAGGACTATACTATCAACAATGTAAAAATCATTGATCCTCAAATACAGAGTTTTATTTTTTATCTTTTTTTTTTGGTATATGTTTGCAATTTACAATATGTTTGGACAAATTGAAAGCATATACCAATTAAAAATTAAGACCTTGATCAATTTTTACCCCCTGCTCTTGTTGTCTTAGTTTCTTTTCTCATTGCTGGGACAAAACACAGTAGAAGTTCCAATCCATAGTCACTGGTGCAAGGCAGAGCAGCCTGACAGAGGGGCATGGAAGAGAAGAATCTAGCCTGGTGTGCCAGGCTAGAGGCAACAAGCAGTGAACCTCCCTTTCCCTTTTATTCCATTCAGGTTACAAGCCCATTGGGTGGTGCCACCCACACCCAGGTTGGGCCTTCCCATTACCCACACCCAGAGCTCTGCTCAGCCAATAAGTGGACCAATTTATTTATCACACAACCTTAATTCATATTCACACTCCCTAGATCCGTCCACCTCTGAATAGTACCACCTAAGAGCTCTAGGCTGGGTGGCAGGGGGTGTCTAGATACAACCATAACAAGCTACTTTCCTCTTTCCCTTATCCCCCTGCTTTACTTTCCCATTTCTAAAAAGTCTTCCTCCTGTTTTACACTATCTCTTCTTTATTTTGCTCTTTATTTATATTTGAAGTTTCTCATATAGAAGAAACTATTCTATTTAACCTTGTATGTCTGACTTATTTCACTTAACATTATGGTCTCAAGGTCCATCTATTTTCTTATAAATGACCTTAGTTCATTCTTCTTTATGGCTGAGTAAAATTCTCCAAATTTTCTTTATCCATTTATCTGTTAATTGGTACCTAAGCCGTTTGTCTAGTTTAGCTCTTGTGAATTGTGCTGCTATAAACTTGGGTATGCATATATCACATGCGTAGTATGATGCATATGATATGCATTGTAGGATGTCTTTGACTCTTTTATGGAAACTCCCATAAGAGATATAGCAGTGCCAGTTGAAATTTCTATATTCAGTTTTTGGAGCAACCTCCATATTGATTTCCATACTGGTTGTACTATTTTACATTCCACAAACAATGTAAAAGGGTTCATGTCCTTCCACAAATACAGAATTTTAGAAGTGATTGGCAGGGCGGAGGACTTAGCTCAGTGGTACAACATGTGCTCAGTGGCACATGCTGTTAATCCTAACACTGCAGGAAGCTGAGGCAGAAATATTGCAAGTTCAAATGCAGCCTGGACAACTTAGCAATACCCTGTCTCAAAGAAGAAAAAAAGAAAGAAAAAAGGGGTTGGGACTGGAAATATAAGCCAGTGTGAAGGCCCTGGATTTTATTCCCAGTACTGACCAAAAAAAAAAAAAAAAAAAAAGACAATTCAGAAGGAATATAAATGAGATAATGCTATATTAAGAAATAAAAGCATGAGAAGAATAGACATATTTATTGCAGAAATATTTGTCAAATAGTATACTACAAATAAAAAAGGCTGATTACAAATACCTAATACTGACAAATCCTAAGTAACAAAAGTAATTTACCAGCAAGATCTTGAAAAAACAGTCAGGGCTCAAACTGTTGTTACAAATGAGATATGGAAAAAATGTGAAAGACAAATAAAAACTAGACACAAAACTAGACGAAAGACAAATAAAAACTAGACACAAAACTAGAGCACATCATTTGGTCCAGCAGTGCCCTGGAATGGTGCCAGATGGGACTCTTCAAATTGACTGCATCCTCCTTGATTCTTAAAAGTTGATACAGTTATTTATAATCAGAGATGTAAGAACAAAACTAATCAGGCACAGTTTCTACTCTGCAGAGAGTATTGCTGATGTATAAAGGACTTGGGCAGGGAGGAGTGGTGTGCAGTTAAGGTTACATATGAAGTATAAGTATAGTGTTATCTGTAAAAATTTGGTCCCAGTTTTACTGATTGGTTGGTGTTCACAAAAGGTTTTGTTTGACTGGGCTTTGTTTTGTTTTGCTTTGCTTTTCCTACTGTGGATTGAATCCAGTGCCTTATCATTAAGGTCGACCCACAACCTTTTGTGAGACAAAGTCTCACTAAATTGCTAAATTGCCCAGACTGGCTCAAAACTTTAATCCTCTTGGTTTGATCTCTGAGAATTCTGGGATTAGAAGCCTGTACTGCCACGTCCAGTTTAGTGTTGACAAGTTTAATCAAAGTCAGATTCTTCCCATGTGGTTCACATTCAGAAACAACTGGCTGTCACTGGTTAGCTTGAAGAAGTGTGTTTATGGATCATGGAAATGAGTTGGAACCTTGGGAAACCCAGGGACCTTAGGTGCACTGCACAGGAGGAGTAAGTCTCAGTGCTCCACCTCCTACCACCATCACGGGACTGACTCTGAGCCTCAGGAAACTCAGGAGCTTCAAAAATTACAAGATAAAGGAGCAGAATGCAATCACAGACCTCCACCCCAACCAGAACAAGTCCAAAAGACTTTGACATAGGAGAACTTGGAAGGCACACACTGAAATTTCTGAAATGATAGCAGCTGAAGTAAAAAAAAAAAAAAAACTACAATAGGTGATAGAGGAAATCAGATCACAAATAATCTCTCAGGTTAAAAAAAAAAAAAAAGAAATGACAGCCATGATGAAACAATTACTCAGCATGTCAAAAGAAGACATAGATTAAAAAATAGAGGAACACAGAAAAATGGTGGAAACCTTGAATAAACAATATAAGAAAGAATTAGAATGCATGAAACAGATTCAAAGAGCTATCCAAGAAATTCAAACTTCAAAATTCCATTCAAAGCTGGCAAAATCACTTGAACAAAACTGAAGATAGACTTTCAGAAGTTAAAGACAGCATGGCAACTAACAATCACAAAAGGAAGATCTCTAAAAAAAAAAAAAAACACAAGGAACCAGGAAATAAAAATTCAATAGATGCAAGATGAGGCAAAGTAAAGCAATGTAAACAAAAATCAAATTGCACAGGAAATACTTCAAAGATTCAACAACTGGGATCTCATTTTATTGAAGTTTTTGCACATGAAAAGAAATCACCAGCAAAGTAAAAAGAAAACCCACAAATTTGGAATAAATGTAGCCAACTGTCCCTCAGACAAAGGTCTTCTCTCTCAGGCATATAATGAATTTTAAAAACTCAGGCCCCCAAAATTCAAAGACCCAATACAAAAGTGGGCATCTGAGATGAATACACACTTCTCAGATAAAGAAATAAAAATGGCAAATAAATACATGAAATATGTTCAACATCATTAGTCATTCAAAAAATGCAAATTAAAACAACACTGAGATTCCATCTCACCCCAGAAAGAAAGGCTGTCATCAAGAAAGCAACTAATAAAAAATGCTGCCCAGGTTGTGGGGACAAAGGAACCCTTTTCCACTGTTGGTGGGACTGTAGACTGGCGAAACCACTGTGGAAATCAGTCTGGAGATTCTTCAGTAAACTAGAATTAGAGCTCTCATTCAACCTAGCTATTTCCCTTTTGGGTATTTTTCCAGAAGAACTAAAAACATCATACCACAGCGATATATGTGCACCCATGTTTACAGCAGTGCAATTCATAATAGCTAAATCATGGAAGCAACCCAAATGCCCATCAACTGAGGAATGGATAAAAACGATGCAGTATTTTTATATAATAGACTATTACTCAGCTATAAAGGAAGATAAATTCTAGGCTTTTATAGGTAAATGGTCGCAACTAGAGACCATACTCATAAGAGAAATAAATCAGACCCACATGTGTAAATACCACATTGTCTCACTAGTGTAAGAACTTGAAAGAGTAAATGAAATCTAAAAGGCACAATAGATATTGTGAAAGAGAATGAAACTGCTCAAAAGGAAAGAACAACTGGGCTGAGGGAAAGAGAAAAGAAGGAAAGAGAAAAATATGTATATATGTATACACAAGATAGCTAAGATAATTGTACTGCTAATTTCTATTGCTTTATGGAAAGGAACAGTTACTATCTATTGGTTGATCAATCCTACATGCCTATATTTGTTTAATTGAGTAACCAACTTGAAGATGACAATATGTAATGCAATCGTGATTGTTTATTTCCTATCACCTTGTCTGAAATTCTGTACTGCTTTCATTGTTTTGGCATTGATTTGCTTATGTCTGTTTGTATGTTTTCATTCTAAAAAAAAGAATGCAGCAAATCATTAACAAGATTATACATCATGACCAATTGGGATCCATCCCAGGAATGCAGGGATGGTTCTATATATGCAAATCAATAAATGTAATACACCATATCAACAGAACCAAAGACAAGAACCAAATGATCATCTCAATAGATGCAGAAAAAGCTTTTGATAAAGTCCAACACTCATTCATGATTTAAAAAAACCTACAGAAAATCAGAATAGAAGGACTTTATCTGAATCTGATAAAAGCCATCTATGACAAACAACATCATACTAAATGGACAAAAACTGAAAGCTTTAACTTAAAAATCAGGAACAAGACAAGGATGTCCACTGTCACCACTCCTATTCAGCATAATTCTGAAAGCATTAGCCAGAGCAATTAGACAAGACGGAGAAATAAAAGGAATAAAGATAGGAAAGGAAGAAGTGAAATTATCATTATTCGCAGGTGACATGATACTCTACATGGAAGACCCCAAAAGTTCCACCAAAAGACTCCTAGATTTAATAACCAAACTCAGTAGCATAGATGGATACAAAGTCAACACAAAAATCAATAGTATTCCTATACATAAACAGCACACTAAGAGAGAAATTATGGAAACCTTACCTTTCACCACAGCATCTAAGAAATTAAAATATTTAGGAGTCAATCTAACAAAACAAGTAAAAAGATCTATACAGTGAAAACTACAGTACTCTGAAAAAAAGAGATTGGAGAGGATTTCAGAAAATGGAAAAATATTCCTTGCTCATGGAGGGGAAGAACCAACATTGTGAAAATGGCCATACTCCCAAAACTGTTATATAGCTTCAATGCAATCCTGATCAAATTCCCATTAGTATACCTCACAGATCTAGAGAAAACATTCCTAAAATTCATCTGGAACCAGAAGAGACCTAGAATAGCAAGAGCAATCCCTGACTTGAAATTATACTATAAAGCTATCATGATAAAATCAGCATGGTATTGGCAAAGAGACCCAAAGATCAATAGAATAGACTAGTAGATGCAGCCACAACCACTAACACACTCAACCACCTTATCTTTGACAAAGGGGCCAAACATGTTTACTGGAGGAAAGATAGTCTTCTTAATAAATGGCGCTGGAAAAACTGGTTCTCCACATGCCCAATATTAAAATTAGATCCATGTCTATCACCATGCACTAAACTCAAATCAGAATGGATCAAAGATCTAAATATTGAAATGCAAACACTAAATCTACTGTAAGAGAAAGTAGATAGAAATCTTGAAGACATAGGGGTAGGCAGACAGTTCATTAAAAAACCAAACTGCATGGGAAGTATTTCAAAGAATCAACAACTGGGATCCCATCTTACTGAAAAGCCAGAGTGAAAAAAAAAAAAATCCTGGTACAGGCACAAAAACAGACATGAAACAGATATTTGCACAGGAAAAGAAATCACCAACAGAGTAAAAAGAAAACTGACAAATTGGGAATAAATTTTAGTCCCTCAGACAAAGGACATCTATCTAGAACATGTAAAGAATTTAAAAAACCAGGCACCCAAACTTCAAAGACCCAATCCAAACATGGGCACCTGAGATGAATACACACTTCTCAGATGAAGAAATACTAATGGTGAATAAATATATGAAAAAATGTTCAACATTAATCATTTGAGAAATGCAAATTAAAACAATACTGAGATTCTATCTCATCCCAGAAAGAATGATTATCATCAAGAAATCAACCAACAACAAATGCTGGAGGGGCTATGGGGAAAAAGGAATGGTTTTCCACTGTTGGTGGGAACATAGATTAGTGCAACCACTGTGGAAATCAAAAAACTAGGGTTACAGGTCCCATTAAACCCAGCTATTCTCCCTCTGGATATTTTTCCAGAAGAGCTGAAAATGTCATACCACAGCGATGTATGTGCACCCATGTTTATAGCACTGCAATTTGTCATAACTAAATCATGGAAACAACCCAAATGCCCATCAGCTGAGGAATGGATGAAAAAGATGTGGTATTCTTATACAATGGAGTATTATCAACTGTAAAGAAAGGTAAACTCGAGGCTTTTATAGGTAAATGGATGCAACTCGAGACCATACTCATAAGTGAAATAAATCAGACCCTCATGTGTAAACATCATACTGTCTTCTTAGTGTGAGAACCTGAAAGAATAATTAAAATTTGAAAGGTACGACATATATTGTGAAAGGGAAAAAAACTGCTCAAAAGGAAAGAACAACTGGGATGAGAGAAAGAAAAAAAAAAGAAAGAAGGGAAATATATAGATAGATAGATAGATACACAAAATAGCTAAGATAATTGAACTAATAATTTCTATTGGTTTTTTGAAAGGAATAGTTAAGGTTTAATTGTTTGATCAATCTTGCATGCCTATGTCTGGTAATCTGAGCAACTACTTTGAAGATAACAGTATAGGACTGGGGATTTAGCTCAGCGGCACAGCACTGCCTGGCAAGCACTTTTCCGGTTTCCTGTACCGAAAAAAAAAAAAAAAAAATAACAGTATGTAATACAATAACCATTGTTAATTTCCTCTCATCTTTTTTTGAATTTCCATATCATTTTTATTGTTTTTGTGTTATTTCGTTTTTGTTCTTTTCTCTTTAAAATTTAAAAAAAGTGTGTTTACTGAGGTATATTGTCATTGATATCTCAAGTTTAAAGTCAGTTCTGGTGTTTTCTTATGACCATGACTATGGAAAAAACAATCTTTTTACAAACAGGGCTACTTTTTTTTTTTTTTTTTTTTTTTACAACAGTCACCTGAATTCTCATAGTGGAAAAGGGATAAGAAATGAATCCACTGCTGTTCCTGATATGTGCACAGCTGGATCCAAGGGCACAGGGGAGGCATGGTCACTGCAAAAACTATACCAAGTTCACTTGCCATGTCTTGTCCACAGATGAGAGCACCATTGCCTTCTGTCCTGTTCAGGCTGTCGTATGACCTTTTTGTAATGATGATGGTGGAGCTCTCCAGAGCTTCCAATAATTTGTTTTCCACTGAATTAAAAAGTTTTAATTAAACCAAAATTATTTTCCTTCCCCAAATTACAAAATATAAAAGCTATAATAATCAAAGATTATTTACATTAAAAATAGTCCAAAACAAAAATTGTTACAGAAACTCAAGACCTCTTTTTTTATTGAGAAGTCAAAATCACATATGTTTATGGGGTACATGATGCTTTGATATAGGTACATATGCATTGCCTCACATACCGTTTTTTGTTTGGAGAACATTTAAATTCTATCCTCAAATTCCCTAACAGTTCATTGCCACTGACCGAATTAACCATAATGTACAGTAAATCTTTCAAACTTATTTTGCTGTCTAATGAAAATCTGTGTTCTTTGACCAACATGGTCCAGCCTTAGCTGATTGCAACCGCCTTTTATTCTCTACTTCTGTGAAGTCCCTTACTTTACACTCCACACTTAAGTGAAATCATGCACAGACAAGGCAATTTATAAAGAATAGAGGGTTCTCTGGCTCCTGGTTTTGGAGCGTAGGGAGTCTCAGAACCTAGTGCTGGCATCTGTTGTGTGCTTTCTTGCTGCATCCTCACCTGGGTGAGGGCATCACATAGTCACATAGAGCAAAAGCACCAGTTTGAGTCTTTCTGCTTTTTATAAAGCCACTAATGCCACCTCATGGTGCCATTCACATTACCTCATCTAATCTTTTTTTCCAATTTTTATTAGTACGTATTTGTAACGCAGAGTAATGTTGTTTGTGGGGAAAAGTACATTCACACACCTTGGCCATTTAAATTCCTGGTCCTCTTTGCCTTCTCCAACAGTCTACCTGTTAGTTTCCTATCATCTCTTTGTTACTCTACACATTTATTTATATTTCAGTTTTCTTATATAAAAGAAAACTTGCAATATTTAACTTGCAGAGTCTGACTTAATAATTTAGCATGGTAGTCTCAAGCATACACCATTTTTCTGCAAAAACCATGATTTCATCCACTTTCAGGTTGAATCACATGCCGTTAACCACATTTTATTTATCCATTCTTCTGCTGATGACCATCTAAGCTATTTCTAGAGTTTAACTACCGTGAGTTGTGCCCCTGTGAACATGGCTATGCATGTTTCACTGTAGTGTGGTATATTTTATTCTTTCAGTAATGTACCCAGAAAAGATATAGCTGGGTCAAATAGAATTTCTGTTTTTAGTTTTCTGAGGAATCTCCATACTGATTTCCTCAGTAGCTGGACTAATTTACATTCCTATCAACAATGCAAGTGTTCTTTTTGCCGCACATCCTTGCTAGTATTTGTTATTTTTTTGTATTCTTAATGACAGCCCTTCTGACTGTAGTAAAATTGAGTCTCAAAGTTCTTTTGATTTCATTTCCCTAATGGCTAAAGGTGAACATTGTTTCATGTACCGACTGGCCATTTGTACTTCTTCTTTTGAAAACTGACTATTCTTCATTTGCCCATTTTTTGGTTGAGTCACTTGGGTGATTTTTTTTAGTTCTTTATATATTCTGCATATTAGTTCTCCATCAGAAGGCTAGCTAGCAAACATTTGCTCTCATTCTGTAGGTCGTTACTTCCCTTTGTTGACTGTTTCCTTTGCTGTGCAGAAGGTTCTTAATTTAGCACAGTCCCGTTTGTAGAGTCTTGGTGTTATTTCTTGTGCTGTTAGAGACCTGTTCAGGCACTCTCTACTCTTAAAGCCTGTGACTTTAAGCATTTCCCTGTGTTATTTTCCAGCAGTCCAAAGTTTCTATTTTTAAACCTAGCTCTTTGATCCATTTTGATTTGGTTTTAGTATAGGGTTAGAGATAAAGATCTGTTTCAATCTTTTGCTCATGGATACCCAGATTTCCTAGAAACGTTTGTAAAAGAGGCTGTCATTTCTCCAGTGTCTGCTTTTGACCGTTTTGCCAAAAACAAAAAACAAAAAATGTAGCTATAGGAAGATGGGGCTGTTTCTGTGTTTTCTATTCTGTTCTGTTGGTCTACATGTCTGTTTTTGTACCTGTACCATGCTTTTTTATTTTTTGTTTTTGTTTTTGTTTTTTACTCTGTCTTTATAATATAAATATGACATTGTGATGCCTCCAACTTTTCTCTTTTTGCTCAAGATGCTTTGGCTCTTCTGGGTCTTTTCTGGTTCCATAGGAGTTTTAGGAAGGTTTTGTCTGGTGCTGTGAAGAATGTTGTTGGTATTTTAATAAATACCGCCTTAAATCTCTTGATCACTTTTGGTGCTATTGCCATTTTTATGATATTAGTTCTTCCAATCCAAGAGCAAGGGATGACTTTCCATTTTCTAGTTTCTTCATTTTCTTTCTTCAAAGTTCTGCAATTTCATTGTAGAGATGTTTCATCTCCTTGATTAGGTTTTATAGCAATGCTATGGATTTTCATTTGTTGATTTTGCATTCTGCTCATCTAATCTTAATTACCTCCTGAAGGTGTTATTTATAACTATCATTAACATATAAATTTAAGGATTAAATTTTCCAAACATGGACTCTTAGGGGACACATTCAAATTATAGTAGAATGAATTCCAGATTGTTTTTCCAATTTTTGTGCAAAATGTCATTAGAATTCTTATAGGGATTGCAATGAATCCCTATAATTGAGTAGCATAAACATTTTAACAATATTAATTCTCCCGGTTCCATGAACACAGGTATCTTTTCATTTATTGTGTCTTCTTCAATTTCTTTAACCAGTGTTTCACAGTTTTCTGCATACAGACATTTTATCTTCTAGGTTCAATTTGCTCATAAAAGTTTTTTACTTGGTTTTATTCATTTTTTTGTGTGTTTGTTTGCTTTTTGTTTTGGCAGCTATGGCAAATGCGATTGTTTTCTTGATTTTTTTAGGAAGTTCATTGTTAGTGCACAGAAAAACGATTGATTTTTATACACCGACTTTATCTCTTGCAATTTCACTGAATTGATTTTTAGTTATAAAAGCTATTCATGAAGTCTATAGTGTTTTCTTTATATAAGATCATAACATCTTCAGAAACAATTCAACTTCTTCTCCAGTATGGATAGTTTTTTTCTTTCTCTTGTCTAATTTCTCTGGCTGGGTAATTTCAGTACTTTGTTAAATAGAAGTAACAAGAGTAGACATTCTTATCTTGGTCTTGATCTTATAGAAATAGTTTAAACTTTTCACTATTAAATATTTTTTTAGCTGTGTTTGTTAATTTGGCCCATAATTGTGTTGAAGTACATTTGTTTTTTTTCTTCTATGAAAAAATACAAGAGGGTGCACCTGAAAAATGTAATGTTGAGTGAAATAAACCAGACACAAAACTGAAATACCATAAGGTATCTCTCTTTTGATTGAGGTAAAGTACAAACAAAGAAAATGAAAACGATGGATAGAAAGAAGCAAAGGGACTGCTCTCTTACAGCAGAGAAATGGTCCAAGTGAACAAGGGTGAAGAGTGAGCAGGAGGGGCAGGAGAAATGAGAGAAATAAAAGTGTGCCATGTACAGGATGTAAGCACTATATGCCATGAAAAGGGGGTGGGGACCTGGAGAAGGACGGGGGAAGGGGAGAGAAGGAGACTTTAAGCAAAAGAAACAAGCTGTAGTATGTACATGTAACCACTCCCCAAGATGACTGTAAACTGCATGAATTGCAAACCTGTATTAATAGAATTAAAAATTCATGGGAAAAAGAAAAAATATAAAAGTTTCATAACAAAATGATAAAAGGATAATGATAGTCAATACACTCTGTATCATTATCTTCAAAGTAATTACTGAGACAAAAAGACTCTTACAAATAAGAAAAAATAATAACACAAAACTTTCTTTTCAATAAATAAGACAAACTAGTAGTATAAATGAAACAAATTAATATATATTGTATATTAAAATATTTTTGATAAGGTGAAATAGATAATCCATGGAATTATTTTAATTTCTCCCTACTTTGTTTGTCTTCTATTTTGTTCTTTATCTGCATATATTATATACATATATATTCAATCTCTCATATAAGAGAAACTATGAAATGTTTGACCTTATGTGTATGGCTTATTTAACTTAATATTATATTCTTAAATTTCATCCATTTACCTATGAATGTCTCAAGTTGAACTTTTTTATTGCAGAGTATTACTTCATTGTGTATAATTATCACATTTTCCTAATCTGTTGATGAGCATAATAACCTTATTTCCAAAATCTGTTGATAAATTGTACTGCTACAAGCATGGTACTACAATTTATCCCTGTAATACGATGATTTTAACTCTTTGGGGAAGATACCTAGAAGGTTACTTGGGTCAAATGGACTTTCTGTTTTTAGTTTTTTGAGGAATCTCCACACCGATTTCCATAATGGCTGTACTAGTTTACATTTCCAGCAGCAACATAGAAGGTTTCTTTTTCTCCACATCATCATCAGCATTTGTTTCAATTTGGTTTTTTGATCATAGCCGTTTTTATCTGGAGTAAGATGGTGTCTCAAAGTAGTTTTAACTTGCACTGCAGTGATGCTGAACTTTTTAAAAGATTTTTGGTCATTTGTACTTTCAGAAGTGTCTATTCATTTCAGTTGCCTTTTCTTGATTGACTCATTTGGGGAGGGTCTAATTTTTTTGAGTTCTTATACATTGTTGATGTTAGCCCTGTGTGTGAGGGAGATTTAGCAAAATTATTTTCCCATTTTGTGGGTTGTCTCTTCACTCTGTATGCTGTGCTTTGCTGTGCAGAAGCTTCTTAATTTGATGTTACCTCATTTCTTGATTCTTGATATTATTCCTTGTGTCACTGGGGTTCAGAAAGTCCATGCCTAAACTTATGTCTCTGAGAGTTAAACCTATTTTTTTAATTTAAAAAGTCTTGGTGGTACTTTTTATACTATTTTTATTGGTACATTTTAGTTACTCAGAGTACAAGGTGTCAGCATTTAATTGTCCAAACAATACCAGCAAAAACCTATCTTTTCAATTAACTGAGAGAAGTTAGTAGTAAAACTCTTTTAACTATCTTTTGTGTATATATATATTCATTTTGGTTTTTCCTTTCCTTCTTTTTTCTACTCCCCTAGACCAGTTTCTCTTTCCTGAAGTTTCTTACCATTTTACAATATCTATTGTACATTTTGGGTCACATTTACTCTTCCAGCTTCTCACACTAAGGAGACAATATGATATTTACACATTTGTATCTGGTTTATTTCACTTATGAGTATGGTCTCAAGTTGCATCCATTTACCTGTAAAAGTCTCCACTTTATCCTCCTTTATGGCTGAGTAATACTCCATTATATAAAAAGACTGTATCATTTTTATTCATTCCTTGGTTGATGTGCATTTGGGTTGTTTCCAAGATCTACCTATTACATATTGTGCTGCTATACACATGGGTGCACATATATCTCTGTGGTACAATGTTTTTAATTCTTCTAGGAAGATACCTGGAAGGGGAATAGCTGGGTGGAATGGGACCTCCAATCCTAGTTTTCTGAAGAATCTTCAAACTGATTTCCACAGTGGTTGTACCAATCTACACTCCCACCAACAGTGGAGAAGGATTCTTTCCCCCCCACCTCCACAGCCCCTCCAGCATTTATTATTGATTGATTTCTTGATGATAGCCATTCTTTCTGGGGTGAGATAGAATCTCAGTGTTGTTTTAATTTGCATCTCTCGAATGACCAATGATGCTGAACACTTTTTCATATATTTATTTGCTGTTTGTATTTCTTCATCTGAAAAGCATATATTCATCTCTGATGCCCGTTTTTGTATTGGGTCTTTCAGTTTGGGTTGTCTGATTTAGTTCTTTAAGATTTTTCTGGATGGTATTGAGAATGTTATTTTTCCCAAATTTTTCTTAGTGTGTTCATTTTAGTGTTTGGGAATGCTACTGATTTTTGTGTGTTGATTTTGTATCCTGCTACATTACTGAATTTGGTGATTAAGTCTAAGGGTGCTGTGTTTTTGTGGATTTTTTGTGGGTTTTCTATGTAGAGGATTGTGTTACCTGCAAATAATAATAATTTGACTTCTTTCTTTCCATATATATACCTTTTATTTTTTCTTGCCTAACTTCTCTTGCTAGTATTTCAAATACATTGAAAAGGAATGGTGTTAGTAGACATCTTTGTCTTGTTTCTGTCTCTATGGGAAAAGCTTCCATTTTATCCCACATACTCTGATGGGAATAAGATTGTCATAAATGGCTCTTTTCAAATTGAGAAAAGGTCCTTCTGTCGCTATTTTTTGGGGTTTTTATTATGAAAGGATGTTGGATTTTATCAAGGAATTTTCTATATTTATTGAGATGATCATGTGATTTTTGTCCTGCTATTTCTGTGATGTATTACATTTACTGATTTGCGTATGTTGAACCATCCTTGCATCCCTGGGATGAAGCCTGGTTGACCATGATGTATGATACCTTTGATGATTTGTTGCATTTGTTTGCCAGGATCTTGTTGAGGATTTTTCCATTTGTATTCATTAAAAAGATTGGTGTATAGTTCATTTTTTGGTAAAATTCTTATCTTATTTTGGAATTAGAGTAATGACAGCTTACAGGAATGACTTTGAGGATACACTTTCTCTTTCAATTTCATTAAAGAACTTGAGGTATATCGGTTTAGAACTTTCCTGAAGTTTTTGTAGAATTCAGCAGTAAATACATCTTAACATGGGCTTTTCTTAGTAAATTATTTATTACTGCTTCAATTTTAATTTGCCTGTTATTGGATTACTTCCAATAGTTTTTAAATCTTCTTGGTTCAATTTTGATAATCCATATTTATCTAGGAATCCACCTATTCTGAATTCTCCAATTTATTAACTTATAGGTTTGCAAAGTAGTTTTTAATGATGTTTTTTATTTCAGTAGTGTCTGTAATGACTTTTTTCATTTCTAATTGCATTGATTTTGGATTCTCTCTGTCTCTCTGTCTCTCTGTCTCTGTCTCTCTCTCTCTCTCTCTCTCTCTCTCTCTCTGTTAGGCTGGTTAAAAGTTTGTCTTTTTTTCATTCTTTCAAAATACCAACTCTAATTTATTAATTCTTAGTATTGTTTTTGGTCTCAATTTCACTGATTTGTGCTCTGATCTTTATAGTTTCCTTCCTTTTACTAGCTGTGGGTTTGGAATGTTTTTGTTTTTCTAAAATCTTCAGGTGCATCATTAGGTTATTTATTTTGGCTTATCTGTTTTTCTGATGTGAGCATTCACAGCTATATACTTCCTCAGAGGACAGCTTTCATCATGTCCCATTAGTTCTGATATGTTGTTGTAGCACTGTCATTTAGTTTTAGAAACTGTCAATATGCATGGTATAATTTCATTTCTAACATTTATTTAAATTGATTTACTAGCGCGTATGTGGTCTGTTTTGGAGAAAGTCCCATGTGTTGCTGAAAAGAATGTGTATTCTGTTCTTGTTTGGTGATACTCTGCATATATTTGCTATGTACATTTGTTTGAAGGTTTTATTCAATTCTGATATTTCTTTGTTGACATTTTGTCTAGCTGATCTCTCTATCTGAGATAATGGGATACAGATCCCCCACTATAATTGTGCTCATGTTTATCTGAGCTGATATGTCCAGCAGCATGTGTGTTATAAGGTTGGATTGCTGTTGTTCAGTGCATGTTAATAATTATTCTCTTCTTGTTGCATTGTTCCTTAACCAGTATGTATTGATCTTCTTTGTGACTTCTGATTAGTTTTGGCTTGAAATCTACTTTGTCTGAATATAGGATAGTTACTTCTGCTTTGGGGGCATCCTGTTGCATGGTATCTTGTTTTCCATCATTTGATTTTTAGTCTGAGTTTCTTTTGGGGATTAGGTGGTTTTCTTGTATACAACATAACATTAGATTTTGTTTCTTGATTCATTCTTCCAGTCTATGAGTTTTCATTGGAGAATTGAGACCATTCACTCCCAAACGTGCCCTGTGATCCTTTCGGTCTTACTGGCCCCACCCCAGCACGGTGGTGTGGAATGGGCAGCCTCCTTTTTGAAAGGTCCAGCTGCACTGCAGAGCACGAGGTCCCGGCCCAGCGCTGGGTGCGCGGCACTCACCAGTTAGTCCGTCTCCTCCCTTCCCTCTCCCTTTTTCTGTTGTCCCTTTTATCTCTGTTTTCTCTTTAATCTTCCCATCTTCTCTGTACAGTAATATTCAAAATCATTTGAACCCACAGACCTTAGATTTCCTCAGGGAAATTTTAGCCTTGCTCTCTTCTAGAGGTTCCTCGTCCACATTTTAGAGTTTCACTTCTCCCATGGTTAATGCTCCATCTTTCATCATGCCAACATGCCCGAGGCTGCCTGCACACACTCTGATCTACTTCTTGCATCGCTGTGGCATGGACTGCGGGCCTCTGTTCCCCCCTGGACCTGTGTCAGTGTATAGGAAGAACCACCTGTAAGATTCTGTTCTTAGACCTCCAGGATTTGGGCGATGATGTATTGTGGACAGGTTCTTTTCTGATCATGATTGTTTGGGATTCTATATGGCTCATTTATGCATTAAATTCTTTTACCTTATTTGAAAAATTTTCTCCTGTTATTTCAGTATACAGCCTTTTTGTACCATTTCTTCTATCTTTTGATTTTTCACTATTTCCAATTAATCTTAGATTAGTCTTCTTTATGTCATCTAGGAGCTAATTTGATCCATTTTGACATGCTGTCTTGTTGTTTTCAAGGTATCACTCATTAATTTGTCATGACAACACCCTTATCTTTTAGTTCTGGTACTCTGTCCTCACAGTGATCACTTTTCCTGCCCATACTTTTCACAAAAATTTTATTCTCCTGAATTTCTATTTGGAGCCCTTTTATGGGCTCTAACCCTTTTCTATGCAGCTCCTGCATGTTTTACATAAATTTGTTTACCTCTTCTATCTTTCAGTTAGTGTTTTCTGTAGACTACTGAAAGTTCTGTGTATTTGGCCCAATATCTTTATTACTTATATCTTCTATGAGTTTGATAAATGCCTTACTGATCTGTTTTGTTATCTCCCCTGATATCATTTCACATAATTAAGGTGTTGAGCTTTTGGTTCTCTCCCATTCAGTGCCTCATGGTTCAGCTTTGGGGTAGTGAGTTTTGGGAGGCATTTCGTTGGCTTACCTTCTCATGCTTTTAGTGTTGATTTACTTGCTTATTTGTTTCTTTTGAAGGTTGTGGGTTGATTATAGTGGGAAACATTTTTTGAATCTGTAAACCTCTTTAGTTAATGTCTACTTTTCAGTCGTGTCTTCTAGCTGTGGCTTTGCCAGTGTCCCAGGATCCAAACACCTCAGTTTGCTTGAGAAGGAATGTTGTAGTGTATTTGGGCCAGTTCTCATTTTTCCACAAATGGGGCACCATATTGTTATGATCCCATGGCTATGCAAATATTGTCATCTCAGGAAAACCAATTAATAGCAACATGCATGTTACCCTGACTATAATAATAAAATCAGCATCAATTACAGAATCAACTACAAAGTGAACAATAACAAAACCTAAGGGCCAATAAAGTACCACCCGTGTGCATAGATGACAGATCTATAATTATAGTATGAGCACGAAAACAAGCCAAATATTAACCTACTATTAACCTACAGTAAATATCTATTAAATAACTTTACCTCTACTAACAGTATCACAGTATTCAACAGCAATAGTGTAGCATTAACTACCTATCGACCTATTTAAATTCATAAAGTTTAGTAGTTACTACTAAAGGTGGAGGGAGGTGGGGAACTAGAAAATGAAAAGAGCAAAATTAGAACAACTAATCCATGGAATATTAGGAGTAGAATAAGTAAGACAGGGGGTCTCATTGAAGAGTAAAAAGAAGTTAATAGTGATCGAGAACAGTCACTGCAAGAAATAAACAAGAAAAAATATAAACAGCAGAAACAAGAGATAAAAAAAAAGAAGGAAGAGGAAAAGGCTGGAAGAGAAAAAGAGAGAAAAGAAACTCAAAGAGGAGGAAAAATACCCCAAACCTCCAAAAAAAAATGATGAAGGAAAGATAAACAGAATACAAAATAGAAAAATCAAAAAAGCCCGAGTGCATGAAAAAATTCCCATGTTGTTAAACAAGTGCTTTCTTTCCAACATCCACAATCCTGGGATCTAGCCAGTTGTGATCCAGCCAGTCATGATTTTCTTCTTATAGATTTAGGGCCTTTGGGTTTTTGAGGTTCCCGCCTTGACCTAGAGGCCCCTCTCTCTGTTTGATTTCCCTCAGACCCTGGTTACCATCCAAACCAAGGTATGTCCTTTCTCCCATTGGTAAATGCGGAACATGATCAGCCCTCCAGTCTCTGCTGGATGTAGGCTGCAGGGCAGAAATTTGAGTGGGCTGTTGGATTTCATATTCTCAGTCAAGGGATCTGGTTACTCCCTTCTCACCCAGGGTTTTGTCCTAGGGCAGGATCAGGTCAGTTGCTTATTCTTTGCTTCTGCTCTGCAGGCCATGCTGCCCTGGGGGAGTGATGCTGTTCAACTAGCACAGATCTGCTTGTTCATGTTAAGGTGCATGCCTCTCCTCTGGCACCTGGCTTATAGTTTTCTTGTCATGTCTTTATCTGGCTTTGATATCAGGGTAATAGTGGCCAAGTCCAAATTTGAAATATTATTTACAACAAGAATTTACTATGTTCATCTTTCTATATACTGTATTACTTAGTAGTTAATTAATATAAGGCATGTAACCTAAATATTTTTCTAAATGAAATATATGTGTTTCATATTGTACAGATATGAATATGATAATTTCAAAACTACCAGGAGAAACACTTAAATTTTTATTTTTGTAAGAAAAATACTTAGCAGCCAGGTGTAGTGATGCATGCCTGTAATCCCAGCACTCAGGAGGCTGAGACAGGAAGATCACTGAGTTTGAAGCAGCCTGGGCTACATAAGAGAGTTCAAGGCCAGCCTGCACTACACAGCAAGAATTTGTTGAAACAAAGAAAGAAAGAAAGAAAGAGAGAGAGAGAGAGAGAGAGAGAGAGAGAGAGAGAGAGAGAGAGAGAGAAACAAAGAAACAAAGAAACAAAGAAACAAAGAAAAGAGAGAAGAGGGGATGGGAATTTAGCTCAGTGGCGCAGTGCCTGCCCAGCAAGTGCAAGGTTGTGAGTTCAATTCCTGGTACTGGAAAAAAAAAAAAAGAAAGAAGAAAGAAAAGAAAGAAAGGAAATAAAGAAGGAAGAAAGAAAAGGAACTTAACCTGGGCTGGGGGATGTAAATAGTGCTTGCCTAGCAGGCAAGAGGCCCTAGTTTCAATCTCCAGCACTGCAAAGGGAAGAAGAAGGAAAAGAGAAAAAGAAACTAAGTTGTTATTTGTTTTACTTTTACCTGTTTGCATTATTATTTAAGTGATTATAAATTCGAACTTTTTGTTTGTTGTACAATTAGTGTATGAAATCACTACTTTGTGCCCTTGTCATTCTTGTCACCATTTGTCTTTTTTCTAGGAGAGCAGATAGATGTCAGTGACCTAGACAAGGCTCTGAAAGACATGAAACTTGAGTTCACAGAAAGACAATATTCACAGCTAGTGAAAATTCTACCACTGGATGGCAAGTATTTTAAATGTATACATATTCTTCAAAAGGCTTTAGAGTACTTGATTGTGAGCTTCTCTTCTAAAATGGTACTAATTATTACCAGTCATTTATATCATGTTTTAAAACTTTTAGAATTACCAGAATTTTGCCAAAGAAAATCCAGGTCATTTATTTCTTGTTATAGTAAGCAATAACTGTTTCACTCATTTCTGCTAGTAGCGTATTGATGTGCTTGCTTGCATTAGCATGCCTGAGAATACAGAAAGGATAAAAGAAAGAAATACTAAAGAATATAAGGCAAAGGTTAAAATAAATCCAATAGGATATGTGTTTCAAAAATATAAGCCAATACCAGAGAAACAATACGATATCTACACATGTGGATCCCATTTATTACACTTAAGAATATGTTCTCAAGGTGCATCCATTTACCTAGAAATGTCTCGTTTATTTTTCTTTATGGCTGATTAGTACTCCATTGTATTAAAAGAAAAAAACCCACATCTTCTTTATCCATTCCTCAGTTGATGGGCATTTGGGTTGTCTCCAAGACTTAACTATTACAAACTATGCTGCTATAAACATGGGTATGCATACATTGCCATGCTATGATGCTTTTTAATTCTTTTGGGAAGATACCCAGAAGGGGAATGGCTGTATCAAATGGGATATCTAATCCTGGTTTTTTGAGGAATCTCCATACTGATTTACACAGTGGTTGCACCAGTCTACACTTCTACCAACAATGAAGAAGCATTCCTTTTCCTCACAACTCCTCTAGCATTTGTTATTGGTTGATTTCTTGATAATAGCCATTCTAGTCTATGGCCATACCACCCTGAACACGCCCGATCTCGTCTGATAATAGCCATTCTTTCTGGGGTGAGATGGAATATCAGCCCTGTCATAATTTTCATCTCTCACATGACCAGTGATGTTGAATATGTAAATAAGGAGCAAAGTGTATGAAAGGTATCGTGAAATAATTGTTCAAAAGAAAGAGGAACAAGAGGAGGCAAGGAGGAGAAAAAAGAGAGTCCATACTCTGAAATAAAAGGACATACATGTTTAAGTATCCCATTGTTTCTCTAATAGGAGAAATTGAAAGGGTAAATAAGGACCAAAATGTAAAACAGATACTGGGAAATAGGAAGAAGATGTTCAAATGGGAAGAGGAACAAGGGATGCAGGAGGGGGAAAGGAAGGAAGGAAAAGGAAAAAAGAATAGTAGGAAGAAAATGCAAACAAAGCTTTTATAAATAAGCACAGGAAGAGGAGTTGAAGGGAGGAGAGGGGTTGGGAAAAAAAATCAATAAATGTCGTGTATAGATTCGAACTTACTCTAGTATATATCTAAAATGTACCAATAAAATTAATAAGAAATTGTGAGCCAATAATCATTGTCTGTTGTGCAAGAGTGAACAGACTTGTCTCATTAAAGAATTTCTCCAAGCTAACTTTATTACTAAAAAGAAATTAGATAAGCTTCAGAGAAAATCATAAATAAATCTATCTTTTTGAAACTAGAGGACTGGGAGAATTTTAGAAGGCTGATGGTCTAAGCACATCTTTATTATTGTTCTCTAACCCCAATTATGTCTGTTTTTTAACAGCTCAAGGAAAGGTGTTTAAAAAAAGGTTGCTGGATGGTATAAAAACTGTTAAAGGTGAGTGCAAATTAGGATGAGAAACCAGATAAATATGTGGTTCTTTTTATTTTTATGATATTATTTTTATTAAATTGAAAATCTCATATGTAGTTTCCCAATATTAATGGATGTTAGGTATATAATGCCATAGTTCCCTGAAAATTACCCAGCTCCTTTTACAATTTTAAGTACAGTCAGAAAAAGAGATTGTACCCCTAGTTTTAACACTGATTTTCCCTTTACCCAGGAAGACCTGGTGTTCATGATTAAAGTGGTAACAAATGTTAACATTAATTAATAATTTTATTGCCTTTTAAAAGTGATTTTTTATTCTAAGGAGGAAAAGTTGATGTGAATAACCTGAATACTTTTCTGGAAAATATGGAGATTCAGCTTTCAGATGAAGAATTTGAAGATTTTTCACAAAACCTACCAGTTGATGGTGAGCATTATAGATAAATGTATTCCCCTGAGGACAGCTCTATTCAACAGCATCCATAGACTAAGGATAGTGCCTGTACGAGATCAGTAGAACATTTCTACCCACCACTCCAATAAAAGGCGACAGGTCCAGATAGTTTTAAAAGTAAATTCTTTCAAATCTTCAAATCTGTTTGTTTCAATGCTATCTAACTTGGTCCAGAGAACTCCAACTTAGGACAAAACAAAACAAAAACCAAAGCAAAACCCATTAACTTTTCTTCCCTTCTGATACATAACAAGGTGGAAAAACAATAATAAAAGAATAAAAATTCAACAAAGAAAATTCAACACCAACCAAATAATAAAAACAGACCACCATAATGCTATAAATGCTTTTTAAAAGATAAGCAATGAAATAAAAAATTAGAGAGTAGAAGCAGCAGTACAACCAAGACAAATTGTTCATCCCTCAGAAACTAAATTGATAAGCTTTGAAATACAGAGAATTCTAGCTAAAATGCCCAGATCTGGGGCAAAGCAGTTTGAATAGGTAATTTTTCCTCTGTCTATTCACCTACTAGGAAGAGAAATGACTGCTGGAGAAAAACTGATAAAAGAAAAGAAATTAATAATAGATACCATTGATTAATGGAAATAAAAGCTTGAATGTTATAGGCAGAATTGGGGGGTCATATGTGAAGACCCAGAGTATCATCTCTTGAACAGATCTGGGGTTTACTTAAATGTTCTTACCAGCATTTATTCCACTTAATTGGAGGTATAAAAATAAACTCTATTGAACCATTAAATCCAACCTTAGGATAACAGGCTTAAGGTATTATATCAAAGATCACACACCTTACTACTTCCTTAGATTACAGTGAAAATGAGTAGAATAATTTTTTTCAAGCACTTCTCGCCAAGAAAAGCAAACTGGTTTCAGATATCATAGAAAGGACAATTAAAAATTACACTAACTCTTAGGAGTAAAATGAAGACAAGGACAGCACTGTTAAAGCATAGCAAGATGGAAAGAAAGGACATGACAACAATTCTAGCACTAACACATCCAAGAAAAACAGAAAAAGGAAACAGAGAAGGAAGAAATATAAGATGGAAGGAAGATAACATGCAAAAGACAAACACACCCTTCTAATAGAAAACCCAAGGAACAACCAAAATATTTTTTTCATAATTATTTCACATTACAGAACAACTTCAATAGATTCAATAAAATTAGAGTTCAAAAATAAGATGGTAACATAACATGAGATTAAAAAGAAAATTGCATATTTGGCAAAATTAATACTAAAATTATATTCATTAAATAAATTAGAAACATCAAAGTAAAAAAAATATGGCTGAAATCATATTTCTGAAAGTGAGAATAATAAATCACCATAAGTGCAAAAGAAAAGACAGGGTAATCAAAAAAGCTATCCTTCAGAAATGATAGAGATAGTCCTCCTCAGACAAGTGATAACTGATCACTACATCAGCTTTACAATAAATCCTTTCATGATAAAAAAAAAACTCAACAATTTAGTGTGAAAGTAGACCTTCTAGTGAACCAGAACCTAGTAACCTCCTGGAGAACCAGAAAAAAGTTGGAAGCATTCTCTTTAAGAACTAAAACAAGGGGGCTGGGGATTTAGCTCAGTGGCACAGCACCTGCCTGGCAAGCGCACGGTTGTGAGTTCAATTCCCGGTACTGGAAAAAAAACAAAAACAAAAGCAAACAAAAAAAAAGAACTAAAACTAGACAAAAATGCTAACGTTTATAAATTTTATTCAACACTGTGTGGAAATTTTAGCCAGAGCAATTTAGCAAGAGAAAAAAATTAAAGACATGCAAATTTAAAGAAGACTACAAACTATTACTGTTTGCAGAGAAGATAATTTCATATGTAGAAAAGCCTAAAGACTCCACCAAGAAAGAGTTTGAACTAATAAATTCAGTAAAATTGGCAGGTTAAAAGATTAATACAGAAATCAGTAACATTTTCATATACAGTATCAAGCCATCTAAAAAATAAATCAAGAACACAATCCCTTTCAGAGTAGTTTCAAGAAAATAAAATACCTGGTCATAAATGTAACAAAGGAAGTAAAAAACTCAACAATGAAAGTTATAAAACACTGATGAAAGAAACTGAAGATGACCTAACAAAATGGAAAGTCATTGCACTTTAACAGATTGAAAGAATTAATAATGTTAAAATGTCCCTACTACTTAAAGCAATTTACAAATATAATGCAATCCCTTTCAAATACCAATGGCATTTGGTACCACAAGACTCCAAACAGCCAAAGCAACCTTCAGACAAAAAAACTAAAACCAGCAAAACATATGACTTGAAAGCATATGACAAAACTATAGTAACTAAAACAATATGGTACTGGCAAAAAAAGCATAGAAAATGGAAATAAATAAAAAACCACAAATAAATCCACACATTTACAGCCAACTGATTTTTCACAAAGACATGAAAAAATAAATGTTGGAGAAAAGGAAGTCCTTTTGATAAATGGTGCTCTGAAAAATTTAATATCCATATGCAAAAAATGAAACCACATACCCATATATCACTATATACAAAATCAAAGACTATATAAAAATCAAAGACTTAAATATGAGACAAAGAAATATGAAACTT
>NW_004955478.1:9458551-9468979 GCF_000276665.1 Chinchilla lanigera | reverse complement strand
ATTCATCTCAGCTGCCCATTTTTGGATTGGGTTTTTGAATTGGGGGGGCTGATATTTTTTAATTCTTTCTATGTTCTAGATAGAAGCCCTGTGTCTGAGGAACAGTCAGCTAAAAATTTTTTCCAAGTACAAACATTTTTTAATATGATCTCAATAGCACTGGCAACCAAGACAAAAATTTTGAGAAGTAAGATTACATCAAACTAAAAGGCTTTTGTACAGCAAAGGAAAAAAATCAACACAATGAAAAAACAACCTACAGAATTTGAGAAAATATTTTCAAACTATTCATCTGGCAAGAGATTGATGTACAGAATATATAAAGAACTCAATAGCAAATAACAATAGTAAAATTTAACATGGGAAAATTACCTGAATAGATGTTTTTCAAAAGAGAATATGCTAGTGACCAGTAATTAGATGAAAAAAGGCTTAACATTACTAATCATCAGGTAAATGCAAACTAAAACCACAGTACGACAGCGTCTCGCTCCAGTTAGAATGGCTGTTAGCAAAGACAGAAACAATAACAAATATTGGTAAGGCTGCAAGGAAAAGAGAATGCTCACTGTTGGAGAGAACATAAATTAATATTGAAAAATGGAATTATCCACCCGATCAACATCCTGTGGTGAATAACAAGAACAAAGATTGTCACATCTGGAGAGAAGTTGGGAATGTATTCCAAACCTTCATTCTAAAGATGTGGAAAGTGAAATTATAGTCCTCATAGGTAGATACAAATCCAAAATGTAGGAGGTTCATAACAAGCCATGCAACTCTAACCACTCTATATTTAGAACATTCTGTGTCACAAGGTGGCCAACATAATGTCTTATAATATACCTGTATCCCTACAGCACCATAAAGAATGATAAATTCATATGACTGAGGTTTATTCAGCAATTACATATGTGTATATAATTATGCATGATTACTATTATAATGATGAATTGATGCATATGATATACAGATACTGTACATTTACACAGATATTTATTAATTATTGTAGGAATCATCTCTAGCTATTTATTTTAAGTGTTTAAAAAATAGAGTATTAAAAAAGAGTAGGAAATCAGTTGAAGTCAAAACCATCACTCCCACCCTAACATAAATTTCAAAAGCCAAAAACCAGATGGGATTATCATATGAGCCAGCAATTTCACTACTAGGTATATGTCTGGAGGAAAGGAAATCAGTATGTCAGTGAGACGCCTGAACCTCCATGTTCACTGCAGCACTGTGTACAATAGCCTGGGTAGGGAGTCAACCTGAGCTTCTAGAAGCAGATGAATGGGTAGTAAAATGCAGCACATGTACACAATGAAGTAGTCACACATAAAAAGACTAAAATCCTGTCATTTGTGGAAACGTGGATGGAACCGGGAGTCCCTTATACTAAATGAAATAAGTCATCACAGAGAAATGCCACAGGTTCTCATACATATGTAAAATCTAAAAAACTTCACCTCATAAGAGTAGGGACAGAATTGAACAGTGATCCCCAGAGAACGAGAGTAGTTAGGGGGGATTTGTGGAAAGAGGACAGTTAGTAGACACAGTGTGCAGTGAATAAAAGTAGTAAGTTTAATGTGCAGTAGCACAGCAGGTTAGCTATTATTGACAACATTTGATTGAATATTTAAACATAGCTAATAGGGCTTTGACTCTTCCTAACACAAATAAATGATAAATGTTTGTGGAGATGGACATACCCATTATCCTGATCTGATCATTGTATATTGTGTATATGTACAGAAATACACACTATATTGTATAAATAAGTATAATTATGTGTAAATAAAAATTAAAATCAAGTGACAGTAAATGTAAAAATTACTTCCAGATTCTCAGTTCACTTCCACTGATGTATATGTCTAGCCATATATTAGTGCCTCACTAACCTGAATACTGTCACTAGTGCTCTAAGTTACAAATTTTGAGTGGGGAGTGTAAATCCTGAAATCCTGTTCTTGCATTTCCGTATGAATTTTAAGATCAGCTCCTCAAATTTGCTAAAATGCCATTGGTATTTAGATAAGGTTTATCTTGAATTTTTTAGATCAATTTGTGAGTGGGAGGCAGGAAGTACCATCTTAACAATATTAAGTATTTTAATCCATGATCATGGAATCTTCTTGAGGTCTTATTAGATATTTTTTCACAATGCTTTTTGTAATTTTTGGAGGGTGAGTTTAGCACTTTTTTGTTAAATGTATTCTTTGATGAGTTATTATTTTGATGCTGTAAAAAAATGGACCTGTTTTCTTAATATTATGTTTTATTATTTATTGCCATCCTTTTAAAGTTATTATGATTTGGCCTAAATCCAGTGTATGGCAAATTTTTTCTATAAATATTCCCCACATGCTTGAAAAAACTACATTCTGAAATCATTAGATGCAACATTATCTATATGTTCATTAAGTCAAGCTTAAATTTTTTTGTTCAAACTTTTGATAGCCTGAATGACGTTTCTGTGCTTGTTTTGTTAACACCTGAGCAAGATGTATTAAAATCTCTCATTCTGATTTTGAATTTTGCATTTCTTGTTGTGATTTTGAAAATTTCTTTGTTTATGAGATCAGGTATAGGTGCATACAAGTTTACATCTTCCTGGTGAATTAGAACTTCTTTTACTATCTCTACAATGCTTTTATTTTTAAAGCCTATTTCCTGTGAAATTAACTTAACCTATAATATTTACTTTTGTTTAGTTTTGCATAGAATCTACCTGTCTATTCTTTTATTTTCAACCTCTTTGAATCTTTATATTTCAGGTAAAATAAATTCTCAAGTTTTCAAAACTGAAATCATTTCCATCTTAGTTACATTTCTCATCACTGAGACACAATACTCTGACACCTGCAAGTTGGAGGAGGAAAAATTTATTTCAATTCACAGTTTGTAGAGGTTTCAGCCTGTAGTCACCTGACTCCAAGGCAAAATGGCATGGCAGAGGGGCATCACAGAGGAGAAATAGTTCATGGCATGACTGGCAGAAGGCAGCAAAACAGTGAAGTAGCAGCACGCCTCCCTTTCCCTTTTATCCCATCCAGGCTACAATCCTTATAGGTGGTGCCACCTACACCCAAGGTGGGCCATCCCATTATCCACACCCAGAGGTATGCTAAACCAATAGTTGGACTAATTTAGTTATTGCATCCTTAATCTGTACTCACACACCCTTAATGCACATTCATACCCCCTAAAACCAGCCACCTCTGAAAAGCCCAACCTGTGAGCACATGAGGCTTTGTGGGGACATCTAAATACAGGCCATAACAACAACTTTGGTGAATTTTACCTAAAGTATAAATAAGAGCTAATGCCTATCTCACTCAATGTTCAAAGAACAGAGAAAAGAAGAAACATTTCCTAATTTAATTTTTGAAATTAACCTAACTTGGTACAAAAACTTAAAGAGAACACAGAAAAGGAGAACCACATGTTAATCTCTCTCATAAAGAAATATGTAAAATCTTCAACAAAAAATATTATAGTCTGAATCTATCATTTACATTATTATATAGTAATAGTCATTCTGAAGTTACTGATATCTGTATTTAAAACTACTTTTATTCAGTTCCTCTCTTTTTATCACTTGTTCAGTCTTATTTCCAGTCTGACTTTCCTTTTAGGTTATTTTTATCTTTTTTTCTGTTTGTATAGAGTTTTAAAGGTTATCTTAGAAATTACAACATACATAATTTATTTTTCCTAAGCCCATGCTTTAGTGGACTTTAACTCTTATCCAAGATAACACACGATTCTTAGCAAATTTTCACTCTACTAATCCATTTACCCAACTTTTTTTTTGTTTTATACAATTGATATTCCTTCCAGGATTACTCACATATCGTCATTTTATTCCTCTTTATTCATTCTCACCATCCTAGATTCAAAAAGTTCACTGAGTGTTAAGCAAGATGAAATTTTTTCAACCTATGCCTAAAGATTCTTGAAAATTTTCACAACATCAAGGCCAAAGAAACCTATGAATAGTTGAAAGGACCACACACAAAGGGTTAACCAGTACTGATTCATATTGTCAACATTGGATTCAGGAAGAAATAGAAAAATATTGTTCTCCAAATGCTACAGAAAACTTTGAACACTAAAATTCTAGGATAAAATAGACATTTCCAGACATACAAAAGTATAAAGATTTAACTCGCAGATTTTTTTCTAAATAAACTACTAGAAAATGTATTCTAATAAAAATAAAAATCAATACAAAAGGAAGCAGTGAGATGTGTGAAGCAAAGTAGAAGACATAACATAAAGATCTGATAGTTAAGTAAATATGACACCAAAATGTAACGTAGTAGTCTAGAACTAAAATTAAGACAATATCAACATTCCGTTTGGGGTAAGTGTCATAGGTGTAGAAAATAAAAAGAATAGTCTCACACTCTTGGTATATGACTGCTTTGTTTCTTACAGTTGATGGGAAAATTGATCTGGAAAATGTGATGCTGAGAATGAAAGATTTTACAGGTTTGTTTTTATAACACTGATATCCTAATGCTGTATAGTAAATTGCATTTTAGATGTTGTTCACCAATTGTTGATATTATTTTAGCTAGTTATTGTGAAATATTTCTGCCTGATAAAACTTATTTGATCTTTTAGTATCTCTATAAATAAAAACAAAAACCATAAAACTTAGTTTTGGTAAGTCCTATATACTTTAGAGTTATTTTTTTCACTTATATATTTCTCTTGGTTACATATAAATAGCTATATTTCAGGTAAAAACATTAATAAATTAGATAAAATTTTGGAAAGGTCAAGATAATGTTCTTGTGAATGACCTATTATATGCCAGTTCAATTATTACCAGAATTCTTCCTATTGACAATTCATTAACCAATTTGTTGATGAGATTTCATTCTACACAGTATCCTTAACAATGAGAGAGCCTTCACTGTGTTAATATTATAGCAGTAGGTTTGCTTTTATTTATATCGGCACACTCTGCTTGGATATCCCATTTTGTCTTTGCTCCTTAACCCCAAATGGAGACTGCAGCCATATAAACTGTTGTAAATATGAAACACCATACCTTCATAGTTTATACAGGTTAACATGTTTTTATGAACCTCTTTAAAATATCAAGCTACTAATTTTTTAAATTTTCACTGTCTTTTGCAAAGGAGAGAAGATTAATGCTAGCGATTTGAAAAATGTTCTTGGAGACATGGGAATAGAAGTCAATGATAAGGAATGTGTGGATCTGCTGGACTCACTGCCAGCTGATGGTGAGCTACATATGTGTCACCCCAGAAAGCTTAAGTTTTATGGTTCTACTCTTGACCTTTGTATTTTAAAATGATGTGTGTTCAAATGTTACCCGCACCCATCCTCCAGCTCTTATTTCTTTATGAACAGGCTATCACTCTGTGTCAACTCAGAGAATCCAACCCCCAAAAAATTCTCTTTCTTAAAATGTTACTGATTCTGCAAGGCAGAGGAGGAAAGATTTTCATCTTCTTTCAGTAAACATTGCAGAAGTCCTCATGCAAAACTCTTTTTCTCCCCCAGGGTCATTTTTCTATACATTGCCGTTGAGGAGTCTCTTCTCCCGCACCTTGTTCCTCACAGGGATAAGCACTGAAAACTCTTCCGTTTACTCCCAATTTCTGGAAAGATACCAAATTTCTCACCCCTCTCAACTGTGAATGCTGTTTCTTCTTGCCTTTAAGCACAATCTCTCAGCATCTTCCCAATATGAGCCTAAAAATCATTTCACATCAAAGGCCTGTCCATCGTTACAAGTAATTCTTATGCTAGATACTAAGAAATTAATTTTTTCCTTACTTTTATATCAGTTTGGCAGTTGGCAAAATCTTCAAGTATGGGCTTTATTGTTAAAGGCTAAGAAATCTTTGCTGCCACCATTTAGGTCATGGGCATTGCAAACTTTAGGAGTAAGGGGAAGCAAAGAAAGTAGAATTAAAGTGTCATAGAAATAAGGAGAGGAATTGAAAGTAGAAAAAAGATAAATATGTGGCTTTCAGCTCTATAGTAAATAAATCAACAGTTGCCTTGTGTGTCTAGAAGTAAGTAGATCTATTAATAATAACATCTAGCACTTATTTGGTCCTAATGATGTGGAGATACCACTCTCATGACACACAATAAGGACACATTATCCCCATTTCACACCGCAGGAAATGGGTATAGAGTTGCTTAATGCCACAAAGCTAGTTAGTAACAAGATCAAGAATTTAAACAAAGACTCTTGAATTCTACACTAAATAATCTGTCCCTACCATGACAGTTTGTTGCTTAATTTCATCATGAATTGCTGGTGGAAGAGGATCACTATACCAACGTCAGTCACACAAAGGAAAGTCTGATCCTTATATTCTTTTCAAGATATATTCTCTGTCCTAAGCTATACCTTTTCTTACAGGTGACAAGAAAGTTTTTCGGAACAGGATGCTGGCAGGTTTGAAGTCTTTCAAAGGTGAGTAATAAATGTTATGAGAAAGTATATTTCAATCTTTGTGTTTGTTTTTTCTTCTAGTAAATGAGGTCATGATTCTTCTGCTACTTCTTCTATACATTGATTATATATTGACCTTAGAGTCTTTTTTTGTGCATGCTGCATAAGCTTGATCTCAGTCAGGCTCAAAGGAAAAAAGTCCTAAGTGTCTCCAGAGTTGTCTCTCTGTGTATTCTTGGGTAGGTCTAATTAAAGCTTTGGCCCGCACAGTGCAGAAAATAGCCATCATAATACTCATCTGTGAACTGTCGGTTTTACTTTTTTGATATAAAAATGTTATGTGCCCATTAAGTAAAATATTTTTAGAACCACTCAACTCATAGTCCTAATATCTAATCATAACTAGTCACAATATTTGAAGTCCAATATAATTAAAATATCAAAAATCTCAAAGTCAGAATTTCTCAGAAATCCCATTGTCAGCTTATGTAAAAGTCAACATATTAGTCTTGACAAGTCTAACACGGTCACTTTTTCCTCCAGTATTGAAATAGATTATTATACCAAGCTGAGCAATTCAGTGAAGTAGTTTGTATGAATAAGAGTCATGATATATAGCTGATGTCTAATACAAGAATCACATTGAATTGAGATGTTCATGATGTGACAGATTTAGAGAGAATTTGACCTTTTCAGAGATTGATTACCATAGTCTGATATTCGTATATGCCTTCTCTGTATAGACAGCTCAGGCATCGTTCACGGTTTGTTTCATGTCTGTTTACTAGGCAAATAATTTTACAGTAGGAATGCAGTTGTTTGTTTAATAATACCGCTAATAATACCCTATTTAACATCTTGAATTTTTTCTTTTATAACTTATTATAAATAATATAATCAGAAATAAGAAGATAATCAACACTTACTCCTCGCCCCTCTGGCACAACCTTTTTCTGTAAAAATTAGTGATCTAAGACTTATAACCCTTTGAAAGGAGCATGGTAATTCATTGGCAAACCACTTCCCAATAATATAATTCCAATTAATTCTTACAACCAGGCCTATTAAAAGTTAAATTAACTTAGCATGAGAAGTATTTTGCACATTGTATCTTTATTGGGTTTTGCTCACATTCCTGTTTCTTTCCTAAGGAGGAAAGGTTGATCTCAGTAACCTGAAAGCAATTCTAGGGAACATGGGGATCAAGCTAAAAAATACGGAACTTAAAAGTGTGGTACAAAATCAGCGTACTGATGGTAAGCATTTTAAATAACTACTTTGCTTTTTAAGAGAGAGCTTCGAGTCTTAGGATCATGTATAGGGTTTCTAAAATTAGATTTATCTGAGGAATTTAAAACATTTTTAGTGAAAAAGAACTTGGCCAGAAAGAAGAAATCTTGTTTTGTCGCTTTTACTCATCTGAAGTTATCACCCTGCTCAACTGTGAGCAGTGCTGAGAAGACATAGTGTAATCAAGCCAGAGAATAGTAGGGGAAAACAAATATGTGAGCAGGGTGGAAAATGGGGAGTGAAGAACAAAGACAGCCAGAAATAGTTAATAGAAAGGTATTCGTGATAGGGAGTAGTAGAACATCATTAATATGCCCTCGAGTATCTAACCTACTATCACTACAATTTTGAGACTGATACAGAAGCTAGAAACTTGAAAGAAAAGCATACTGGAAATAGATGAAAAATATAAAGCTTGTAATTTGGTATCTATGATAGATGTAAGTTTCACCAAAAAAACCCTCATTCTTTATGGGGGGGCATCTCTTACCATGCTTGCAGGAAGGTCTCTAAATAGCCAAGAATTGGAAACAGTACAGTTGTCAAGGTCAAACCCTGTGTTCAAGGGAAATGGGCCATCATCCATGGTTCTGCTTCCTAATGAGTAGCCGAACACTCAAATTAGGAAATATAAATTTAAGGTGAACAGATAGTTTAGTATAATTTAGTAAAATACTTTGGACTCTCATTGGACCCTAATTCTAATTTACAATTTTGTTAAAAGTTCCATGTCCTTACCACAACTCCTTATGTTTTGTGTTACAGATAATGGAAATGTGCCTCTGGAAAAGGTGATGGACGATGTCAGTGCAGTTAGAGGCAAGTTAAAGGTTATGGTAAAGACAGGAAGGGAAAAGGAAAAAACAAACAAGGAAACAAAATGCAAGATAGTTATACTGCTAGTTTCTCTTAGTTTATTGAAAAGAGGTTTGTGCTGATATCGTTTGGAGAAGTTTTTGTGCCCATACCTTGCACTCTGAGTAACTACTTTGAAGATAACAATACACAGTGTATGAACTATTGCTATTTTCTTATTATTTTGTTATGAAATTTTGTTTAATTTTTACATAAAACAAAAATAAAAAAATTCTTAAAAGTCATGGTAAGGATTAAAACCCTAACTCCTTATAGTACTTTCCCATCTTGTCTTTTCAATTAATACATAAATTCATGAACACAGTTCTCATGAAGAGTAAAACTCATGAATCCACCAATCCAAAAAAAGAGAAAATTTCCAATTTCTTTGCATCAAGCCATAGATACTTACATGATTATACCCAACCCCTCTGTCTCCTCACCCTCTAAGATAACAGTATCCAATGGGAAGGAGCTTCAAAAGGAAAGAGAAACTGGTTTAGGAGGATGGGAAAAAAGAAGTTAGGGAAAAGCAAAAGGAAAAAATATATATGTACATATACAAAATAGTTAAGATAGGTATGCTGCTAATTTCTCCGTTTGCTGAAAATATAGGTTTGTGCTAATAGTTCCTGGACAGTTAAATGCTGATATCTCATACTCTGAGTAACTAATTTAAAGCTGACAATGCACAAGTGTTGACCATTGTTACCCTCCTATCATATTGTTTTGGAATTTTTTTCTTATGTTTATAGGCTTTTTCTTTTTCTTTAAGATAAAAAAGATAATGGTATCCCCAATTTTATATTGCTTATTCTCCTTTTCAAAAAATGGTTTTATTACCAATGTCCAGGTTAGCCTCAACCTCTATGTGGTCCACCTCCCTCAGCCTCCTAAATGCGGAGACTACAGGCTTACACCAGTTATAGAAATTCATAACTATAACTTAGAAAATTTTACTACTTTATTTTAAAGGTTAGCATATTTTGGGTCTTATCTAACAAACTCTTCTTGCCCAAAGTCATGAACAAGATCCTGCATCTTCTTCCTTTCTTAATTAATCTATATTGATTATACAGAGGAATGAGTTTCACTGTGGCATTTTCCTAGATTGGCATTTTCCATCCTATCAACTACCATATTGCCCTCCTTCACCCTTCCCCGCTCATCCCTATAGTCTCTGTCTTCCTTCCTCTTCTCTAATGCTTTCCTCTCTGCCTCAATGCAATCTTTTCCCCCTGGATTCCACATGAGATAAACCATATGATGCTTGTCTTTCTGAGCCTGACTTACTAACCTTAACATTGTTGTCTCCAGTTCTATCCATTTTCCTATATGATTTTGAGATAGATAGAGGATAATATAGGTATAGATATAGGTATAGATATATAGATATCACATTTTTTATTTTTCATCTGTTGACAGGCACCTAAGTTTCCATAACTTGGGTATTGTGAATTGTGCCATGATACACGATAAAAACGGGTATGCATATATCACTATAGCATGCTGTCTCTAGCTCTTTTAGGAACATACCAAGTAGTGGTATTGCTGGAGCAAATAATAATTTTCTTTTTAGTTTTTGGAAGACTTCATATTTGTTTTTCTAGTTTACATTCCCACCAACAATGTAGAAGGATTCCTTTTTCTTTTTTTAATTTTATTTTAAAGAGTAGTAAATGAGAAAAAGAAAAAAGAACAACAGCAACATACCAGCATCACAAACATAAACAAACCAAAGCAAGAACATTAAAAGTGATACAGAGTTTCAAGACAAAATGATAGGAATCAACAGTGGTTGTTACATTACATATTGTTGTCTTCAACTA
>NW_004955478.1:9457077-9458371 GCF_000276665.1 Chinchilla lanigera | reverse complement strand
GTACAGTTATCGCAGCCATATATATATATATATTGCCTTCCAATATATATATATTGCCTTCCTTCCTTCTTTTTTCTTCTTTCCCTCATCCCAGTCATTCCTTCCTTTGAGCAGTTTCTTTCCCTTTCCTATCATCTATTGTATGTTCTGAGTTTTGTTTATTCTTTCAGGTTCCTACACCAGGGAGACAATATAATGTTTATACCTGTGGGTCCGATTTATTTCACTTATGAGTATGGTCTCTAGTTGCATCCACTTACACAAAAGCCTTGAGTTTATCTTTTTTATAGCTGAGTAATATTCCATTGTATAAAAATACCACATCTTTTTTATCCACTCTTCAGTTAATGGGCATTTGGATTGTTTCTAAGATTTAGCTATTACAAATTGTGCTGCTATAAACATGGGTGCACATATATCGCTGTGGTATGATGCTTTTAATTCTTCTGGGAAAATACACAGAAGGGGAATAGCTGGGTTAAGTGGGTGCTGTTTCCCCATGTGCTCACCAGCAATGCTACAGTCTATTGACTTTAATTCCTTTGCGTATATACCAAAGAGTGGGTCATAAGTTAGCTCTACTGCTGGTTTTTTACTTCCATAGTGACTTCATGCTGACTTCCATAGTGGCTGCACCAGCAATGCCAGCATGTATCATTGATTTGTATTCTCGATGGTAACCATTCTGGCAGGGATGAACTAGAATCTCAGTGCAGTTTTTTTGATTTGCAGTTCCCTAATGGCTAAAATTGTTGAACATTTGTTCATATAATTATTGCCATTTGCATTTCTTTTGAGAGGTGTCGTTCAATTCTTTTGCCTATTTATTGGTTGGGCTGTTATTTTGATGCTAAGTGTTTGGTATTCATGATATAGTCTCAATAGTCTGTGTTGGAAGAATAGCTGGCAGAGATTTTCTCCCATTCTGTAGATTGTTGCTTCGCTCTGTTGGTTGTTCCTGCGTTATACAGAAGCTTTTTAATTTCAATATTCTACATATTGACAAGCAGCTTCCCTGCACCATTTGTTAAAGAGGCTGTCATTTCTCTACCATATGTTTTTGGTCCCTGTGTCAAAAATCAGATAGGGGTAGATGGATGGGTTAAGTGGGTCCTTTTTCCCCACGTGCTCACCAGTAACGCTACAGTCTATTGACTTTAACTCCTTTGGGTATATACCAAAGAGTGGGTCATAAGTTAGCTCTATTGTAGAGCTATGTCTTCTATTCCATCCCATTTTGTCTATGTCTCTATTTTTTGTGCTAGTACCATGTGTTGTTATTTTTCTTGTTATC
>NW_004955478.1:9455151-9456134 GCF_000276665.1 Chinchilla lanigera | reverse complement strand
AAACAGGAAGTATAATGTCATCTTCACTTCCACTATGTTCTGTAGTTTTGATTTCTTTTCACCTCTTTGGTTAGGTTGACCCCTACATATTTTTTAAAGCAATCGCAAATGGAATTGTTTTCCTGATTTCTTTCACAGTGGGTTAATTCCTAGTGTACAAGAAAGTTTTTGATCTGTGTGTGTTGATTTTGCATCCTGCCACTTTGCTGAATTTGTTTATGAGATCTAAGTCTTCAGCAGAATATGGTAGAGATACTTTTGTTCTATGTAAAGGGTCATATTGTTTATAAACAGAAATAATTTGACTTATTTTCTGATTTGTATTATTTTTCTTTTCTTTTTTTGTTCTATGTATTTTCCCCCATTCCCCTCCCTTCTCTTACTGCAACCCCTCTTCCCTTCCTTATTTACAAAAGCTCTGCTTCCATTTTTTACCTTCTTTTCTCGTTTTTTTTTTCTTTTCTTCCTTTCCCCCTCTCTCTCCCTAGTTCACCTTCCCATTTGAACATTTTCTTCCCATCTCCCAATATCTGTTATACATTTTTGTCCTTATTCACCCTTTCCATTTCTCACACCAGAAAAACAATCTGATATTTACATATGTGTGTCCAATTTATTTACTTAAGAGTGTGGTCTCAAGATGCATCTATTTAACTGTTTGAAACTTCTTTTTTCTTAATCTCACTAAAGGTTTGTCAATTTCGCTTAGCTTTTTAAAACAAACAAATTTGATTTTGTTGATTTTTGATACTGTTTTCTAGTCTCAGTTATTTCTGCTCTCATCTTCATTTCCTTTTCTCTAAGCATAGGCTGTTTGTTCTTTTTTTCCCTAGTTCCACAAGGTTGTTTACTTTAGATCACTCTTCTTCTTTGATGTAGGTGTTTACTGCTATAAATTTTTCTTAGGATTGCTTTTTGTATAAATTTTGGTGTATTGTATATCCACTTTTTTGTCTCAAGACTTTTAAAATTCTCTTTTAATT
>NW_004955478.1:9407203-9454027 GCF_000276665.1 Chinchilla lanigera | reverse complement strand
AAATGGGAGAAGGGGATTACTCAGCCTATAATACTATTAAAATGGAATAATAGCCATAAAAAGAAATGAAGTATTAATACATGCCACAACATGGATGAACCTCACAGACATTTTGATAAATGAAATAAGCTAGACACAGAAAGTCAAATATTACCCAATTCCATTTATATGGAGAGATAATCCACAGAGCTCAGAACTAAGTAAACCCCAGTCATATTGTCAGGGGCTGGAGGGAGGAACAATGGAGAATGGCTGTGTTAATGAGTACGAGTTTTCCTTGTGGAGTAACATTTGGAAGAAGATAGAAAAGGTTTGCAGCATTGTAAATTCATTGCTACTGAATTACATACTTTAAAATGGTGAATTATGTTTTGTGAATTTTACCTCAATTAAGAAAAAAACAGACACAAAATGGCATATGCAGGGAAGATGCAGGGAGAACAATACATCCTGATTAGGAAGAATGTTTATTGATTATTATTTGAAATGACAAAAATGTAGTAATTTTAGAAGCCAAGCCTACTTTTTAATTTACTTTTTAAAATAATTCTCTAAAATTAATATACCCTCTCATGACTTACACCCAGAAAGGGTCACCCTCACAAGCATCTTCCCAGTACATGACTGAAAGGGCCACATGATATATTATTTTATTTATAAAGGGCCTGATAAAAGGACAAATCTGTAGTGATTAAACATATCAAGCTGAGTGATAAACATATACAGAAAGACAAGAGATGATCATTTGTCCAAAATATCAGGACAGTAGTGAAAGACCTCTGGAGTGCTGTCAGTGTTCTATTTGTTCACTTGGATAGTGTTACAAGAGGGTATTGTAAGTGATTGTGTCTAATTGCTCAAAGTCAGTTTGTAGATAACCTGGCTTGATTTTTTTAGACTTCTTAATATAAAGTCCAAATCTTCTAAAAATTTTTGCTGGTATAGTAATAAGACACTTCAGGTCTTCACCACTGAAAAAGTCAAAATCTTTAGCAGGGTTAGGCAGCCAATACAGCCCATAGCCAAATATAGCCCTCTGCCTGTTTTTCTTAACAAAATGTTATTGGAAAGTAGTCATGTTCTTCATTTGTGTATTAATAATGGTTGTTTTGTATTGCAGTAGCAAAGTTAAGTAGCTGCAAGGGAAACCATGTATCCTGCAGAGCCTAAAACATGTACTGACCCTTTACAAAGAAAAAGGTTACTCATTCCTCATCTAGGGTAAAGATTAGGGTAACGGCCAAATAATCTAGGGGGGAGAGTGACAGAAAGCACTGTTTTGTCAACTTTACAATATTATAATTTTCTAGTCCATTACCTGAATCATAAATTTATTGAGAACTTTGCTTTATAAAGGTAGGTTTTCCCCCTACAGTCAAGCAAACAAGTTCTAATTCTCTTCCTGTTCTTTATTCCACTGGACAGCTCTCACTGTGACTTCTTTATCTAGCAGTTGGGAAAGGTGATATAGAAACATGAACAATCTTATTTTGTACTTTTGAATGTTCAGATACTTCTTAATGTTGCCCAATATATTTGCCATTTTTATCCTTGAAGGAAAAAAAGTTAGTCTGCACGATGTTGAAAATTTTCTGGAAGATACTGGAATAGAATTGATGCCTGAAGAATTCTTGGAATTAGTGAAAACTCTACAAGTTGATGGTAAGCATTTCAAATTCTATTAGCATGTTTGAGGACGCTCATGCTCCATACTGAAAGAAGTCTTCAAAAGCTATATCTTTATTTTGCAAGACTGCAAAATAGATAAATAAATAGCGCATAGTAGAAAGCCTACATTTTTTAAATATATAACTTCCTTAGAAATTTTAGTATAACCTTGATCTTTCTTTGCAAAGTGTAATTTAGTTCCTTCTTTTCTGAGTCAGCAACTCCTTTTCCTTGAATAGTATAATGGATATGAAATTTTCTACTACTGTGTTTAGTTCCACCCTTAGAACTAAAAGTTAAACTGAAAGATGTAAGACAAAAGTGGAGTGAGGAATACTAGCGTGGGAGAAAGAAGGAAAAGAGAAGTGAAAGAAGGATGTGTTCGTGTTCCCTTTCCATTCAGCCAGACACAGCACTGAGTGTTTTGTCTATTCCATAATTTCAAATGTTTGGGACAGTGAAGATCAAAGTTACTTCTAAGCAAAATCATTTAAAGATACCTTCATGAAATTATACCTTTCTAAATGTCTGCAAGGTGTGATCAACAAATCAGTGAATGTTTAAATTTTTAAAAATATGTTACAGTGAAAGACACATTACCATTAATCCCCTTCAGAATATTCCCCCTCACCTTAAACACACTTATCCCATGATTCTTGCTGCTTTCTGAAGCAGTTCTAGAAGTCCTCTTTTGTGTGTGTCTATTGAAGTACTGTGGTTGCCTCAATGTCCTGAATCAATTCAAAATATTTACCTTTCATTTGGTTTTGTTTTTAATTTTTATTTTTATTTATTTACTATTTTCAATACATAGTGAATACATTCATTATAGGAGGTTGATACATGTACATAACACATCTTAATCCTTTTTACTTACCCTTCCCCTCTCCTCCCTCTCTTCTCCCTCTAGCTCTTGTTCCCAGTCCCTTTTGCAAAAGATCTATCTCCTATTCTCTTATTTTGCATTTTAAATTATTTATTCTTTGAGTTTCTCATATAAGAAAGATCATTTTGTCTTTGAGGAAGAGCCCGATGTCACATGGTGTCAGGTCCAGTTAACAGGTGGTTGAGAACACACCACCATGTCTTTATTTGACAGAAATTGCTATAAATGTTTGATCAGTAAGGGGTACTCAAAAATATGATGAATGTTTAAATAAAAAATTTACAGTGAAAGCCACATTGCCATTTATCCCCCTCAAACTATTCCCCCTCACTTTCAACACACTTATCCTATCATTCTTGGCAATGTGTCTTTTACTGTAATATCTTTTTTTAATTTAAATATTCATCTTATTTTTTAACCACCTACTTTATCTTTGATGTGAATTGTGTCTTTGCATTACAGATGATGGAAATCTATATGAAAGTAGAATCCTTGATGGTGTGAAATCTTTCAAAGGTAAGAACCACGATGAAAACAACATAAATAAAATTCTTCTGCCTCATTTTTGTATTTTTGTCTAGTTATTCTCTTATAGATCTTACTATTCCTCACATTAATTCTTTACTGTTTCACTCCTCTCAAATATATGTGTAATTTCCAAATGGTTTTTCACTTTGCTGCTAAGATTGGTTTTGCTAAACTTAGTTGAAAAGCAAATTTAAATCTGCCTCTACACTGAATATGTAAGGTAAAGAATTGGCAAGTTCTTCAGGGCATGTCAGGAGCTAAAAAACTAGGGGTACTCAAAACTAGGGGTACTGAGCTTTTAGGCCCTATCTGCCAGACAGTTCTCAATTTGCCTCCACTATTTTAATTCATTGGAGAATGACTTCCTACTTGGTAAAATTCTCAAGACCAGGCCAGAGGTTGCCATTCTCATTCCATTTTGTCCCCTTTTGTGCACTTGAACACTTCAGTTCATTGATATTTTAGCAGATGATCATAGTACCTGGAGATTAACTGAAGTTTTCTTATTCAGAGAAGTCACTAAACCTCCTTTAAGCTTCTGATTCTTTCCTTAGGTGGGAAAGTTCACATCAATAACCTGAAAAACGTATTAGAAAATATGAAACTCAAGATCCCAGACAAGAAACTTAAAGATTTATCACAAAACCTACCAGTTGATGGTGAGTTCAATGGATATTAAACTTTTTAAGGAAATACAGACTTACATGTCTCTGTATGAAAATTCTTCTAGCTAGTTGTTTTGTGAATTTTTAAATCTTAGAGAAGAACCCAGCCCATATGACAGAGTATTTTGATTTAGGGTAATTGTATTAATTTCAGAGTACATAGCGTATGTGCTAGAGTGAGTAAGAAACAAGTCATTGCTTGACAGAATCTGAAGGAAGATACTTATTACCTATAAAGAAGAGGTTGCAGATTTCAAATAAATTGCATCATTTCAATGATTTTCAAAAGTCATGTCATCAGATTATCCGTCATCTCTATTTTGTGATCTCTACAGTTTTCCTGATCCATCTCTACAGTTTCTTGATCCCTTCTTCCTGTATTTTGGCACTAGCTCACTTTATTACTTCCTGGTCTCATCCCTTCTCTATATAAGAAATTTCAAACAGCTATATCCCACCCTGTTTTAAAATAGACCTCGCCGCGCTGTGGTCCTGCACCCGGGCATCCGCGCCCTTTTGTCGGCCGCTCAGTCCCCGGCCTGGCGTGGCCTGGCCCTCGCGGCGCTCCGTAGCGGGTCCCGCCCCATTAGAGCCCGGCCTGGCGCGCGCCCCTCCTGCAGCTTCCTACTCCCGAGCTGCAGCTTCCGCGCGGCTCTGAAGGAAGCGGGAAACGGCGTCGTGACCCGGGCTCTGCCGACTCCGAGTTCCAGGGTGTCGCATGTGACTCAGTCAGACCAGCTGTTTGTGGTCTTGCCAAGCATCATGTCTTCTGCATGTATTTTTGCCTGTATTTTAAGATGTGTAGAAAAAATAACACATGAAGAAGATCCCAAGGAAGAGAAAGAGGAGGAAGAGGATTCTGCCTGTCCTCAGGAAGCTTCCATCGCTGCAACAAGGCCTGGCCATGGCCGGCGCAGTGCAGCAGGACGTCAGTCTCCCAAGTTCGAGACACAGAGAAGACCCGCAGCTCTCATCCAAGACTGGCTCACCCCAGCTCATCTGCAAGTCAGAACCAGTTACAGACCAGTTTGGTTATGAAGCTGCAGAAGAGCATCAGTCTCCCGGTGGCATTAGTGAGGAGGAGAAGCAGCAGAGAAGAAGAGATGTTAATCAGAGAAGGGGAAATACCGTTCAAAGACGACCCCAGAGATGAGGCCTACAAACCGCACTCAGAAAGGGAACCTCCAAAGCCACGGAGAAAATCGGGGAAGGTGAAGGAAGAGAAAGAAAGAACTTAAAGTGGAAGTAGAAGGGGTGAAAGTGGAAGTAGAAGGGGTGAAAGAAGAGGAGAAGGAAATTACAGAAGACGAAGAACCTGCTAGGAAGAGAGGACGAAGGCAAAAAGATGACAAAAGCCCTCATTTACTCAAAAGGAAGAAGAAACTTCCAATCCAGTACTTGCATTGTGAGGTGGAAGGGTGCAGAACTCTTTCTGCTCACCCTCGCTATTTGCAGCACCACATTAAATACCAGCATGTGCTGAAAAAGAAACATGTTTATCCACATTCTTCCTGTGGACAGCTCCTCCAGCTCCAGAAGCAGCTTCTACGGCATGCCAAACACCATACATCTCAAAGGGAGTATATCTGTGAATACTGCGTTTCGGCCTTCAAGAATTCCCGTAACCTGGCAGTGCACCGGATGAGTCACACTGGCAAGAAGCCGTGTGTGAGGTCTGTGGATTTACAGTGTGAGGTCTGTGGATTTACTTTGTCTGCAAAAGGCATCCCTCAACTGGCACCTGAAGAAGCATGATGCAGACTCCTTCTACCAGTTTTCTTGCAGTATCTGTGGCAAAAATATTTGAAAAGACCAGTATAGTGGCACACAAAGCAAAAAACCACCCCGAGGTGCTGATTGCAGAAGCTCTAGCCGCCAATGTAGGCGCCCTCATCACCAGCACAGATAATCTTGGGCACTAATCTGGTGTCCCTGGCACAACCCACAGACGCTCAGGGTCTTCCTCTTCTTTCTGAGCCCCTGGGGAACACGGCCTCCAAAGAGTGCCTGCTGCTAAAAGCAGAGGGGATGTCGAAGTCCTACTGCTGTGGGAAGAGAGGGTGAGCCTGATGGCTCATGGGAAGCAGCTCGGATATACTTGGTGCTACCACAAAGACTCTGATCAAAGACTCAGACTGTACTGGACCTTAGCAGAAAGGAAGACTTTGGGCACTGGGACAGTTCGGACTTTGTGCTTAAAAAATAAAAAGGGGAGAAAAAAAAAATTTAAAGCATTTAAAATTTTAAAAAAATATAGACTTCAAAACAACGGAGATTTCACCTTTCTCCAAAAAGAATGGCTATATTCAAGAAGCCAAATTATAACAAATCCTGGTAGAAGCTTCAGGGAAAAGCATTGCCCTCTATTGGCGGGTGTGTAAACTAGTATAACCACTATGAAAATCAGTATGGAGAGCCCTCAAAACACTAAAACTAGAAATTCCACTTGACCTAACTTTTCCCCTTGTAGGTATACTCCCAAAAGAGTTAAAGACGTAGTATTATAGTGATACATGCATAGCCATGTTTATAGTAGTGCAACTCAGGATCGCTAAATCTTGGAAGTGGCCTATATGTCCATCAGTGGGAGAGTGGATAAAGAAAATGTACTCTATACACAGCAGAGTACTACTATACCATAAAGACAGATATACTTTTGAGTCATTTGTAGTAATGTGGATGCACATTCAGACCATAATGATAAGTGAATAAATCAGACAAATACAAGCTCAAATATCACATGGTTTGTCTTATATGAGAATCCCAACATATAAGCAAATTATAGAAAAAAATAAAAGATAGATAATGGGAAACAGAGAGCTAGCTATTTTGCAAAAGGCAAGAGGATCGAGAGATCGAGAAAGAAGAGAGGGAAGGGATGAGAAGGAGATTGAAAAAGAATTAATATGTGTTAATGTGCTAACTCCCCATGATGAATGTAATCAGTATGTACTACAAATATATACTAATAAAAATCTGAACAAAAAAAATAAATGTCCAGTTCTCATACTCATTCTCAAGAAATGTACCCTGCATGTTAGTCAAAAATACTAGTCCCTGGATTTCTCCATTTTCTTCCGATACATAAACAGCCTTCTAACTGGTGTTGCCTTTAAACTACTACTGTCATTCCTGCCCTCTGATTCTTTCAGCATGTGATCAACCCAGCCACTTGGGTCTCCACTTCTGTTGCTGAACTTTGCTAAAGAATAATATAAAGGTGCAAGTTTTTACTTCTCCAAATTCATTTCCTCTTGAATAACAGAAAGACCTAAGAACACCTTAATTCCACTTTTCTCCTATATATTAATGATATTCTTGGAGCCTGAATTGTATCTTGTTTTATTTTAATCTAGCAAAATTTTAGTAGCAGTCACTTTTTTCTCATAAAGATTTCAATATATTTAAAGATAAAAATTAAACATTTTATCTTCAGTTTTGGGATAAGGGATGTGCTTGACAAAAGACAAAAAAAAAAAAAAAGCAGTGGGAGCTACAAAGTTATATGTTTTTTTCAGGGAAAAGAAATCTTGGTTCAGAAAGGGAAAATTTGGGGTCCAGTAGTACAGCATCTGCCTGGCAAGCACAAGGTCCTGAGTTCAATTCCTGGAACCAAAAAATAAATAAATAAACAGAAAGGGCAAAATTTTGAAAGTTTACAGAATAAAAAAGAAATTCCTTTTAAAAGCAACCATTTGTCAGTTAATTGGCAGAATTTGAATAACTTTAATACAATTTACTGCAACTGTGACAGGCATGAGTAAAGACTTACATAGTTAAAAGCTGAATGCAAAAGCGGTGAATACAATACAAGGTCAATTAAGTACTTATTTTTAAGAGAAAGCAAGTGTCTATAGTATAGACACTTTTACTTATTCATTCCTTTGTCTACAATTAAGCATAAAGTCCACTGATGTTGCCTTTGGAGTCTCTGAGTTTTGTGGAGTCTCTGAGTTTTGTGGCTGTTGTTTGAAACACACTTTACTTTTTCCTGGTATTTATATTGATTTTGTTAAATAATAATTTTTTTTGAACTTGGGGCCTTGTGCATGCTAGGCAAGTGTATATCTCTGAATTATATCCTCAGTCCTAAAATGCAAAATTTATTTATTTATTTATTTTTTTTTTTTTGGTTTTTCTCCGGTACCGGGAACGAACTCACGACCTCGCGCTTGCCAGGCAGGCACTTTGCCGCTGAGCTAAATCCCCAGCCCCCTAAAATGCAAAATTTAATACCAATCCTGTTCAGGAAAATAAAATGCATTATGGCTTTTATTTTGTTTTTGTTTTCTGTGAATCAGGGTAACTTAAGAAAGGAATAAATGAGGCAAGGGTGAAGATGGTCATTGTGCCTAGACCATTAATAGTCCGAGCTTTCTGAGAAACATACTTCCAATGTATAACCAAATTTAGACCCCTCTGGGGCTGGAGATTTAGCTCAGCGCACAGTGCCTGCCTGGCAAGTGCAAGGTCGTGAGTTTGATTCCCGGTATGGAAAAAAAAAAAAATTTAGACCCCTCAAATTTCAAAAGCAAGTTTCTATTATGGGAGAGCATGAAATGCAATGTTCATCTTTTCAAACTGTTCAGAGAAATGGCTGCTAAAGTCTTTTGTGTCAATGTAATATGAAGGAGGAAAGAGAATTTGCTCTGAGTGCTCAGAAATATGGTTTCCTCACACAGGACTTTTAATTTAAATTCTGAGTAATACAAGAACAGAATATTAAAAGCTGGTAGAGAAAAGAAACAGATCACCTATAAAGGAAAGCACATCAGAATCATAGCACACTTCTCAACACAAACCCTCAAGCCAAGAAGACCTTGGAGTGCAATATTTCAAGTCCTGAAAGAAAACAACTTCCAACCCAGATTAATGTACCCTGCAAAACTATCTTTCAATATTAATGGAGAAATAAGATACTTCCATGACGAAGGACAACTAAAGAAATTCATGACCACCAAACCAGCTCTCCAAAATTCTCTGAAGGAAACTTTAGAAAGAGGTAAGAAAGGCCAAAATTCTAAGAACACCAATACAAAGGAGCAATCAGGCAGGGAAAGCAATTAAATGGGAGGGAAATAAAAAAGAAATTGCTTTTAAAAGAAACCATTTGTCAGTTAATTGGCAGAATTTGAATAACTTTAATACAATTTACTGCAACTGCGACAGGCATGAGTAAAGACTTACATAGTTAAAAGCTGAATGCAAAAGCGGTGAATACAATACAAGGGCAATTAAGTACTTATTTTTAAGAGAAAGCAAGTGTGGGAGTGAACACACTCCACCACCTCATCTTTGATAAAGATGACCACATTCACTGGAAGAAAGATAGACTCTTTAAAAACTGATGCTGGAAAAACTGGCCTTCCATATGCCAAAGATTAAAACTAGGCCCATATCTCTCCATGCACTGAACTAAAATTAAAATAGATCAAAAATCTAAATATTAAAACAGATACACTAAATCTACTGGAAGAGTGAATAGGTATAACTCTTGAACACATAGGTGCAAGCAAAGATTTCATGAAGAAAACTCCAATTGCATGGGAAATGGTACAAAGAATCAACAGTTGGGATCTCATCCTATTAAAAAGCTTTTGTGAAGCAGAAGAAATTGCCAATTGAGTGAAAAGAGAGCTCATAGAATGAGAAAAAATCCTAACTAGTTGTCCTTCAGATGAAGGACTAATATCTAGAACATATAAAGAATTGAAACCAAATTTAAAGACCCAATCCAAAAGTGAGTATCTGAGATGAATAATCACTTTTAAGAGCAAGGAAAACAAGTGGCAAATAAATATATGAAAAATGTTTAATAGCATGAGTAATTTGAGAGATATAAATTAAGACAACACTGAGATTCCATCTCAACTTAGAAAAAAAATGGCTATTATCAAAAAAATCAACCAATAACAAATGCTGTTGAGGCTGTGGGTAAAAGGAACACTTCTCCATTGTTGGCAGGAATGTATACTGGTGCATCCACTGTGGAAATCAGTGTGGATAGTCCTCAAAAAACTAGTGTCTTGGTTACTTTTCTCTCATTGCTGGGACAAAATACCTGACGCCCAAAATTAAGGAAGGAATGGTTTATTTCGCTTATAGTTTGTGGAGGTTTCAGTCCATACTTGGCAGATTACAAGGCAGAGTGGCACATGGCAGAGAGCTACAGCTCATGGCGTCTGAACACAGCAAAAGCAACAAAACACACACACAAGGGAGGAAATGGCCAGAAGCACCCTCTTTCTCTCCCTTATGTATGCAAACTATCCACCCCAGGGCGGGTGGAGCTTTCACACCCATAATCAATCAAACTCTAAATGCCTGCCCCATGGCTGCATGAGGCTTTGAGGGGACACTCAGACACAAACCATAACAACTAGGATTAACGATCCCATTTGATCTAGCCATTCCCCTTCTGAGTATCTTCCAGAAGAATTAGAAACATCATATCACAGTGATATATGCACACTCATGTTTATAGCTTTACAGTTTGTAATATCTAAATCTTAGAAACAACCCAAATACCCATCAACAAAGCAATGGATAAAGAAGAGTTTTTTATACAATGAGTACAACTCAGGCATAAAGAAGGATAAACTTGAGAATTTTTAAGTAAATGGTTGGACCTTGAGACCATACTCTTAAGTGAAATAAATAGGACATATATGTCTCTGTTACGAGACACTAAATATGTAAATAAGAAGCAATGTGTATAAAAAGTATTCAGAAATACAAGGATGTTGTTCAAACAAAAGGGGAACTAAGGGGAGGAAGGAAAGGGGAAAAAAAGAGTCCATACTCTTAAATGAAATAAATCAGATACAGGTGTTTAAATATCACATTGCTTCTCTAGTGGAGAAACTGAAACGGTAACTAAGGACCAAAATGTATAGTGGGTCCTGGGAAATAAGAGGAAAATATTCAGACAGGAAGGTGAACAGGAATGGGGAGAGGGAAAGGAAGGAAAGGGGAAAAAAGGAATAGAAGGAAAAAATGGAAACAAAGCTTTTGTAAGTAAAGAGAAGAAGAAAGGTTGAAGGAAGGAGAGGGGATCAGGGAAGATAGAAGAATCAAAAAATATCATGTATAGGTACAAACTTTCTCCATCGAACAAGATCGTTATGTATATCTAAAATGTACCAATACAATTAGTTTCTAAAATTCTGGCTAATGGGGTGAGGTTAAAGAAAAAACTATCTAGTAAGACTGAAGAGTCTCTAAAGTGGCTCTGTTTTCCAATTCAGAGTTAGTAAAGATTGCACTACAATTACCCTATATCCTAAAGCGCAGTAAGACTTGCTATGCTTAGAATATGGACAAATGTATTCCACATCTGTTCAGGAAAAAAAAAAAGCATCAGAACCTCCTATGTGAAGTTCAACCAATGGTATGAAAGTGTTGGGATGCGTTGCTATAGGGGAGAGGCTCAAAAATCTAAAGCAGCAGCAACAAAATTTAGTAATAAAACTTTGGCTTAAAATTAAAAAGAAAGAAAAGAAAAAGTCAAACTGGTACCAGTTGTCTCTTGAAATAGAGACAATAGAGTGGGACCGACCCTCATAAATGTCATCCAATAGTTTCCTTTGTCTTCTTTCATTGTTATCACCTTCATTGTGCAAGAGTTATAGCATTCTTTTGTGGTTAAGTTTTATAAACAATTTTAAAACTTTATGTAAAAAAATGAACACATTTGCTGCCCACCCAGAAACACTCCCCCAAATAAGAAAATTTACATCAAATTTTAAAAGTAGTTTTGTGTATGAAGGTACTTCTCCAAATTGTTCTTTTCCTACAGGTGACAAAAATTTGAAAGTCAATGTCTGGTTTTAACTAGTCAAAACTAGGCCAAATGGAACCTGAGCTATCTCAGTACCATCCCATCAGAGGGTCTTTACAAAGACTGTTCTTCATCCTGATAAGTATCTGTGTCCCTGTGAGTGTAAAGGATCCATGGATATTATAATTTTGCTCCTTAAAATGTCCTTTGATTGGCAAAATGATGTAATATTTGTTTTTAAATAGAAAATTAAAATTAAACCAGAAGAAAATAAAAGAAACATAGTTTGTTGGGAGTCCGTAAGATCCAATCTGGAAGAGCTTGGAAAATGTGTTATATGTTTTCTCCTGTTTCAGCTGGAAAAATGTACTAAAGGTTGTCAAGAAAAGATTTGTAGAATAGGAAAACCAAGGACAGTAATCCAGACTTCAGAGATTTCCACTGCTAGCTTCATCACCTGTGTCTTCCATTGATACCTTAGTGTCACGAGCCTTGGATATAAGTGGAAGCTGTACATACTGAGAAACGAGGTGAGGTCAGCACAGTGATACACTCTGGCTGTACTTCCATGATCAATCCTTCTGCAAATTCCACACCCCATCACCCTGGCCCATCATCTGATCTAGAAGTGTCCAATCATCTGCATTCAAGGGGACCTCAGAGATGTCCCCGACATCATGAAATTCACCATAGTTGTTTAGCTGTTCCTTCTGCAGGCAGACGTTCCAAACAAATTGCTGGAAAACCTCAAGAGAGGCAAGAACAGTAGGAATGATGTCTCCAGAATGAGCCATCGTAGTCATAAAGGTCAGTGAGATTTGGATAGTCTAAGCAAAGCTCAGTTTCATATCGTTCATGATGGCATAATAGGCTTTTTGAGGGTATACAGTCTCTTTCTGGAGGAAAATGTTTTCTCCAGCATTCTTATCAGAGAGATCTCAGTCCATCTTTAGATCCTAGATCAGGTACAGCAGGAACTGATGATACAAAAGACCATCCACAGGTAAAAGAACACTACACAAAATATTTAGGAATCAATCTAACAAAAGAAGTAAAAGATCTATACAATGAAAACTACAGTATCTGGAAAAAGATTGAAGAGGATTTCAGAAAATGGAAAGATATTCCTTGCTCATGGATAGGAAGAACCAACATTGTGAAAATGGCCATGCTCCCAAAAATGTTACAGAGATTCCATGCATTCCAATTAAAATACCATTAGCATACCTCATAGATCTAGAGAAAACATTCCTAAAATTCATCTGGAATCAGAAGAGACCCAAAATAGCAAAAACAATCCTGGGCAACAAAGAGAAGGCAGGTAGAGAAAACATTCCTAAAATTCATCTGGAATCAGAAGAGACCCAAAATAGCAAAAACAATCCTGGGCAACAAAGAGAAGGCAGGTGGCATCACAATCCCTGACTTGAAATTATACTACAAAGCTACTGTGATAAAATCAATATGGTACTGGCAAAAAAGAAACCAACCTGAGGATCAATGGAACAGACTGAAAGATGCAACCACAACCACAAACACACTCAGCCACCTTATCTTTGACAGAGGAGCCAAACAAGTTCACTGAAGAAAGATAGCCTCTTTAATAAATGGTGCTGAAAAACTGGCTCACCACAGGCCAAAGACTGAAACTAGACCCATGTCTATCACCTTGCACCAAATTCAAGTCAAAATGGATCACAGATCTAAATATTACAACAGAAACACTAAATCTACTGGAAGAGAAAGCAGGTAAAAATCTTGAAGACATAGGGGTAGGCATAGAGTTCATGAAAAAAAGCCAAACTGTACGGGAAATACTTCAAAGAATAAAAAACTGAGATCTGATCTTACTGAAAAGTTTTTGCACATCTAAAGAAATCACCAGCAAAGTGAAAGAAAACCTATGAATTGGGAAAAAATTCTAGCCGACTGTCCCTCAGACAAAGGGCTCTTGTCTAGAACATATAGAGAATTAAAAAACATCAGCCCCTGCAAAATTCAAACACCCAATACAAAAATGGGCATCTGAGATGAACACACACTTCTCAGATAATGAAATACAAATGGCAAATAAATACATGAGAAAATGTTCAATATCATTAGTCATTCGAGAAATGCAAATTAAAACAACTCTGTGGTTTCATCTCACCCCAGTAGGAATGGCTATCATTAAGAAATCAACCAGTAACAAATGCTGGCAAGGCTGTGGAGAAAATAAAAACTCTTCTCCACTCCTGGTGGGAGTGGAGACTGGTGAAACCACTGTGGAAATCAATTTGGAGATTCCTCAGTAATCTAGGACTAGAGGTCCCATTCAATCCTGCTATTCCCCTTCTGGATATTTTCCCAGAAGAACTGAAAACATCATATCGCCATGATATATGTGTACCTATGTTTATAGCAGCACAATTTGTAATAGTTAAATCGTGGAAGTTAGCCAAATGCTCATCAACTGAGGAATGGATAAAAAAGTTGTGGTATTTTTACACAATGGAATATTACTCAGCTATAAAGAAAGATAATCTCGAGACTTTTATAGGAAAATGGACACAACTAGGGACCACATTCATAAGTGAAATAAGTCAGACCCACATGTGTAAACACCATATTAATGTAAGAACCTGAAAGAGTGAATAAAATCTAGGAGGGACAATAGACTTGTGAAAGGAAAGGAAACTGTTCAAAAGGAAAGAACTGGGATGAGGGAAAAGAGAAAAGAAAGAAGGGAGAAAATATGCATGTATGTATACACAGGATAGCTAACATAGTTGTACTACTGACTTTTATTGCTCTATGGTTAAGGAACAGTTAATGTTTAAGTGTATGATCAATCCTACATGTCTATATTTGTTTACCTGAGTATCCAATTTGAAGATATCAATATGTAATACAACAACCATTGTTAATTTCCTATCACCTTGTTTGAAATTCTGTATTGCTTGTATTGTTTTTGTGTTATTTTCTAAATGTATGTGTGTTTGTTAAGATGTTTTCGTTCTTTTATCTTTAAAATAAAAAAAAGAACACTACAGTGTCTGAGTGACCTCATTGTGAGTGCTGTAAAAGGCTGCGAATGTCACCATGAAGAAAGTTGTATGGTATCTGCTAGCATTACAAAATGAGGAAAGGCCTTTTTGATGTCTGCATAGGCACCAGATGAAGAAGAACCAAGCAGGAATGTACCAAACAATGGCTCACATGCCATAGGAATTTGTGGCAAATTTCCCGTTCTTCTGAGTAATTTGACCACAGGTCCTTACTTTCATCCCATTGAGCTCATAACTGGAAAAGCAGATCATGTGTTCCAAGTCCATTGGTATCACTGACAAGCTATTCAGGTGACTGGCCAGCCAGAAATCAGCAAACCTGCCTTGTGGGAAGGAGCTATAAGAGCAGGTTAAGCAGCCAAAGCCAGGATTTATAGTAAAAAACTTCAGTGGGGTTGATAAGAAAGAAAACCCTAAATCCATGAAGGACAAGTGGATATGCACAGGAGGGGACAACACTAACTGGAGCAAAGAAGCATGCTAGCAGGCGCAGGCACACGGTGTCCCCAGGAATACTGCAATCTCAAAGAGATGTTGGTGAGACAAATTTTTCTTGGATGAAGTTCACAGATAAGTACATGATTCACTCCATCCTGTCTCCAACCATATGTGCTAATGCCCAGAAAGAGGAATCCAATCACCAATCAGAAGAAAACCACCCAGATAGATTCTTATCAAGGGCCTTATACTTCTGTTTAAATTTAAATACAACTTCAAGCACAAGGATAATATTTAGTACGATGACTATTCCACTGGTGCCGGCTGAGCAGCTTCCAAAACAGGTGCACATAAATGCTTCATAGCTTTCGTATACCACCGTCTTCAAGTCCTGTGGTTACTACAGGCTCAGTCTCAAAGATGAGCTGCTTAGTTTTCTTGTGCGTGTAAAGTGGGGCCACTTCTACATGAGCAACTCACCAATCTGCTCCACCAGATGTTTCCAGGACTTTGTCATGCGTTTTACGGATTTTTCAAAACCCTGAAAATTCAGCTCCTAACAGTTCTCCAGCAGGATAACACTGAGGTGAAACCCGCCGAAGGCCACTTGAGGTCCTTAGTATTCCAGGGTTGGACACGGTCTTCGGGGACAGGCGAAAGACTGGCTTTTCTGCGTTGTTGCCGCGTAGAAACACCAGTGCTTCTTTCTACGTGTCCTGTGATGACTGAAGCCCATTCTGGAATATAGCAAACCTGCTTCTCTGAATAAAATGTGTTGGTTTTGGCAAGTTCTTTACACAAGTTTAGAAAATTTATTCTTCAAACTTTCCAAAAGACCTCTTTGCTGCGCTCTCATCTGTAACCCCATGGAAAGTGCTTTGTCCCAAGCTGAATACAGCCTGGCCTTGACAGCCTCATACGGGATGAATTTCTTCCTCTGCTCCGGAGTGACGTGTGCGGGGAGAAGCGCTCCGCGAGCTTCACCCCGTCAGCTCCCTTCTCTCCCGCTGAGTCCCCCGTGTGCAGGCTGCAGCGGTGACAGCAGAGATACGGACTCCTCCCCGCACAGGCCCCCTCACTGACTTTGCTCCTCTGCCGCGGGGAGATCCCCACTCTAGGAACGCTTTATAAAGGCAGATTTACCCAAAGATTTACTTGTTCTTTGGACCTCTGGCCTTTTCTTTGGAATTACTTTTCTGCTGCCTAATTTTCTTTATTAAGGATTGGTGAGTGATAAATACTTTCTGATAAACAACTGTCTTTGTTTTCCTCTGCTCTTGATACTTATTTTTTCTCTATCTGGAATTCTAAGTAGACAATTACTTTCTTTCAGCACATGTAAACATTTTTTCGCTAGCCATTGCTTACTAATGAGAAGAGATGAAAAGTAAGCCATAAATCTATTACAAATCCTTGCAGGGTAATATTTTGTTGTTTTTGTTTTGAGGACGTTGTTATTTGGTTCTGAGATTTCATTATGATGTCAAAGCCAGCAGTAGATATATTTTTATTTATATTCCTTAGGATTCACTGGGCTTTTTTCGTCTAACAAATAGCATCTTTTATCTGATGTGGAAAATTCTCAGCCATTATTGTTTCAATATTGTCTTAAGCCTGTAGTCTTTCATTTCTTCTGGAACTCTGAATAAATGCACATTAAACCATCTCTCTTACTTTTCATTCCTTTACTTTCCATTCTTTTAACCTCCATGGCCCTTAACTCCTCCTTATTCTTTACCATATATTTTCTTCCTGTACTCCGTGAAAATTTTGTATACTATATCATTCTGTACGTAGTAAAAATTCTCAAGTTACGAATCTGCTAGTTAATTATATAGAGCATGTATAAGAGAAACTACCCTAAAAGAGACATGGAATGTCAAAATAATAAATAGTATATCCTTTTTGTAAGACAATACCAATAGGGCACATATTTTCCAGTTTCCTTTTTTGTCCTGCAAAAAATTATTCCTATATTAACCTGCAATTCTAGGAAAATATACTGATCTGGCAGCTAATTCTGCCAGTGTAATATGTTCCAGTCCATCATTTAAAGTGTTTAATAAGGGCAGGTGGACGTAGCTAAATGGTAGAATGATTGCCAGCATGTGTGAAGCCTTGAGTTTGGTCTCAAACACTAGGAGTGACAAAAGGGTATAATTATGCTACGTGCAAAGCCTTATGCTGGTTGTTAAGATGTCTGAATGGGATATAGAAAACATATATTCTTTTTATTTAAAAGCATTCACAGTCTTCAACTATAAAATAAACGTATCTACCAGGAAAAAAAAGTAGGTTAAGATAAGTGGGGTGTGTTGATGTGGGACAATATTCAGTAAGAAAATGGTTTGACGTTCCAAATGGAAACCTTTTCTGCCTGTTTCTGGAACCTGGTAGATGACAGTATAAAGTAAACAACAAGTCGCAGAAAGATGTTCATGGTGTGGAGAGACTGATATCCTAAGAGAGGAAAAATAAATAGTAAGAAAGTAATAGAGAACACATTTAGAGAGTAATGTTCCCTATTTCACATTCATATGTTGTCAGGCTATGATTCAAAACGAATCATAAAAAAAAATTCTCATTAACAATGTTTCTGTCAGTATATAATCATGTATGTCTGAATTATGCTTTATGTTTTAGCTTCTGGGAGGACTAATCTACATCAACTGATAAAAGAAGTAAAGAAGTTTACAGGTGAGCAAGATATTTTGAGAAAAGATGCAAAACTAAAATGCAAATACTTCACATTCACTTATATATGTAAAATTGAATTTTCATGTCCTGAATTTGATTTAACCTCAACATTTTTAGTGAATAAAGTCTAGGTCTAATCACATAAAGATTGCATTGGATTATCTATGTTTTAGCAAAATGTTGTAGTGCTGTATCTCTATATGAAGTTATCTATATGTTCTGAAACATCATTTTACCTAATGGTAATATAATTTAGATTAAGTAACAACATGTATGTACTTACATCACTGGGCCCCCTTTACTATGAATTAGGCTAACTTCTCTGAGATTATTTATGCCACTATACATGAGTTCCTTATTTAAATTTTTAAAATTAACTTCTGTTTTCTGTGTTCTTCATCTGAAAACAGTAGACAATGCTGTAAAGCTTAGGTATTTTTTAAGCATTTAGGGTCAATAGACAATTCTTACTGTCACTGTTTCTATTTTTGAATTTAAAAGGAGGAGAAATTGAAGCCAAAGACATACAAAAAGTACTCAGAAATATGGGGATAGAACTCACAAATAGGGAACTTTGGGAGCTGCTGAAAATGTTGCCAGTTACCGGTATGTATTTTATGCGCTACGATGGAGTATATTTCTATATTATTTAATGTCATTAAAAACTGACCCATGTCATTTCTTACAAAAATCTAGAATACAGACTAGTGAGATCACAATGGAAGACCAGGCATTATTAGTAATTAGAATAAGAAGTGAAATAACTGAAATGGAACGTTCCAGCATTGAACACAGGGCGGCACAGTGTGGGAGGGAAAGTTCGGCATAATCTAAACAATGCAGACTGCTACTGAACAAATATTCAGTCTGAGCAGAAGAATTGAAAGCAGTGCCTTTGCATTGAGCTACATCCTTTTCCTATTTCTTACTTTGAGACAGGGTCTTGCTAAGTTGCCCCAAGCTCCACAGGAGGAACATGGGTCCTGTTTTTTGTTAGTTTTTGCTTCTCTTCCTATTGTGTTCTGTGTTGTTTTGTTACATTTCACCTCATTAATGATGTTTTCATAGGATTATCTAATGACTTATACTTGTGTCATCTTAAATTGGATTTTCTCTTCCTGTCTCATCTCCTCCTTCCTATTTATATTCCCTTACCTTCTTTCTTTCTCTTCTCATACCTTCTTCCCTCTTACCTTTAAAACCTACTGTTAGTATTAATCTCACCATTATAAATTCCTAGTTTTTTCTAGTCTATTCTACATCATTATACTCCCTAGCTTTATCTAAATTAGTGAAATAGGAATCTTTTTAAGTAAGTTGTTATTAAACGTTGATGTATATTTGGTTTTTTACTTGTTACTGGTAGTTATTCTCTCCTGTCAAAAAAAAGTTCTGGGAACTGAACCTAGCGCTCTGAACAGGTTGAGTGAATACTTTCACTGGGAGACACACACACAACCATCCATACACATTAAAGAGAAATCCACTTAATAAAAATACTCACACAGTTGTGGAAAAGATATCCTGCCCAACTGATGTGTACATATCAACACAAAAGCCCAAGAAACCTCACAGGGCAATGCGATGACTCCGAAGGCTCATAACTCTCCAATAACTGACCCCGTGATTTAGAAGTGGATAAAATGACAAAGAATTAAAGAAACTGGTCATTAAAATGACAGGTGAACTCAAAGAAGAAAATAAACATGAAGTAAGGACGAACTGAGTGAGATAAGGAAGATAATTCATTCTATGAAAGGCCATTTCTGAAAAGAGAGAGAGATTCTGAAAAATAACCACACAGAGATCTTGGAAATGAAAGCACAATGAGTCAAATGAAAAATTCAATTGAAAGTCTCACCGCATTAGATCAAGCAGAAGAAAATTATCAGGGCTTTACAACAAAGTGGATGCACTAAAACATTTGGACAGTAATAAAGCAAAAAAAGAATAAGAATCTATGAACAAATAACTATGGACAAGAGCTGTAGGACAATATTAAAAGACCAAATTTAAGAGTTATGAGCCTTAATAAAGAAGAATATCTAGCTTAATGGCATACAAAACCTATTCAGTAAAAGAATGGGAGACTGTTTCCCAAATCTGGGAAGTGAGATGGACATCAAAGTGATGGAGGCTCTTAGAACCCCAAATAGCTATGACTAGGAAAGAAACTCTCCATGACATATTATAGCCAAATGGCCAAAATTTAGTACAAAGAATATTAAGAACTATAGGACAGAAAAGCCAAACCCCTTATAGTAGTGAATTCATCAGGATAACAGGAGATTGCTCAACAGAAACTGAAAACCAAGAGGCCTTGAGATGATCATTTCAATTCCTGAGAGAGAATTACTGCTAGGCTAGATTACTATTGTATACAAGGCTATTCTTCAGAATTGAAGGAGGAATAAAGATCTTCCAAAATAAGCATAAGCCAAGTATGGTGGCGCATGCCTGTAATCCTAGTACTTGGGAGGCCGAGGCAGGAGGATCATTGCAAGTCTGAGGCCAGCCTGGGCTACAAAGTGAGCTCAAAGGCCAGCCTAAACTGCATAGCAAGACCCTGTCTCAAAAATATCAAAACAAAATGAACAGAAAAGAGCAAAATAAATATAAACTAAAAGAATTCATGATAACTAAACCTGCACTACAAAAAAATACTCAAAAGTCATCCTAAATACAGAAGACAAACACAGCCACAAGAGCACAAAACAGAATAAACTTCATAGAAGAGTAGATAAACAAATGAAAATCAGGAATGAATCTAACACAAGAAAATAACAAAATGACAGGAATTTGTACATACATTTTAATAATGCTGAATATAAGTGGTCTTAATTCTTCAATCAAAACACATAGACTGATGATTTGGATTAAAAAATAAAACTCAACTATATGTTGCCTGCAAGAAATATATTTCACCCGTGGAGACTTCTACAGAATGTCATGGTTTATATCTTGTTGACACCCAGAGCCTCACGTGCCCACAGGCAGAGCTGTCAGAAGATGGTTGGATTATAGGAGGTGGAATCTGGGCAGAAGAGGTGAATCACTGTGGGTGTGGCCTGGAAGGTTGTATCTCCATTTCTGGCTTCTCTCTTGATTCTCTCCACTTTGAAAAGTCATGAGATGGGCAGTTGTTCCTCCAACATTCCGCTCTGCCATGCTGTGCTGCCTTGGAGCTAGCCGACTATGGACTGAAGTGTGAGCCAAAATAAACCTCCACTCCTTTCAGGGGACCAAGAGATGGAGGGATGGGGGAAGGGATTAGGAGGGAAAGGGGATGAAAAAAGGAATCAGGAGGTGGTATGAACAGTACCAGCACCCCCATGAAGAATGTAATCATTACGTACTGCAAACGTATACCAGTAATTTTTTTCTTTTTTTTTGGTACCGGGAATCAAGCTCACAACCTCATGCTTGCCAGGCAGGCACTGTGCTTCTGAGCTATACCCCTGGCTCCAGTAAGTTTTTTAAAATTCTCTTGACTTTAATTGCAGCTGTCAGATATTCTGTCTCAAGGAAAAGACGGTGACTAAGACACAGAACGAAAGTAAGAGAATGGAAAATGATACTTCAACCAACTAGATACCAAACTAACACAGGAGTCACTATAGGCATATCCAACAGATTTCAAATTGAAATTAGTCGGAAGAGACAGAGAGTGTCATTGAAAATGAGTATAGGAAATAATCTACCAAGAAGATATAAAATTGTAAACAGATGTACAAGAAATATTGACACACCCAATTTTATAAAACTAGCACTATTTGGCATAAAGGGACAGATAGACCCAATGTAATAATAGCAGTGTCTTCAATACTCCACTCTCACAAATTAATAAATCAAGCTGGGCATAATGATATATGGCTGTAATCCCAGCACTCTGGAAGACTGAGGCAGGAGGATCACAGGTTCAAGCCCAACCTGGACAACTAGGCAACCTGGCAAGATTCAACTCAGAAGGAACCTGTCAATTTTTTGTTTTGTTTTGTTAAAAAGGTTTAGATATATAGCTCAGCAAAACAGCCCTGAGTTCAATCTCAAGTAAAAAAGAAAAAAAAAAAATTGAACAGGTCAACCAGACAAAAATTTAACAGAGAAACATCAGAGTTAAAGTAGATTACAGATCAAGTGGGCTTAACAGACATCTACAGAATGTTCCACCCAAGAAAAGCAGAATACACATAGTTTTCAGAAGCTCATGGAACTTTCACAAAATAGGCCATATTTTAGGCCAGAGAGGAAGTTATTTTTATTAATTTTTTGGTATATTTTAGATATATGTAATGATAACATTCATCATAGGGAACTTGTGACTACAAGAAATTTCTTGACTTTCTATTTTACCCCAGTCCCCTCCCCTCCCTTCAACTCCTTTTCCCTTCCTAATTTGCAAAAGCTTTGATGCCATTTTTCCTTTCTATTCTATTTCCTTTCTCCTTTTCACTTCCTTCCTTTCCCCCTATGCTCTCCCTTGTTCCCTTCCCGTTTGTTATGCATAAAGATCACATTCACTGTAGGGAATTTGTACCTATATGATATACCTTAGTTACTCTTTTTGGGGGGCTGGGGATTTAGCTCAGTAGCACAGCACCTGCCTGGCAAGCACAAGGTTGTGAGTTCGATTCCCGGTACTGGGAAAAAAAAAAAATTACTCTTTTTTTCCCATTCCTTTCCCCTCTCTTCACTTTTCTTTCATTTCTTATTTACAAAGCTTTGCCTTCATTTTATCCTTTTTTTTCATTTTTTTCTTTTCCCTTCACCCCCCATTCCTCTTCCCCTTTGAACTTCCTATTTCACAAAATATATTATACATTTTGGTCCTTATTTACCCTTTTGATTTTGCACATCAGAGAAATAATATGATATTTACACATGTGTGTCCAATTTATTTCGCTTAAGAGTATGATCTCAAGGTGCATCCATTTACCTAGAAATATCTCCTTTATCCTTCTTTATGGCTGAGTAGAAGTACTACATTGAATTAAAAAACCACATCTTTATCTATTCATTTGTTGATGGGTATTTGGACTGTTCATAAGATTTAGCTGTTACAAAATGTGCTGCTATAAACATGGGTGTGAATATTTCACTATGGTGTGATCATTTTAATTCTTTCAGGCAGATACCAACAGAGAGAAGTGCTGGGTCAAATAGAACCTCTAGTTTCATTTTTTTGAGGAATCTCCACACTGATTTCCACAATAGTTACACCAGTCTACGCTCCCACCAACAGTGGAAAAGGCTTCCTTTTTCCCCACAGTCCCACCAGCATTATTCTTTCTGGAGTAAGACGAAATCTCAGCGTTGTTTTAACTTGCATCTCTTGAATGACCCGGGATGTTGAACTTTTTTTATATGTTTATTTGCCATTTCAGCATCCTGATCTGAGAAGTGTCTATTCATTTCATATGTCCATTTTGGGATTGGATCTTTCAAATTGGGCATCTCGATCTCAAAAATTGGGCATCTTAAATTAATAGACACTTTGTAGAAGTACAAACAGCAAATAAATACATGAAAAAATTCTCATCGCTGATCATTTGAGAGATGCAAATTATAACAACTCTGAGCTTCCATCTCAGTCCAGAATGAATGGCTATTACAAACCAATCAACCAATACCAAATGCTGGAGGGGCTCTGAGGAAAAAAGAACTTTCTGCACTGTTGATGAGAGTGTAAACTGGTGCAGCCACTATGGAAAGTGGTGCGGAGACTCCTCACAAAACTAGGAGTAGAGCTCCCATTTGAGCCAGCCATTCCCTTCTGGGTATTGTCCCAAAAGAATTAAAAGCACATACCACAGTGATATACGCACACCCGTGTTTATAGCTGCACAGTTTGTCATAGCTAAATCTTGGAAACAAACCAAATGTCCATTAACCAAGGAATGTATAAAGAAGATGTGGTTTATTTATGCAATAGAGTACTACTCTGCCATAAAGGGGGATAAGTCTGAGACATTTCTAAGTAAGTGAATGGACCTTGAGATCATGCTCAAGTGAAAGAAATTGGACACATATGTCTAAATGTTGCACTGTCTCTCCACTGTGAGGAACTGAAAGTGTAAATAAGAACGAAAATGTATAATAGATATTGCAAAAAAAGTAACTGTTGAAAGGGAAAGTGGAATGGGGGAAGGAAAAGAAAAATGTGGGAAAATAGGGTAAAATGGGAAAAAAGATTTGTAAAGGAGGGGGGAAAGGTTGAAAACATGGGAAGGGAATGGGAAAAAAAGAGGAACTAAGATGTACCATGTTTAGTGCATGATGCTAGACATGAGTCTAGTTTTAGTGTTTGGCATGTGGAGAGCCAGGTTTTCCAGCACCGTTTATTATCCTTTCCAATTTCATTAAAAAGTGTCAGCATTAGTGGCATTAGATCTTCTCTAAATTTCCTGTAGAATTCAACAGTGACTCCGTCAGGGCATGGGGTTTTCTTTGTTGGTAAGATTTTAATTATATCTTCAATTCCATTGACTGATATCAGGTTACTTAGAATTTTTATATCTTCTTGATTAAATTTTGGCAGTTCATGTGTGTCTAGAAATTTGACCATTTCCTCTGTGTTTTCCATCTTTAAAATTAGAGTACAGGCTCTTGAAATGGGTATTGATGATCTTTTGGATTTCTGTAGGATCCATTGTGATTTTACCCTTTTCATTGCAATTCCATGGATTTGAGTTTTTTCTTTATTTTTTTTAGTAAGGTTATCTAAGTTTTGGTCAATTTTATTTAATTTTTCAAAGAACCAACTCTTCAATTCACTGATTCTTTGTATTGTTTTCTTAGTCTCCACTGTATTAATTTCTGCTCTGATCTTTATAATTTCCTGCCTCATACAAGCTTTGGGCTTGACTTGGTCTTTTTTTAAAAGAGAAAAAAAAATTTTAAAACAACACAATAACAACAATGACTTGCTCCTTTTTATTTTTTATTTTTTGGCAGTGGGAATCAAACTCAGGACCTTGCACTTGCTAGGCAGGTGCTTGTGCCACTGAGCTATATCCCCAGCCCCACTCTTTTTTTCTAGAAGCCTGAGGTTCAACATTAGGTTCTTTATTTGAGCTCTCTCTATTTTTCTGATATGAGAATTCACTGTTATGAATTTCCCTTGTAGGACTGCTTTCACGGTATCCCATAAGATCTGCTATGTTGTACTGATGTTATCTTTTAATTGTAGAAACTGTCTAATTACTTTTCGTCTGTGACTCATTGGTTGTTCAATGAGTGTTATTTAATTTCTATGTGTCTATAAAATTTTTGTGGTTTCTTTTGCCATTGATTTCCAGTTTCATTGCACTGTGGTCTGATAATATGCATGCGATAATTTGAATTCCTTTGCATTTACTTAAGCATATTCTATGACCTAATTGTGTCTATTTTCGAGAGCATCCCATGTGCAGCTGAGAAGAATGTATATTTTGATGTTATGGAGTAGAACACTCTATACATTTAGTAAGTCCATTTGTTCAAAAGTTTGGTTGATTTCTGTTTATCAGCCTTTGTTAATTTATTGATCTATTTGATCTGTTTGTTTGTGACAGTGGTGCATTGAGATCCCCCATTACAATTGTATGAGTATTTATTTGATCTGTCATGTCTGTTAATGATTGTTTTATATAGCTGGGAGCACTAATATTTGGTGCATATACTTATGATTGTTAGCTCTTCCTCTTGGAGTTTTTCCTTAACAAGTATGTAGTGACCTTCTTTGTCTCTCTTGATCAGGCTTGACTTTACATCCACTTTGTTTGCAAATGGAATGGCTACTTTTGCTTTTATCCCCTTTTCTATCACATGGAGTATTGTTTTCTATCCTTTGACTTTCAGTCTATGAATTTCTTTTTGAATTAGGTATGTTTCTTGTATGGAGCATGTTGCTAGATCTTGCTTCTAGATCCATTCTGCCAGTCTGTTTCTTTTGATTGGTGAAGTGAGACCATTAACATTGATGCTTATAACTGATATGTATTGATCTATCCTTGCCATGTTTAAGTGCTTGCCTTGCTGGGTTGATTTATAATGTTGGAGTTTGTGGACTTGTAGTCTTCATTATCTCTTTCTATAATATCATTATCGTCCAGAACATTTCAGAGTGTTGGCAATGAATGTCTTCAAGTGTTCTTTGCTATGAAAATATCTTATTTCTTCATCAATTTTTGAAAGATAGCTCTGTGGGGTACATAAGTCTGGCTCCAAGCTCTCCTTAAGGGTTTGTGTTGAGAGGTCTGCTGTATTTTGATGGGCTTTCCTTGATACATGATTTGTTTCTTTTTTCTAACAGCTTTTAATATTTTGTCCTTATGGTGAATTTCTGAAATCTTGACTGTTATATACCTTAGTGTAGATTTTTAAAATCATGGCTAATTGGATTTCTGTATGCCTCACCTTCCTGTAAGTCAAATTCTTTTTTCATGCTTGGAAAGTTTTCTTCCATTTCTTCTGTGAACAAATTTTTCATGTCACGAGCACTATCTCCTGCTTTTTCATTGACTCTGATCAGTCTTACCGTATTGCCTTTGCATCCTCTAGCACCTGTTGGATTGTTTTTTGTGGTCCCTTCCTAAAGAAATCTTACTTTTCATGATCACAAACCACAAACATATCTTGTAGATCTGATATTTTGTCTTCGTGTTGATTCATTCTGCTGTATGTACTTTCAGTAGAATTTTTATTCTGATCTGAATCTGTTTCATGGATTCCATCTCTATCCTAGGTTGAGCATTCATGGTTTTCATCATTTTCCTACACTCCTCTATTTTGCTATTTATATCTATTCTAGATTCACTAACCATGTCCTTCAGTATGATCATCATCTCTTCAGTTATCTGTGAAATAATTTCTGATTTCATTTTTTTCTAGAGCCTCATTCATCTGCTTTGTTACTTCAGCTGTTACCACTTCAGAAAGTCGAGGTGAACTGTTCCACCTCATTGGCCTCTAGGTTTGCCTTTGGCAAGATAGAAGTCTGGGGTTGCATCTTGCTTCCATATCTTCTCAGTCTGTATTATTTTTAATTTCTCCATTGATGTTTATAAGTTGCTTATGATTGGTAGCTTTATTGATAGTATTGAGAACACTTAAAAAGTGACTACTTCTCAGAGATGTCTTCAAGGTATAGCTGACTTTTGGGTTTTAGATCTGCTGCAAGGTCCTGCCTCTTCAATTTATTGGGGATGAGAAGTTACTGTAATATTATGAAAAATTATGTGCCAATAAATTGCAAAATCTATAAGAAATGGGTAAGTTTCTTGATGTGTATTGCATACTAAAATTGAATCTATAGCATATAAAAACTTAGATTAATAAGAAGCAATGAAGTTGAAGCAGTAATAAGAAGTCTCCCAACAAAGTGAACCCATGGACAGGATGGACTCTGTGCTGAACCAGATCTTCAAAAAACCAATGCTCCTCAAACTATTTCATGATATAGAAAGGGAAGGAATGATTCCAAATTTATTCTTTGAACCCAGTATCATCACTCTGATACCAAAACCAGATAAAGACTCAGCAGAAAACCATAGACCAATGTCCTTAATAAGTAGAGATGCAAAAATCCTATCACTGCAAACAATTCAGCAGCGCAGTAAAAAGGTCAAAAACCATTCTCCACTTGGTTTCATCCCAGGATTGTAATAATAGCTCAACATTCACAAATCAATAAATGTAATACACTATATAAACAGAATCAAAGACAAAACCACAAGATCATCTGAATACATCTTCTCTAAATTTGAGACAAGAGTCTCACTATCACAACTTCTATTCAATGCCATCCTTGAAATTTTAGCCAGAGCAATTAAGCAAGACAGAAAAATAAGAAGAATACAGTTGGAATCAGGCATGGTGACACACTTTAATCCCAGCACTCTGGGAAGCTGAGTCAGAAGGGTTGTGAGTTTAAGCCAAACCTGAACAACTTAACAAAACTCAGTCTCAAATTTTTTGAAACTTTTTTTAATGAACTGAGGATATAGTTCAGTGTAAAAGCAAAGACACAATAGAAAAGGAACAAGTCAAACTACCCCTATTTGCAGATGATGTGATCATTTTCTTAGAATAACCTAAAAATTCCACCAAAAGACATAGATCTGAAAAACGAATCCAACAAAGTGGTAGGATAGAATATAACATACAAAAATAAATCGCTTTTCATTATTATACCAATAATGACCTCACTGAGAAAGACAATAGGAAAACAATTGCATTTATAGTAGTCTCAAAAAATACCTAGGAATCAACCTAACCAAGGAGGTGAAGGATCTCTTCAATGAAAATTACAGAACACTGAAAAAGTAAATTGACAATGATGCTAGAAGATGGAAAGACTTACCATGTTCAAGAATCTGAAGAATTAACATTATTGAAATGGCCATATTACCAAAAGTAATACACAGGAAAATTGATGCCAGGAAGCAGAAAGTAAAGGAAAGAGCCAGGGGAGGAGGAATATGCTTCCAGGTCACACACACCCCCAATAACCTTCCCCTTCTAATCAGGCTCAACCTCCTAACAGCAAGTTAGCTATAACACTCTCATGTCCCAATCACCTTACAAAAGCTAAACCTCTGAATACATTAAGACTCGGTGGGATATTCTGGATGTAAACCATAACCTCTTCCCCCACCCCCCAAAACACTCATGTGCATCTCATTATGTAGAATGCACTTGGTCCATCTCTAGGAGTCACCAAAGTTTTAACTGTTTAAGCATTGCTGAGAAGTCCAAGTCCAAAATCTCCGCCTTGACTCAAGACAAGCTCTTAGCTCTGAGGCCCATAAAAATCAAACAGAATGCTAAACACTCCAATGTACAATGCCACAGGGTAAGCATTCCCATTACAAAAAAATACAAACAGGGAGATAGGAGAAAAAAGTTGGTTGAAAACAAGCCAAAAATCCTACAGGGAAAACATTAAATACTATAGCTCTGTGTTCAGCTCCCAGGGCAAGCTGTGGTGAGATATAAACTCACAAAGGGCTTGGGCAGCCTCAGAACCACATCATTGCTAGGTGCAGCCCCTCATGGCCTCTCTCTTGAGTTGGCTGTGCTCACTTCCTGCAGCTTTCCTCAGACATGTTTAGCTTTCTAGAGTCTCCCACTGCACTTCTGACCACACTCACAGCTTTACACATCGCCCTCTCAGGAGCACACTATCTGCCACCTGAGGCATTCCTCTGAAATCTGGGTGGAAGCCTCCCTGACCCCACAACACTTGCATTCTGCATGTCTGTAAAAACATCACCATGTGGATGATACCAAGGTCTGCCACCAGCTTGAGCCAGGGAGAGAGATAGACCTTTCCAGTTCATGCCCTCCAGTGACCCTCCTCCTGACAGCAAGTCAGCTGTAGCACTCTTATAACCCAGTCACCTCACAAAAACCCAGTCTTTGGACACATGAGTCCTTTGGAGGATATTCTAGATCTAAACTATGACATCCACATTAAGAATTTCCTCCTGGATTGGGGGTGTAACTCAGTAGAGTGCTTGCCTAGCATGTATAAAACCTTAGGTTCAAACTCAACCCCACCAAAAAAAGACAAGAAAAAGAATTTTCCTTGTCTAATTTTGAACCTTTGAGTAGGCATGGAAAATATGGGAGTATAAATTTAAAAGGTAAGTTTTTTTTAATCTGCTTAGTCTTCTATTCTTTGACTATTATATTATTGTCTTTGACTTTAAATATGCTTTATTTTACAGATGATGGAAAAGTATATAAAAATATATTGCTTGATAATATAAAAACATCTCCTGGTAAGTGAGATTCCCAATATGAAGGCAAGTAAAACTAAGATCATTGGCTCTATCTTAACTTTTTAAAAGCCTTATTATTATACAGTGATTAAATTACTTTATTATATCATTAGTCTATAGGTCTTTTAGATGCAATGATAACTAATGTGATAATATATAGTTCTCTGACACAAAAAAAGCTTCTAATTCTGTTTGCTATCAAGAGCTCTAGTTATTTCCTAATGTAACTCATCCCGCTTAAAACACATACATGCAACTTGTAATATATAAAAGTGTATATGGTGGTGCATGCCTGGAATTCCAGAACTGAGGAAGACTGAGATAAGAGGGTAGCAATTTAGAGTTCAACCTGGACCACTTAATGAGACCTTGTTTAAAAAATAAATCTGGGGATGTAGTTCAACAGTAGAACGTCTCTGGGTTCAACCCTCAGTACTGAAAAAATATCATTAATGCTGTACGTAAAATTTTATATAATTTATATGCAGTTGACTTTCATCTAGGTGATCCTTCTCTGCAACTATAGGAAGCATCCCCTGAAACAAGTTTATCAGAATGTATTATATTTCTAGATTCCACAATAATAAATCTCTCTGCATCCCTGAAGTGTTTTTTCTTTTCAAACCATCATTAGGAATGGATTTGTTCCTTCTGATTGAAATCAGCACATGAATGTAACCAGTATTTTTTTCTTAGCTCTCAGTTGCTATTTTTATCACTTTCTTTCTTCCTAAGTTGGGAAATTCCATGTCTCTAAAATGAATGCCATCCTAGAAGATATGGATTATGAACTAGAGGATGAAGAGGTTGAGGACCTGAGGAACCACCTGCCAACTGCTGGTGAGCATGTCATTGTGCCTTCGGGGAAACTAAGCTCCTCTAATAAAACTTCCAAATATATTAAAACAAAAAAACCTACTTCTTAGATTACAAAAAGCAATGAGTCCTACCTACAAGGCCAAACTCTAAGAAAGACTTACTCCAAGGCCAGACTTAAGAAAAAGGTAGAAAAATGAAACAAAGTAATATTCTAAAAGGAAAATAAATTCAGAGAAGAAATTAAACATCAATCAGAAAAAATTAAAATTCTTTAAATGACCTTAAAGTTTAGGAAAGAAAATATGTCTAATAATCCTGACTTTTTTTAAATTCACAAGTACAGTTGTATATCTTGTATAATACAATGTTCTTTTTGGCTTTTGTTTTTTGTTTTTTTTCAGTGCTAAGCATTAAACCCAGGATCTCGCACACACTAGGCAAAGAGTCTACCTCTAAGCTACACCTCCCAGCCTGACATATTTTTAAAGAACAAATACATTGCAGAACAGTTAGATCTAGCTAATTAACAGATAATTGTCTCCAGGTTATCATTTTCTGGTGATTACACATAACACCTACTCTTTGTATGTCTCAAGATTACAATAAATCATCATTATAGTCACTTTGATATGCAATTGATTTCTTGAAATTTATTCCTTCTATGTAATAATAATCATGTATGGTGTGACCAAAATATCTCCCTATTCCATTCCCATAATCACTCCAGCCTCTGGTAGCCGCCATTTTTCTCTCCACTTCCATGACATCAGCTTTTTCAGAGCTCACATGTTGACATCGTGCAGTATTCATCCTTCTGAACTTGACTTGCTTCAGGTCACATAACATCCTCCTGTTACCACAGGTGGCAGGATTTCATTGGAAAGGACAAAACCAAGGCAGTACCAAAGGACCTGGATAAGTACAGAAACTAATTAACAGTTTCATCAAAGCAGAGAAACTAGATAAATCACCGTACATCACACTTTTCCAAATTCACAGCCTCAAGAAAAGATGGTGAAGCCCAGTTTAACCACGTGCCCGAGCGGCTAGATAGTGGAGGCATGTTACTGTTGGAATTCACACCTTTCCCCCAAAAGGAAAGCACTATTACCAAGTGAAGTAGGAATACATGCCAAATGCAGTGCATATGTATAGGGCATTCCTTTTTAGTTATATCATCCTCAACTCTCAGCCAGGGAATACCACATGTTATTTTGATTTTATAAAAAATAGCAGGTTAGTTTTTTTAAAAATCAGGGATAAAGAGAATGTAACCTTGTCTCTGGTAGCAACGTAGTAACTGACCTGGACATTACAATCCATTGTTTAGGGATGAAATTATGAATGATATATTGATTTAAAAGCCAATTCTTGGGGGCTGGGGATTTAGCTCAGCGGCACAGCGCCTGCCTGGCAAGCCTGATGTCATGAGTTCGATTCCCGGTACGGAAAAACAAACAAAAAAATAAAAATAAAAATAAAAATAAAAATAAAAAATAAATAAAAGCCAATTCTTTAAGATTTTCACTGCACTGTGAAACCTTATCACACCTTAGAGATTTTTTCTGCAGAACAATATACTTGAAACTAGATAATTTACAACAAGTAGAAATTTATTCCTTAGGATTCTGGAGGCTGGGAAGCCCAAGATCAAGAGACCAGCGTCTGGAAAGGCCTTTTATGCATTATCCCATGGCGGAAGGTAGAAAGGCAACAAAGTGAGAGAGAGCACACAAAATGAATAAGTGCAATGTTTATCAAATATTAACTGCCTACTATATGTGCAACGCTGAATGCGTTATTAATAGTGCTGAAACAACTCTGCAACATAGTTTATTACCTTAATTTCTCTAGTGTAGAAACAGGATCAGGCATGGAGTCGATTTATTTGTCCAAGGTACAAATGGCTACTAAGTGACAAAAAGCTTGAACCTAGATCTATGTGACTTCAAAAGTTTGCTCTTTCTACTAATAATACTGTTTTTCGTAGGGAACATAACAAGATTATGAGTGAATAGCCCTTTCAGTGGGCCACATGACCTAGAAGTGAGGCTTTTTCACAAAAAAACACAATTTAAACAAATAGCAAAACCTTGGTAGCCCTGGAGTGCAAAGCAGGAAGAAAGTACAGTACAAGTAAGAGTAGCTGCTGCAATATTTAAAGCCAGTGAATATAGACATATTATCAAATATATTGCTTTAAAATCTTGTAATACTACGGTAGCCACCCATGGAGTCACTCTCGTATTCTAAAGTGGGACAGGCTGAGTCAAGAGGAGGACAAGCAGTGCTTCTTAAACTTCCTAGCACCATTGATATGGATTTTGATATATTTTGATATAATATCCTCTTCTGTGTAATGTATTTATCATAGCTAGATCTTGAGTCTGCAATTCCACACTTGTCGGATGATTTGCATAACAAAGCAAGGCAAACTTCTGAATTTCAGTCCTGTTCCACAATATATGGCCCTGTAACATGTTTTCTAGGCCTGAGTCGTTGTACCTAAGTCTTATTTTTACTTTATCTTACAGATGAAAAGATTAAGCTGAATACGATGATGAAAGATGTAGAATTATTTACAGGTGAGTGGAAAGTTATAGGAAAAATTATTGCAAATAACAATATTCTAAGGCTTTTACTGTTATTCTTTTTAATGTTCTATTTCCATCACACTGACATTGACTTAATAATCTTCTGGTATATGAACAATATTTTACCCAGTGATCCAGGCTATTACATACTTTTTAACAAAACTACTAAGTTTGTATAGTACCCTGTATTCTCTAAACTTTTTTGTCAATAATACATATCACTTTTCCATTGTTTAAACAGCCAGAAGTCTAGGTTACCACAGTAATTGGTAAAATAATACATTCAAGAAGTATTTTTCTCTTCTCAAACTAAGAAACTGAGTTCTATTTCTGATATACCCATAAGAATTTTGTTCAGCATTTGAACCATTTAATCCTGGAATTAAGCTCAGATGAGATTCATAGTTTTAAAATCTTTCCTTGCTCTTAAATATTTCATCATTCCTTATTTTTATCTTTTCAAAGGAACCAAGACTAATGTTAATGAGATAGATGCTGTTTTGAAAAGCATGGGAATAGAGCTCACTCCTAAGGAACGCTGGGAGCTGCTAAAGACTCTGCCGGTTACTGGTGAGCATTTCTGATGCAGCTTTGGCCTTCAAGGGGACTTAGTTCAGGTGTACGCATGAGGGAGCTGGGTAACTAGGGAATCATTAAACATTATTTCTACATTCATGGGGAAGCTGGGGAGTTATTAAACATTTATTTCATAATTATTTATATTACTTTTTAGCTGATGAAATTAAAGATAAGTCTTTGCCTTTATAGAGACTATTGTAGACTTTGTAGAGACTATTGTATCTTACTGTGCTGGGATTGTGTTTGAGAACTTTTTCAGTGAATAAATGAAGAAAATAAGAAACTAAGAAAATTACACCAAAAAAAAAAAATTTCATTAATGAAGGAATATTTGGCTTAAGTTTTTTTAATTTAACATGTTACCTGGAGAGTGTCTGACAGTCCTAAATTATAAAAAGAAAGAAAAGGGGACTAGAAGTCAGGTAATAACAGCAGGATAAAAAGAATTGAGTCAGAAGGGTAGAAAAGTGTAGGATTTTAAAGTGGATAAAGTTAAAACTTACTCTACTTTTTCACCTTATTATTAAAGCTAAAAAAGACATATTTTCTTTATGTATTAATAGCTTAATTAAATGGAATCAAAGATTTTATATGAAAGTGAGTTTATGTTCCCACTTTACTATTAAATTAGCGTGAAAGTTTACCATGAAAGTAAAGTGTTACCTCTTCTATTACTGATTTGCTCACACATATCAGAATTGTTTTATTAAATATTTTAATTTATAAAAAATAAAGCTAAGAAAGAAAAGGCTATTTGGATTAGAAATTGAATAATTATTAAAGCAAAAATCATGTAAGGTTATTATTTTATGAAGTACTAGTCTGTGCTCTTGCTATAACTTGCAGTGTCACTTTGTGACATTAATTCGATCTTCTGTTACAGCCGACGGAAAGGTGTATCACAATCGATTACTAAACGCTTTAAAGAATTTCCACAGTGAGTAACAGTCAGTCAAGTACAACTGAGATCTTTAAGCCTGTTTTTCTTTTGAAAAAACTTACTTACTTCATGATAACAATAGTTTATTTCTGTGAGGTGTACTTCCATGCACTATTCTGATTACATCTGTGTGTCAGTCAGCTTTCCTGTTGCTGGGGTAAAATACCTGACACAAGCTACAGGGGGAAAGGTGTGTAGTACTTTGGCTCCCCGTTTCAAAGCTTTCAGTCCGTGATCAGCTGCCTCCAAGGCAGAAACATCACGGCAGAAGGGTGTGGCGGAGGAAAACTGCCCAACTCATGGCACATGGGAAGACAGAGCAGGGGAAGAGGGCCAGGGAGGAAAGGGCCAGGGAGCAGATACAGTCCAAGGTCACAGCCCCACGGCCCTCCCATACACAGGCAGGAGTGCGCTTTCTTAGCAATCTCCTAGGCCTCTCTCAAGCCAGTTAAGTTGATAATAAAGGTTAACCATCACAATCTATTAACCTACTTAATTCTAACAGAAATACTATAAAGTGAGTATTCTCATTATCACAGTTTCACAGATGAGAGATGGTTTATTCACTTGCCTGAAATCACATAGTTTGAACTTGAGAAGACTCGGGACTTGAACTCACATTGTTAACCACTGTGGGCACTAAATAGTTGATTAACCTTTTAAATCCCCATTTACGACTTTTAGCTCACACTCAGGCAATCACTAAATTAATGGTGGAGCTAATTTACTGTTACATGCTTCAAACTTGGTAGCCATAATCATGGCTATTGTTTCTGATATTCTGTTGTTCACGGTGTTGTTCAGTGTCTCTCCACTCTGAATAATACACCTTATTCATTTGATTTGCGTCAGATGTCCACTAAAATTCTTAGCAGCATATCTTGTAAAATGTATAAAAAGATATTCTTTTCCTCACATGCTCATCCTGTCCCCCGCCATCTTGGTTTTATGTTTTTAATGTTCGCCTTGCAATTTGGCTTGTCATCTTCTTCCTTGGGTTGGGCACATATCACTTTTTAAATTTTAAACATAATTTTGTGTTTTTTTCTTATTTTATCAATTTCTTTCTTAAGGAGGGAAGGCTTTTGAAAATAAACTTGAAACTATTCTGGAAAACATGAACTATGAACTTGGAGAAAAAGAAATGAAAGATTTACAGAACCACTTGAAAACTGATGGTGAATACTTTACAACTTTCTTTCAAAAGAGTTTTGAAACCTTGTAGAACCTCTAGACACATTCTTGTTCAATTTCACTTAGTATGTAAGAGAAGTTCTTGTAAAGTTATAATTCTCAAGGATGAAAATACAACTCCTGATTATTAATGTTAGGACTAGGCGACTGGTAGGGGGACTGATAGACTTCAATTTAGCTGGGGAAAAACGAATAGTTCAGAGGAAAATAATGGAAGTTATTGAGATAGATTTTGGAGAAGGTCAGAGATTGGCAAACCAAGTGAGAAGGTAAAACATTTTGTAATTGTTTGACAAGTAATGTACCAATACGGAAAACTGTGTCTTCGTTGAACAACTATGAGATGAATTTCAGATGGGGTTGAAATAGAGGGTCAATGATTTTTAATTAAAGCCCTTCATATAGTACCAAAGAGATATATTTTAGATTAAAATGATTATTTAGGAGAAGACTATAGGTCTAATTTAGCATGTTAAAACCTCCTCTTTAGAATCCTATAATATAGGTATAATTGGACATAAGAAAAACATTCAAAAATCAACAAATGTTCTTTGTAAAATTGATGACGATTTAGAAACCTTCACAGAAAAAAAAAGATCCTTTTCCTGGTAGCAAGAAAAATTTTCTCTATATCTGATTTACGCCTTGCATTTCAGATAAAGGAAGAGTTTCCCTGAATTCTTTGATAAATGCAGCCAATTTGTTTTCTGGTAAGTGAGCAGTAATGATGAAAAGATATAAAATCAAGATCCTTTGTTGTGTGTACATATTTCTGTTATATATCCTAGTATTCCATAAATGACATGCTAGATTTATTTTACCAATATACTGATGACATGTTTGCTTTTAAGATCATACATGATTTCTTACCACCTACTTTTTAGAAGTATTAGGGGTTTTTTTAGGTTCTTTGTTTTGTTTTGGGGGCAGTTTGTTTTGTTTGTTTGTTTGTTTGTTTGTTTGTTTTGAGACAGGGTCTCCTTATGTACTTCAGCCTGGGCTTAAACTCACTGTGGAGCCCAGGTTGCCCTCAAACACAGCAATCCTCCTGCCTCAGCCTCCCAACTACTGAGATTATGGGCATGTGCCACCATGCCCAGCTAGTATCAGTTTTTTAAGGATGTGTCCTTAGACTGGCATCGTGTTGCACACCTATAATTCCAGCACTTGGCAGGCTGAGGTAGGAGGATCTCAAGTTTGAGGCCAGCCTGCATACATACATTGTGAGCTCAAGGCAAGCCCACACTACAAAATGAGACTCTGTCTCAAAAAAAAAAAAAAAAAGTATTCTTTTACAAGCTGCATGGCTTGTCACCACTTAAAACTAAAAGTATTCTTTTGACCAATCTTAAAGGAAAAATGTTTTTTAGTTCTTTGTGATGCTTCACAGCCTCACGAGGCTAGATAAGCCTCATGGTGTCCTTGTTTTTCTGTAATGGTATCTTTACAGTTGTTTTTTGTTTTGTTTTGTTTTTGTTTTTTAGTACTGAGGATTGAAATAAGGCCCTGCACATGCTAGGCAAGCACTCTACACCCCGGGGGCCAGTTGTTTTTTAGTTTTAGTTTTACCTTTAGTCTTAGTCTTAGTCTTAGTCTTAGTTAAGCTCTCACTAAGTTGCCCAGGCTGACCTTCAAACTGTAGTCCCTCCGCCTCAGCCTCCCAAGTAGCTGGAATCACAGGCCTGTGCCACTACATCTGTCTATTATTTGCTTAAAGTAGAATCATCATGTTGTGTATGAAAATGTTCACTTACCGGGTTTTCCATCTTTTTAAAGGTAATAAGATTAATGCCAGTGACACACAACTTTACCTGAAAAATATAGGTATTGAATTAACAAATAATGAAAACCAGGAACTACTAGACACACTGCCACTGGATGGTAAGCGTTCAGACACTGCAGTCAATTTCACAGAAACCTGGGCTTAGGAATTGTGTGCATAAAAATTCTACAAGTACTGTATGCTTGTTCAACATTCTAGTAAATGAGAAAAGTAAGAAAGTTTAGCACCTCCATGCCTCGGGCTAACATCAGTTCTAGGCCATCCTACTGAAAACCTGAAAGAGCCATTTCTGGTATAAAATATCCTGTCCTTACCATTATATCTAAAATTGGGGTCGGTGCTTTCTTTTGAATTCTGCTATTATGGATAAGCAATTTTAAATATCAATCCCAACATTTACAGCAAGACTAAAGCTAAAGACAGAAAAAGTGATAATCAGAAGATTTGTAGAAAGGAACAAATGTATACCCCATGGAGGGAAAAACTATGTTTCTTTTTTTTTTTTTTTTTTTTTGGTTTTTCTCCGGTACTGGGAACTGAACTCACGACCTTGCGCATGCCAGGCAGGCGCTTTTGCCACTGAGCTAAATCCCCAGCCTAAAAAACTATGTTTCAACATGCTAGAGCACCAGTGGTGGTACTTCAGAGGCCAGAGAAAAAATAGTTAAACTTGAAAAAATGTATTAATTTTCTTGCTTCCATTTTTGGATTGGAATTAAGAAAATTTACTAAAATTTACAAATAACTAAACATTGTTTTTCTAAACTTCCAGTTATTGGTGAATGAAAATGATGTTTATGTTACAGATAATAAAAGAGTGTATGCAAACAGACTGATGGAGGGGGTGAAGACCTATGGAGGTGAGTGAAAAGCATGCTGGGAAATAAAACAGATCTTGAAAGTTTTGTTTGTTTGTTAGTTTGTTTTTTTCCGGTAAAGTTTTGCCTTTGTCCAAAAATCTCTCATTTCTTAATGAGCACATCACTAACCGTTATTGTATTCTTTAAATTGTGAGTTAGTATTCTTTTTTTTTTTTTTTTTTTTTTGGTTTTTCTCTGATACCGGGAACCGAACTCACGACCTTGCGCTTGCCAGGCAGGCGCTTTGCCGCTGAGCTAAATCCCCAGCTCGTGAGTTAGTATTCTTATTTGTCTACGTGAGGCGTAATAGCCTACCTGACTGTGTTGCTGTAGCGTTTTAGATTGTACCTACTGACAAGAAATGTTTGAAATTGGAAGACAACAATATGTGATACAAGAACCACTGGTGAATTCTTACCATTTTGTTTAGTGAAGCTCCGTATCATTTCTAATTTTTTTAAATTATTTTTTATTCTCTTTCATGGCTTGATCAATCTTGCATTCTTACATCTGGTAATCTGAGCAACGTCGCTGCAGATACCAATATGTAATGTAACAACCACCGTTGATTCCTATCATTTTGTTTGCAAACCCTGCATCATTTTTATTGTTTTTGCTCTGTTCTGCTTTTATCTATATTGTTGTTATTTTGTTATTGTTTGTTTTTATTCTCTTTAAAATAAAACAAAAAGAAATGTTGGGTAAGTTGTCACCTGCTCTAACTTCTGCTTAGTTTGACCTGTTCATTCTTCTGCTCACCTCATCCTAGACATTGCTCCAAAACTCTTCTGAGACCTACAACATTGATGAGGAAGAATTTTTCTCTTTCTAACCCCCAACTGATTACTTTGTTTACTTCAAGAACTTTATGGTGCTGTTGCTTTTTATCTCTTTATGTCCAGTGATTGACATGAGCAAGTATTTTTTACACTTTGACACAAATTTATTTTATTATCCCCTTTCTTTTTAAGGAGGACAGGTCAATGTCAATAAAATAGATGATACTCTTGAAAACATGGGATTTTCACTTGAAGAAAAAGAAATTGAGGAATTGTATAGTCACCTTCCAATTAATGGTGAGCATTTCAGATATACAGCAGGCAGTAAGAAAACTTTAATTCTCAATGGAAAATGTTTATTTTTCAATGAAAACATCTCAAGTATACTTGTTAATTTTCATGCAGAAATTCAGAAGCATGTAAGGAACTAATCCTAAAGAATGGGAAAAATTAATCTTAATATTAACCATAAAATTTATATTAATATAAATTTTATTATATAAATATTATTATAATTTCTGTTATAATAATTATCTTAATATTAACCATAGATTAAATACCAAGAATTATTTATAATTCTGGTATCAGAGTTCTTGTGCCAGAGAACACAAAAATGAGAGTATGATCAATGTTGAGATCAAGTGGAAATAAAATTTTAAGGAATATCTGAAGAGAGGGAGGAGAAATTATGAAATAATTTGGACAGCAATAGAAAGAGGAAAACGTGGTAGAAATTGTTGAATGTTGTTTGTAGCACTGAAGCACAGGCAAGTATATTCTTAAATACATAGTAATAAATTCGTAGGTCTCAGACTTTAGATCTATCAGGATAACCCAGTGCCTCAAGACTGAGATCAAGTAGATCTGGAATGGAGTTCATGGATTTTCATTTTAAATAAGCAACCCCCTACAGTTAATTTTTTTCAGTGTATAATAGAGAAAATATACTGGTATATTTATTTGGGATTAGTAGTTTTACATAAGCTCTAGCAGAAGGAACTGACCGAAACATTCTGTTTATCCATTAGCATCTTTAGCATCTTATTATCCTTAGCATCGTGGGATAATGTGCTAGATTTATTTGTAGTTTGACAGACATCCTAGAGGTACTAAGCTACCTAAGCTTATCTAATATGGTCTGATCATGCTTCAAATCACAATACTTTCTACTAGCCAAAAAATGGTCTCCTATATCTTGACCAATCTTGAATTCTTTTTTCATGGCTCTGTGTAACATGTGAAACAAGCAACATAATGTAAACATGACCCTATTGTAAATTATCTAGAGAGCAATATCTCAAAATAAATATTACTAGGGTTTACCTCTGCTCTGTGAAGGTTAACAAAAGCCGAGTTTCAAAAATACAGTGAAGAAATGAAGATATAGAAATAAACCAAATAAGCCAGGCATGGTGGCACACACCTGTAATCCAAGCACTCAGGAGGCTGAGGCAGGAGGGTCATTGGCAGTTCAAGGCCAGCCTGAACTGCATAGAGAAACCCTGTCTCAAAAAGACAATAAATAAATAAATACATACATACATACATACATACATAAATACATAAATAAACCAAATAGATTTAAAGAACAGCTAGAGAGATATTTAAAATATTTTAAATAATTTGGAGGAAGTAACTATCTTATTTCAGTAAAGAACCCTAATATTGGGTGTGAAATTGTTTGTAACACACTGATGGTTTTGACATTAGTGATAGCAGCCTCAGAAGCAGAGTCTACTCGTTGTTTGCTATTGTGTCCCCAACACTGAAAATAGACACCCAACAAATATTTGATGAATTAAAAATGAAAATAATTTTTTCTCTTCCACACTAGTAAAGAATGAAAAACAGAAAAAATGAATATATTAAACGTGTTTAGTATATTTAGATTCCATTGCTTTTCCCAACTCTATGTTTACATAGAGAAAAAGGAAAATGTATAATTAGAAAAAAATTACAGGCAACTGTTAAATCCAAAAGACATTACTTCACAATTTAATAGTTGTATGTGACTAGGAATTGTATCAGTCCACTCCAGTTACTGTAACAAAATACCATGGACATAATTTGGCCCTCCAATATATTTTTCTCTATTATACACTTAAAAAAATTAACTGTAGGGGTTGCTTATTTAAAGTGAAAATTCATAAACTCCATTCCAGATTACTTGCTCTCAGTCTTGAGAGACTGGGTTATTCTTATAGATCTAAAGTCTGAGACCTATGAATTTATTACTATATGTTTAAGATTATAATTGTGTGTACTTCAGTGCTACAAATAACATTTAACAATTTCTACCACGTTTTCCTCTTTTCATTGCTGTCTAAATTCTTCATAGTTTTCTCCTCCCTCTCTTCAAACATTCCTTAAATTTTTTTTCCTACTTGATCTCAACACTGACCATAGAAGTTTGCTTTCTCACTGTCCAGGAATCTGGGAAGCCTGAGATCAAGGGTTTGGGAGATTCTGTTTCTGGCAGAGCCCACTTCCTGGCTTAGAGACAGTGGCTTTTTGACTGTGTCTTCACTTGGGCGGGCAGAAATGGGAGGAGAGAGAGCTTCCTCACTTTTTAAGACCACAGTTTTATTATATCAGGTTCCAACCGCTATGATTTTATTTAACTTCGATTACCTTCTAAAGACTCTGTTTCGAAATATAGTAACTTGGGGAATTAAGGATTCAACATATGAATTTTGGAGGACATAATTTGGTCCATAGCAAGATCGTATATAAATTGTTTATTGTCTTACAGATGAAGGAAAAATTCAACTGAAATCACTTCTGGATGAAGCAAATAAAATTTTAGGTAAGTGACAAGAAATGACAAGAAAGCAAAATAAAAATGATCTATTAATACATAATTGAAAAGCTATTTTTAAAAGTATTTTCCATTTTTCTGTCCATAACATCTTCTATCCTTATATCTATTTTATTGGCAACCTATATACAACTAAAGAGACATACATTATAAAGTACATGTTACTCATCAGTATAATTAATTGTACTTATATTTTTAAAGGTTGTATTATATAAAAAATAAGCCCTATATTCTCGTTTTGTTTTGTTTTTGTTTTTCTCTGGTACCAGGAACCGAACTCACGACCTTGCGCTTGCCAGGCAGGCGCTTTGCCGCTGAGCTAAATCCCCAGCCCCTAGCCCTATATTCTCTAGACTTTTTCAGTAGTGTCTTTTTCTACTGTCTTAATAGCAAAATGGCAAGGCCAATTGCACATGTGACATTTATAAACAAGGTCATAATTCATTTAAAAAAGAAATAGAACAAATAATACACTCATTGAATTACATGAACTCATTTAGGGATCTGCTACAGAAATACCAACGTTCTGTGTGCTTATTGGTTTCTTATTCCCAAAGTTGAAGAGACCCTTTTATCAGAAAGAAGTTCTACATATTTCTGAATGCCACTTCAAATTCTACGTAGGCAAAACTCAGTGTTTCTGTTGCTTTTTATCATATATATAAAGATGATGCTACATAGACACAGATGGTTTCATTACTATTTAAACTTGGAATCTGATCAATTACCATTATTTTCTTTTGTAAGGAGAAGAAATTGACCGTGGTGACCTGGAAAATGTTCTGCAAAGCATAGGCTTAAGTCCCCACCTGAAGGAAAACTCTGTGCTGATGAAGACTTTGCCACTTGACGGTTAGCATTTAATTTACACATTACATTTAGTTATCCAGTGAAAGCTGACTAATTACCATTAGGTAACAGATATTTTTCTAGGCTCTGCATCACAAAGCTGACTAAGACAATGTCGAGGTGCTAAAATAACTCAGTGTATTGATGGCTGTCACAATCAAAAAATGGCGTACACTGGGATAAGTGCCACAATGTTAATAAATATGCACTGCTATGAAGTATAAAGGAGAGACTGACCAACTACGCCAGACTCCAACGCTTTACAGAATGAATATTATTTCAAATGAGCCTGAAACCTTTGACAACTGAAAAAAACGAAAATAAAAAGTATGAAAAAGATGCAGAGGTATACCTCACCATGCCAACCATGGGGAACTATGTATAATCTCTTGTTAATATGCTATAAAGTACACAGTGATATTCATAATATCTAGTAAAATATTTTATTAGTTTGGCTCAATTTAATCAGTAATTTGGTTATAATATGTGGAATGATGATGGTAAGTATTAAACAAAATATAACTGAATCTGATTCTGGCAAATAGAAGGGGGACAGCGAGAGGAGAAAAAATAAAAAGAATTGAGATGTGTTATTTATATGTACCAATTCCCCACGATGAGTGTAATCGTTATGAAATGCAAACAACCACTAGTGAATTTTTTTTAATTATTTAAAAGGAAAAATGGATTAAACAAAATAATGGCTGTGAAATCTTTTAAATTTCTTTAGATATTAAAATAAAACAAAAGTGTAATCACTTTATTTTAATGAATAAACATTCAATTGTAGCTATTAAATAATTTCTATTCTAATGGATTTTGCATGATGTAGCATATATGAAACTATCTGCCAGAGTGTTATTGTTCAAAATAAAACCAGGGCCTTGACATTCAAAATGTTCACAGTCTAGTTAAATAAGCAAAAACACACATCCTTTATATGGAAAATATAACACAAAAATTCATAACAAAATAATAGAATAACTAGTTAATATACTGCATATTGTTCTCTTCAGAGTAGTTACTCAGAGTACAAGAAATGGGTATAAAAAGTTCTCCAAACAATATTAGCACAGACCTTTCTTGTCAATGAGCTAAGAGAAATTAGTAGTATAACTATCTTCTATTTTTTTCCTTTTCCCTTTCTTCCCTTCCCCTTCCCTTGCCCTAGTTCCTCTTTCCTTTTGTACAATATTTTCCCATTTCAAAATATCTATTGTACATTTTAGAACTTATTTACTCTCAGTTTCTCAAACCAGGAGGACAATATGATGTTTACACATGTGATTCTGATTTATTTTACTTATGACTATGGTCTCAAATTGCATTCATTTACCTAAAAATGTCTCAAATTTATCCTTTTTATGGCTGAGTAGTACTCCATTGTATGAAAAGACCACATCTTTTTATCCGTTCCTCATTTAATGGGCATTTGGGTAGTTTCCAAGATTTAGCTACTACAAATTGCACTGCTGTAAACATGGATACACATATATCGCTGTGGTAGGATGCCTTTAATATTTTTGAGAAGATACCAGGAAGGAAAATAGCTGCATCAAATGGAACCTCTAATCCAAATTTTTTGCAGAACCTCCAAACTGATTTCCACAATAGTTGTGCCAGTCTAGACTCCCACCAACAGTGTGGAAGGATTCCTTTTTCACCACGATCCCTCAAGCATTTGTTATTGGTTGATTTCTTGAGGATAGCCATTCTTTCTGGAGTGAGTTGGAATCTCACCATTGTTTTAACTTGCATCTCTCAAATGACCAATGATGTTCAACATTTTTTCATATATTTATTTGCCATTTGCATTTCTACATCTGATAAGTGTGTATTCATCTGAGATGCCCATTTTTGAATTAGGTCTTTGACTTTGGGGTTCTGGTACTTTTCTGTTCTTTATATGTTCTAGATAGAAGTCTTTTGTCTGAGAGAGAACTGGCTAACTTTTTTCCCACTCTGTGGGTTGTCTTTTCACTCTGTTGGTGATTTCTTTTGCTGTGCAAAAGCTTTTTAATAAGATGAAACCCCAGTTGTTGATGCTTCATAGTATTTCCCATGTGATCTGGGTTTTATTCTAAATTCTCTACTTACATCTATATCTTCAAGATTTCTACCTATTTTTTCTTCCAGCAGATTTAGTTTATTGTACATAGAAGATCTAAAAAAAACTCCACCAGAAGACTTCTAGATTTAATAAACAAATTCAGTAATACAGCTGGATACAAAATCACCACTCAAAAATCAATAGCATTCCTATACACAAACAACAAACTCACTGAGAGAGAAATTAGGGAAACCATACCCTTCATAATAGCATCCAAAAAAATGAAATACTTAGGAATCAATCAAACATAGTACATTAAAGATCTATGCATTGAAAATTACACTACTCTGAAAAAGGAGATCAAAGAGGATATCAGAAAATGGAAAGACATCCATTGCTCAGGAATAGGAAGAAACAGCATAAGGAAAAGGCCATACCCCCAAAATTATTATACAGATTTAGTGCAATCCCAATCAAAATACTATTGGCATATCTCACAGAATTAGAGAAAACATTCCTAAAATTCAAGAGACCTAGAAGAGCAAAAGCAATTCCTGGCACCAAAGGCAAGGCAGGATGCATTAAAATCCCTGATTTGAAAATATACTACAAAGCTATTGTGACAAAATCAGCATGATATTGGCAAAAAAACAGACCTGAGGATCATTGAAACAGATTAGAAGATGTAGACACAACTACAAACACATTCAGTCACCTTATCTTTGACAAAAGGACCAAATATGTTCACTGGAAGAAAGATATCCTCTTTAATAAGTGGTGTTGGAAAAACTGGCTTTCCACCTGCTGAAGACTAAAATTAGACCAATGTCTATCACCATGTACTACACTATAATCAAAGTGGATCAATGATCTAAATATTACAACAGAAACACATCTTAACCAGGTGTGGTAGCACATACCTGTAACCCCAGTCCTTGGGAGTTTGAGGCAGGAAGATCCCTGCAAGTTCAAGGCCATCCTGGGCTACAAAGTGAGTTCAAGACCAGCCTGAACTTTGTAGTGAAATCCTGTTTCAAAAAGACAAAAAATAACCCCACATGTCTTAAGCTGCTGGATAAACATTGCAAACTAAATACTTGCATTTTCATTGCTCCTGTCTAAAATAGTAAAAGGCTTTAAAGAGATGAAAAGAAATAAATAGAGATAATCATAAAGACCAAGAGAATAGGGGGAAACATGACAGCAGATAAAAGATGTCAATTAAATTTGATGCAAGACCTAATAAGGATGAAAACTGAGTCTGAAAAAGAGGGTAAGCTAACAAAAAGAAAGGCCACTTCACATCACAAAATTCAAAGGCTCAGGCAGTAGAAGCACCATATAACTCTAAAGTCAGGCATGCATGGTATCTGAGTAAAACTAGAATGATTTGTAGAAAGTCATTTAAGAGAACAATTTGATCCATAGACACCCCTCCTCCCTCCACTAAGAAAAATTAAATACTTAGGAATTAACCTAACTAAGGAAGTAAAAGACCTCTAGAATTTGAAAAGTTCACTCTAAAAAAAAGGAAATTGAAGAGGAAATCAGAAAATGGAGCAATACCCCCTGTTCCTGCATAGGCAAAATCAATATAGTCAAAATAACCATAATTCCCAAACTGCCACACAAATTTAGCACAATTCCAAACAAAACTACAGCAGCATTCTTCACAGAACTGGAGAAGAGTATCCTAAAATTCATATAGAAGTAGAAGAGACTCAAAAGCAACCTGAGTAAAAAAAGCAAAGCAAGAAGTATCAGTGTCCCAGGCCTGAAGATGTATTACAAAGAACTGTGACTAAAAAACAGACACAAGGATCAGTGGAGCAGAAGAGAGGGTGTAGAAACATCCCCAGGTACATTCAATCAGCTGATCTTTGACAAAGGGGCCCAAAACACACAGTGTAGGAAAGATAACCTCTTTAATAAATGGTGTTGGGGAAACTGACTATCCACATGCAGATAATTGAATCTACACCCATATTTCTCACCATGTACTAAACTAAAATCAGAATGGATCAAAGAAGTAAATGTTACACTAGAAACACTTCATCTGCTATAAGATTAATAACATAACTTAAA
>NW_004955478.1:9404988-9406373 GCF_000276665.1 Chinchilla lanigera | reverse complement strand
CTATAATGTTACGTGAAATAAATCAGACACACAAGCTTAAATATCATATAGTTTAACTTGTAAAAGAAACCCAGAGTAAAAGTAAAGAGCAAAATGAAAGATAGATAGTGGGAAGCAGGGAGGTAGGTCTTTCTCAAAAGGGAGAAAATCAAGAGAGGGAAGGTGGCGGGAGGGAGGGAAGAATTGTTTCTTTAAAAAAGGACAAACCTCATTCCTTAACCATTGCCCTGTCAGCATTGTATACATTTTGTAGCATCTTTGGTTGTAGAAGTCTATTTTTGCCAATAATTTTGTTAATGTTCCATGAAAGATGAAAATTTTGAGTATGCAATACATCTGATATGAAGTTATGAATTGGTGAGACTTAACAATCAATCAGCACTTAAAGATATTGGTACTTGATAGGCATATAAGGAAATTTTGTACCCAAATTTGAAGCTGGAAAGTCACTGGAATAACTGAAAAAAAAGCGATACATGGCTTTTAGATTTTCAGTGCATGTGTTAGGAATTGTGTATAAGGTTAAAAAAAAAAAAAAAGAATTGTGTACAAGGTGAAAATTTCTGTCCTGGTCCGTAACACAACCAGTAAAATCTCAAATATGGGGAAAAGGGAAAGGAGAGAAACTAAAAAAAAATCCCCCCAATTGGTCCTTCAACTGACACTACTAGTAGCCCTCCACTCTGGGCTATAAATACAGACTACAGACATACAGCTTTCTTTTGCCTGCAGATTTTACTGTGGGTTTTTATTTGAGTCCTGAAATTCAAGTTTCTGCTCAGACTTTAATTATGCTAGAGTTGATTTATAGGGTAGGAGCCAGAAATCCATGTTAAGTAACCCTCTATAGGAATGCAAACTAATATTTGAGGAGCCACGCTCCCCTAACTATTGCAGGATCATGTTGAGCCCTGGACAACATAGGGAAACTCTGTGAGCTACACACACCCCACCATTTCAGGAGCCACGCTGAGCCCCCAGACAGCTGTGGAAAATTCATGAGCTGTGTCCTGACCCCCCACTGTTGTGGGAGCAACACAGAGCTCCTGGAAAACTTAGGGAAGCTCTGTGAACTGCACCCCACCCCTCACAATCACTGGAGCCACACTGAGCCCCAGACAGCTTCAGGAGCATCGATGAGCCCACCCCACCCAACCCTGTGATTCTGAGCCCCAGAGTGCCCTGACCCCCCACTGTTGCAGGAGCGATGCTGAGCACTAGAGAGCTTAGGGAGCCTCCCTACACTGCAGAGAGACTCCATCGCGGGAGTGATGCTGAGTCCCAGACAGCTTAGGGAGCCTCACTGAGCAGCCTTTACCCTCACACCATTGCAGAAGCAACAAGAAGCCCCAGTGAACCTTAGAAGCCTCAGTGAGCTGCACCCT
>NW_004955478.1:9389827-9400197 GCF_000276665.1 Chinchilla lanigera | reverse complement strand
CCATCAACTGAGGAATGGATAAAAAAGTGGTGGTGTTTTTATATAATGGAATATTACTCAGCTATAAAAAAGATAAACTCGGGGCTTTTATAGGTAAATGGTCACAACTAGAGACCATACTCATAAGTGAAATAAATCAGACCCACATGGGTAAACACTGTATTATCTCACTAGTGCAGAACCTGAAAGAGTGAATAAAATCTAAAAGGTAAAATAGATATTATGACAGAGAAAGAAATTGCTCAAAGGAAAGAACAACTGGGATGAGGAAAAAGAGAAAAGAAAGAAGGAAAAATATGTATATAGGTATACACAGGATAGCTAAGATAGTTGTATTACTGATTTCTACTACTTTATTTAGTGGAACAGTTAATGTTTAATTACTTGATCGATCTTACATGCCTATATTTGTTTATCTGAGTAACCAGTTTGAAGATATCAATATGTAATACAACCACCATTGTTAATTTCCTATCATCTTGTCTAAAAATATGTATTGCTTGTATTGTTTTTGTGTTATTTTTGTAAATGTCTGTATTAATTTGTCTCTGTTAATTTGTTTTCATTCTTTTGTCTTTAAAATTTTAAAAATGTGGTATTTTCATACAATTATTACTCAGCTATAAAAAATGGTAAACTCAAGGCTTTTTATGTGAATGTATGCAACTATAGACCATACTCATAAGTGAAATAAATCAGACCTGCATGTGTAAACACTGTATTGTCTCTCAAGTGTTAGAACCTGAAAGAGTAAATAAAATTTGAAAGATACAATAGATACTGTGAAAAGGAAAGAAACTGCTCAAAGGGAAGGAACAACTGGGATGAGGAAAAAGAGAAAAGAAAAAAAGAAGAAAGGGAAAAAAATATATGTATACACACAGGATAGCTGGGATAATTGTACTGCTGATTTCTACTGGTGTATTGAAAAGACCATTTAATGCTTAAATTTTTTTCTTTTTAACTTTTTTTTAATTTTAACTAATTTTGCATGCTTATGTCTGGTAATCTGAACAACTAATTTGAAGACAACAATATGGAATATAACAACCATTTTTTAATTTCTATCATCTTATTTAGTGAAATTCTGTATCATTTCTAATGTTTTTTTATTATTTTTATTCTCTTTTAAAAAATAAAAAAATTAATATTTAAATTTCTGTAAAGTAAAAAACTTGTCATAGCAATATATGATATATCACTAAAATATTACTTGGAGAAGAATTTATTTTCTTGGGATTATCAGTGAAAATGTCTGAAACAATGCCCACTTTATGTCATGTGGAAAACTTTTATAAAAAAGCTCAATATTGACATTCAAAGAAATCCTGTCATGGTCATCAGATATTTTAGCTTAAAAATGAGCAGCGTCTTCCTTCGTGAATCCTGCTTTATCTAATGCTATCTTTGAGAAAACCAATATGTAGAATCATAATCAGAAAGCTAAAGAGAGAGAAACCAAAAGAAAAGAAAGACATGAGAGATACCTGGTGGATACCAGTAATAATTTATTTTAATAGGCAAAAAAATAGGTAGACCTGCTATTTTAAGACCTTTCTCCTGTGGATCCAATCGTTACTTGGGATGAGAATAGAAAAAAATTATAAGTAAAATCATAAGAGTTGTTCTTTTTTAAATTCCTGGGTTTTTAATTATTTCAGCAAGTCTCCTTATAAATCGTTATACTGTCCCTATTCTTACAGCTACTGGAAAGTTGTATAAGCATAAATTGCTGGATGGCATAAAGTCTCTCCCAGGTAAGTGAAAACAGGTAAAACCAACAAGTCCTCCTTGTATTTTCTTCTTTAAAACCACATATTTTTAGAAACTGTCAATGAGTCCTTGGTTGATCAGCTTTGTATGTCTATCTGTTTTCATGAGAAACCACTTTGAAGATATCAATATGTAATACAACAAGCATTGTTAATTCCCTACCACTCTGTTTGTAACTCTGTGCTGTCTGTACTGTTCCTTTGCTATTTTGTAAAATGTCGACTGTCTGTTAATATTTTCCTCCTTTTATTTTTAAAATTAAAAAGAAAAAATTAAAAAAAAAACACATATTTTCACGGATGACACATATGTCTGCTTACTTACTTATTAAGTGGTTTTGTCTTATCGCTTACTTTTTGGAACATAAGTACCTTTGAAGAAACAATTTTTTATTCAATTGCTGCATTATTGTCTATTTTCTGAATAGAATTACAAAAGCAGTTTCTTGCCAGAATTTTGTGGATTTTCTTAAGCCTTCAGTTCCTTCCTCACGTCTCATGAGAGCTGTAATTATATCCTTTGAACAAAACTGAGGAGCAGAGATTCTGTTCCAGACTCCTATGCTGGCTCTGTACTTCAACAGTTTTATTGCTCCTTTGCTTGCTCACCCTTAATGAATGCATAGACATGACCAACTTTTTTCGTTCTCTCCTTCGGTTCTCTCCTTCCCATCTTCTTTTTCCTAAGGTTTGAAGCTTAATGTTCGCAAGCTAGAACCCTTCATGGACTACATGGGCTTTCACCTTGGAGAAGAGGAATTCCAAGACCTGACAGACAGCCTGCCCGTGGATAGTGAGTTGCTCCTTTTGTGAAACTTTGAATTCATTTATGTGAATTTCTGAGACAAAATTTGGAGTTATGTGGAGCATTAAAAAGTAACAGATAGGGTTTAATCCTCAAGAATTCATCAGTTCATGTGGTAGACTTTATTGAGTGCATGTTCTTTGAGTTCAAGGGGGCTGAAGTCTCATAAAGAGCCGTAAATGCTAACAGGTCATCGTAATACTATATGGCCGTGCCCTAATATTAAAAATATGTTCACTGGCATTATAAAGCAGCGTTTGCCAGGAAGGATTGCAGAGACAGGCCTGTCAGAGACGTATAGACATTCTCCAGTAAAAAGGCATGCCACACAAGGAAAACAATGCACACAAAACCATAAGCGCATGACAATTCACAGTGTTAGAATAGCCAAGTATTTTTTCGTGGCTAGAACAGAAGAGTATGCTTCATGTTATAAAGCAGTTGGGAAGAAGGTGGAAAGGCAAGTGGCCAAGCCTAGAAAGACCTTAACCACTTAATAGTCTACCCCAAGCATCACTTGGGCCGTGCATTTGTTTGTGTACTGACTATCCAAGTGATGGTCAGGCACGTGCCATTGAAACCAGTCGATTCTTGTATGCAGCAGATACATTCACATGTCTATTTATTTTATATCGACTATTTTTGCATACTTTTAATTTAGAATGTTGTATTAGCCTTTAGTGTTTGTTTCTAGTAAAATCTAGTAAGTTCTGATTATTTTCTTTTATTAATTTGTGTTTATTTTATTCATGAAAAATAACCTATAATTTTGTGCTACAATCTACAAAAACTCTTATCATAAATACACTACATATAATTTTTATACTTCTCTAGAACTCAGTGATAATCTTTTACAATACAAACACACATTTGGGACACTGAAACTGGATAGAAAGGAAGTCTAAAAAATCTACAAAAGATCTGCAGAAGAAAAACTGGGGGAAAAAAGTAGCGTCAGCCTATCAGAGAGGAAAAGTCTGTGTTGTGAAATGGAAAGACAAAGAAGATGTCTTCTTATTGTCAACTATTCATGATGCAGAAATGGTAGAACTGGAAAGAAGAAACAAAAAATTCCAATGGGGGTCAATGATTACAATAATTCTGTGGAGAGTATTGGTAGAGTTGGCCAACATCTAACAAGCTATCGTGTAATCAAAAAAGTGAGGAGAGAACATTATTATAAAATATTTACATACCTTCTGGACCAAACAATATGGAAGACATTTGTTATTTATTCACAACAAGAGGGTTCAAAAAGTTATTTATGGGCCAGGGATATAGCTCAGCAGCACAGTGCCTGCCTGACAAGCACAAGTCCTGAGTTTGAGTTCCAGTACCAAAAAAAGTCATTTACAATGTAGACTAGGTCTTATAGACCAAGTATTTACAAAATATGGGATAGAAAAATGCCAACCAGGACATCCATCATCAACATCTTCACCATTACATTTAGTGGGTAGACATTATATTGAAATTACACTTTCCCAGAAAAAAAGAAAAGGCCAACACGACAGGGTAAAGTGTGTTGTTCAAAGAAAGACGATAACACCCAAAGAATTCAGAAAGAGGATAGATACTACTGTGCAGATTATAATTTTGCATGGTGTATTGAATATTTTAAAATATGCCATACCCAGAAAAATTATTGAATAAATTTGATAAAATTGTCACTCTCATATTTCCTGTTATATTGTCTTATAAAAATTAATGAAAAAATATGCAAGTTTTGGTCATCCTGTATTTAAGTAGTAGGACTGGTAAGTGGTTAAACCAGAGTGTGAAGTCCAGCCTTCACCTACTAGAGTTTCAGTAACTCTTACTTTCAAGAAATTTGTCCATTTTAACTCAATTTTCTGAATACTAGCATGAACTTATCTGTTGTATTCCATTACAATCCTTTCAATTTCTGTAGTGAGTCAGTTGTGATACTATCCTCATTTTGAGCTGCATGTTCCTTAGTCAGTCCTAACAGTGTTTGTCAGTTTTGTTGATCTTTTCAAAAAATCAACATCAATTTTCACAGTTGATTTTATGTTTCCATTTCATTGGTTTCAGATTTTTTTTCAAAATGGAGTTTTACTTTGTTTTTCTTTTTAATGGAAAAGAGGTAAAAAAAAAATTTCATAACAAAATAATAGGAAAATAGCAACAGTTAATGCATTACATGCTGTTATCTTTAAAGTAATTACTCAGGGTACAAAATATGGGATAAAAATTTCTCCAATCAATATTAGCACAAACTTTCCTTTTTCATGAACTAAGAGATACTAACAGTATAACTGACTTCCATTTTTTCCTTTTTCCCTACTGTCCTTACCCCTATCACCCATCCTAGTTCCTTTTTCTTTTGAATAATTTATTCCCATTTCAACATATCTACTGAACTTATTTACTTGTTCAGTTTCTCATACCAGGGAGACAATACAATGTTTATACATGTGAGCCTGATTTATTTTACTTATCAGTATAGTCTCTAGTTGCATCCATTTCCTAATAAAATTTCAAGTTTATCCTTCTTTCTTTTTGTTGTTTTTTTTTCCAGTACCTAGAATCGAACTTACAACCTCACACTTGCCAGGTAGTCACTGTGCCACTGATCTAAATCTCCAGCCCCTTCAAATTGATCCTTCTTTATGACTGAGTAGTACTCCATTGTATAAATGACAATGTCTTTTTTATCATTTGTCAGTTGATGGAAATTTGGGCTATTTCCAAGATTTAGCTGTTACGAATTGTGCTGCTATAAACATGACAGCATGTATATCTCTGTGGTATGATGTTTTTAATTCTTCTGGGAAGATATCCAGAAAGGGAATACCTGGGTAGAATGGAACCTATAGTCCTAGTTTTTTGAGGAATCGCCACATTGATTTCCACAATGGTTATACCAGTCTACACTCCTACCAAAAGTGGAGAAGGGTTCCTTTTTCCCAACAGCCTCACCACCATTTGTTATTGGTTGATTTCTTGATGATAACCATTCTTTCTGGGGTGAGATGGAATCTCAGACAAGAGGGAGAAATAAAAGGAGTAAGGATAGGAAAGGAAGAAGTTAAATTATCATTATTCACAGATGACATGATACTCTACATAGAAGACCTCAAAAAATCCACCAAAAGACTTGTAGATTTAATAACCAAATTCAGTAACATAGTTGGATATAAAGTCAGCACTCACAGATCAGCAGCATTCCTGGACACAAGCAACAAACTGAGAGAGAACATATGGAAACCACACCTTTCACAATAGCATCCAAAAAAATGAAATATGTGGGAATCAGTATAACGAAGGAAGTAAAGGATCTATATATTGAAAATTACAGTACTCTGAAAAAAGGAGATCAAAGAGGATATCAGAAAATGGAAAGATATCCCTTGCTCATTGATAGGAAAAAACAAGATAGAGAAAATTGTACTACTCCCAAAATTGCTATACAGATTTAATGTAATCCCTATTGAAATATCATTAGTATACCCCACAGAACTACAGAAAGCAGTCCTAAAATTCATCTGGAACCAGAAGAGGCCTAGAATAGCAAAGGCAATTCTGGACAACAGTGGCAAGGCAGGAGGCATCACTATCTCAGAATTGAAACTATACTACAAAGCTATTATGATAAAAATCAGCATGGTAGGAGAAAAAATAGACCTGAGAACTAGTGGAACAGATTCAAAGATGCAGACACAACTACAAACACACTCAGCCACCTTATCTTTGACAAACATGCCAAACATGCTCACTGGAAGAAAGATAGCCTCTTTAATAAGTGGTGCTGGAAAAACTTGCTCTCTACATGACAAAGACTAAAGATAGACCCATGTCTATCACCATGCAGTAAACTGAAGTCAAAATGGATCAAAGGTCTAAATATTGAAACAGAAACACTAAATCTACTGGAAAAGAAAGTAGGTAGAAATCTTGAAGACATAAGGGTAGGCAGAGAGTTCATAAACAGAACTCAGACTGCACAGGGAATACTTCAGAGAATCACCAACTAGGACCTCATCTTATTTAAAAGCATTTGTACAACAAAAGAAATCACAAACAAAGTGAAAAGACAGCCCACAAAGTGGAAAAAATTTAGCAAATTGTCCCTAAGACAAAGGACTTCTATCTAGAACATATAAAGAACTGAAAAAATCATATGTCCCCCAAATTTGAAGACCCAATCCAAAAATGGGCATCTGAGATGAATAGACACTTATCAGTTATAGAAATACAAATGCCAAATAAATATATGAAAAATGTTCAACATCATTGGTCATTGGAGAGATGCATATTACTTTGTTTCCTTGGTTGGTCTCAAAAAGGTGGGTTCAAATCATCCTGCTTCAGCTCTCCAAGAAGCTACAGCTATAGATGTGCACTACCATGCCCATGCAGACACAACTACACACACATTCAGCCACCTTATCTTTGACAAATGGGCCAAACATGTTCACTGGTAAAAAGGTTGCCTCTTTAATATTTCTTTCTTTATTGTTTCTTTCTTTCAGCACACATTGGCTTTAGTTTGCTCTTCTCTTTCCAGAGTCTTAAGGTTGTAGTTTACATTACTAATTTAAGATCTTAGGCAACCAGCTTGGCCAGAGGAACCCAGCTGCCTGGGCCATCCCCCTACACCTCAAGACCAGGCCACTGGGGGATGACAGCCACACGGTAGGACTCAGATAAGGACACATATGATGGACAGGTGATAGCAGGAGGGAAAAGTCCAAAATTCGAGCTAACAGTTGGTCAGTTAGGTGAATTAGTGTGGTGCTTAGGGATGAAGACACACGGAATAGAAACAAGTGAGTGGGACTGCCCCCTTTTGAAATATAATTTTATTCTATTTTATCTTACTTTATCTTTTTATCCTACTTACTTTTCCCTTTCCTTTTTTCTTCTCTTTTTTCTCAATTTTTTTCCTTCTTTCTTTTTCTTATTCTGATCCTATCCCTCAAACCAAGTTCAGATAATCCCTCAAATACTCCTTCATTCTTTCTTTTCTACTCTCTTCTCTAGTTACCCAAACCTTGCATGACCATTCTCTGTCCTCCAGCCTTGCTTCTACTTCCTTTCCAGTTGTCTTTATCTTACACACCATCCTCCCTAAATTTCCACACAGCAGGGTGAATCCACTCTAACAAGGAGAAACACTTTGAATACAAACTCCTACTTTATGATTTGTTCTGTTATATAACTATAGCCTTTCCTTCTATGGTCTGAAGTGAAACATCAATAGTTACCACATTTTGTCAAATTCAAAATTGTGCTTGATGCTATCATTATTGCTAATTGTACTATGGTAGATAGGATGTCATATCTGTTGCAATCACTTTTTCTCAGTTGTGTAAAAATATTGGGAAGTTCTGGGGATAATAACCTCACCACAGCCCTACACCAAAAGATTTGGGACTGAGCAAAACAGAAATCAAACCCCACTCTCAATTAATTGGGAATGCATTATCTTGGGACAGACATAAACCAAGAATCTCCTACACACAGAAAATAACCCTGAAGAAGAGACTTTTCCTAGAAAGGCCTTGATGCTAGTGATATAGCTTCCTACTGCCAAAACTTACACAGATCATCAAAGAAAACAAAATAAAAAGGTTTTGAATCAGAAAATAACAAGACAAATGAGCAAAGTGCAGTCTGAGACCTCTAGTCCACATGGAACAAGACCAAAGGACATCAACATAGAAGAAATTGGAAATCACACACCTGAAATTTCTAAAATGATAGCAACCAAAGTAAAGAAACAACACCATCAGGCTACAGAGTAAATCAGATTAAAAAAAAAATCTCTCAGGTAAAATAGGAAATGACAACCATAATAAAAGAATTGCTCAGCATGTCTAAAGAAGAGATAGGTTTTAAAAAGAGGAGTACAGGATAATGGTGGACACCTTGAATGACAATATAGCAAGGAATTAGAATGCATGAAACAGATTCAAACAGATACCCAGGAAATTCAAAATCCCATTGAAAGCTGGCAAAACCACTTGAACAAAACTGAAGATAGACTTTCAGACCTTGAGGACAGCATTGCTGCTAGCAATCACAAAAGGAAAGAGTTCTTTAAAATAACAATAAATCATGAAATAGCAATTCAACAGCTGCAAGAAAATGCAAAGAAAAACAGTGTAAGACTGATAGAGGGTCAACAAAAAAGCAGGAGTCAACAAAAAGGACATTAAAAGAAGATTTCTTGCAGAAATAATAGCAGAAAATTTCCCAACAGTGGGAAAAGAATCTGACATACAGTTAAGTGAGGCATATGGAAATCCAATTAGCCATAACCAAAATATATCTACACCCCAGACATGTAATAATCAAGATCTCAGAAATTCGGCACAAGAACAGATTATTAGAAGCTGTCTGAGAGGAGGTGGGGATATAGCTCAGTGGCATAAATGCCTGCCTGGCAAGCGCAAGGTCATGAGTTTGATCCCTGGTACCGAAAAAAAAAAAAAAAAAGCCTATCACAATCATGGCAGACTACTCAACACAAGCCATCAAGTCAAGAAGAGCTTGGAGTGAAGTATTTCAAGTCCTGAAAGAAAACAACTTCCAACCCAGGTTAATGTAACCTGCAAAACTCTTTCAAAATTAATGGAGAAAGAAGACACTTCCATGACAAAGAACAGCTGAAGAAATTCATGACCACCAAATGAACCCTACAAAGAGTACTAAAAGATATTCTAGAAAGAGATAAAAATGATCATAATTTCAAGAAGAACAATAGAAAGGATCCACCAAGCAGAGCAAGCAATTAAATAGAGGGGAAAAGTAGAGGACAAACAACAAGAAAAGAACATGACAAAGATAAGCCAATACATATCAGTTATAACTATCAATGCAAATGGCCTCAATTCACCAAAAAAGAAACAGAGTGGCAGAGTGGATCAAGAAACAAAATTTAACAATATTCTGTATACAAGAAACACATTTAATTGAAAAGGAAATTCATAGACTGAAAGTCAAAGGATGGAAAACAATTCTCCATGTGACAGGAACCCATGAAAAAAGCAGGGGTGGCTGTTCTGTTTGTAGACAATGTGAACTTCAAACCAAGCACAATCAAAAGAGATCAAAAAAAGGTCACTACACATTTCTTAGGGCAAAATTTCAAGAGGAAGAAGTAACAATCATAAATATATATGCACGAAATATGGGAGCACTCAATGATATAAGACAAATATTAATAGATACAAAAAATCAAATAACCAATAACACAATGGTAGCATGGGACATTAACATCCCATTGTCAAAAAGATAGATCAACTAGACAAAAATCAGCAAAGAAATAACAGAACTGAGCCAAACTTGTGAACAAATGGACATAGTAGATGTTTACAGAGTGTTCCACCCAACAACATCATAATACACATTCTTCTCAGCTGCACATGGGACATTCTCTAAAGTAGACCATATACTATCCCACTGAACATGCTTAAGTAAGTGCAAAGGAATTGAAATTATCCCATGCGTATTATCTGACCATAGTGCAATGAAATTGGAAATTAATGACAAAAGAAACCACAAAAACTCCACACACACATAGAAATTAAATAAGAATCAATGGGTCATAGATGAAATTAAAGAAGAAATTCAACAATATCCACCATCAAATGAAAATGCAAATATAACTTACCAGAACCTGTGGGACGCAATGAAAGCAGTCCTCAGAGGGAAATTAATAGCAGTGAATGCTCACATCCAGAAAACAGAACAAGCATAAATAACCTTATGCTGCACCTCAAGCTTCTAGAAAAAGAAGAGCAAGTCAAGCCCAAAGCCCAAAA
>NW_004955478.1:9387606-9388717 GCF_000276665.1 Chinchilla lanigera | reverse complement strand
TGTCAACACTCAAAAATCAATAGCACTCCTGTACACAAACAGCAAACTTATTGAGAGGAAATTAGGAAACCTTACTCTTCAAAGTAGCATCCACAAAAATGAAATACTTAGGAATCAATCTAAAAAAGGAAGTAAAAGATCTGTACCCTGAAAATTACAGTACTCTAAAAAAGGAGATTGAAGGGGATTTCAGAACATGGAAAGATATTCCTTGCTCATGGATTGGAAGAATCAACATTGTGAAAATGGCCATACTCCCAAAATTGTTATACAGATTTAATGCACTCCTGACCAAAATACCCTTGGCATACCTAACAGATCTAGAAAAACCATTCCTAAAATTCATCTGGAACCAGAAAAGACATAAAGTAGCAAAGGCAACCCTGGAGAACAAAGGCAAGGCAGGAAGCATTACAATCCCTGACTTCAAATTATACTACAAATCTACTGTGATAAAATCAGCAAGGTATTGGTAAAAACAACAACAACAAAAAAAACAGACCTGAGGATCAATGGAACAGATTAGAAGGTGTAGACACAACTACAAACACACTCAGCCACCTTATCTTTGACAAAGGGGCAAACATGTTCATTTGAAGAAAGATAATCTCTTTAATAAATGATGCCTGGAAAACTGGCTTTCCACATGCTGAGAACTAAAACTAGGCCCATATCTATCACCATGCACTAAAGTAAAGTCAAAATGCATCAAAGATCTAAATATTAAAACAGAAACAGTAAATCCACTGGAGGGGAAACTAGGTAGAAATCTTGAAGACATAGGGGTAGGCAGAGAGTTCATGAACAAAAGCCAAACTGCATGGGAAATACTTCAAAGAATCAACAACTGGGACCTCATCTTATTGAAAAGTTTTTGCACATCAAAAGAAATCACCAACAGAGTGAAAAGAAAACCCACAAATTGGGGAAAAGAATTTAGCCAACTGTCCTTCAGACAACGGACTTCTGTCTACAACATATAAAGAAATTTTTTAAAAAATTAGACCCCCAAAATTCAGAAATCCAATCCAAAAATGGGCAACTGAGATGAATACACACTTCTCAGATGAAGAAATACAAATGGTAAATAAATATATGAAAAAATGTTCAA
>NW_004955478.1:9365356-9386900 GCF_000276665.1 Chinchilla lanigera | reverse complement strand
AGACAGAAGATAGCTAAGATAATTGTACCACTAATTTCTATTAGTTTACTGAAAAGAATAGTTAGTGCTTATATTGATTGATCAATTTTTCATGCCTATATCTGCTAATCTGAAGCAACTACTTTGAAGATCACAACATGTAGTATAATAGCCATTGTTAATTTCCTATCATCTTGTTTTGAAATTCTGTATCATTTTTTTCTCTCTTTAAAATAAAAAAGTCTTTCTTCTTTTCTAATACAGGTGTGTACCACTATATAATTTCCTCTAAGTATGGTTTTAGCTGCATCCCAATAATTGTGACATATTGTCCTTTCATTTCATTCAATTCATTCATCTCATTCAATTCATTCAATTTCATTCCATTCAAAAAGCTTTCTACTTTCCCATGTGATTTCTTCATACATTATTTAAAAATTTGTTGTTTAATACAATATTCATGAATTCCCAAATTTCCTTCTACATTTTTAATTAATTGCTTTCTGGTTAGAGAATACAGTTTGTATTAGTTCCATCCTTTTTTAAGTGAATGATACCTTTTTTATAACAAAGCATTTGGCCTATCCTAGGAATACCCTGGTTGATATTGTTCATTTTACCCTAATGATTTTGTTTCATTGTTCTATACATTTTGAGAGTGAGCTATTGAAGTTTCCAACTGTTACACCTGAATGGTCTATATCTCCTTTCAATTTTGTACTTCATATTGTAGGAAGTGATACATTTGAAATATTTTTCTTTCAGAAATTCAGTACTGATAGCAATGTTGTAGGTATTACCAGAAACAAAGACTCAATTTTTTTAAAAAAAGACTCAATTTTTTAATGCATTTCCATGAATATAATAAGAAATGATAAGAGCCCTTGGGCAACAGTCGTGAACTTAATGATGGATAAGACACTGATTTGGGAGATATTTTAGAATTAAAATTCATTTATTAAAAGCAATTTTTAAAAGTTACAATTAAATTTAAGATTTAATTTAAAATTTGTAGATCTTGGTGGCTGATTGTGAATTACAAAAAATGTAGAAAATGTGGTGGAGGAAGTATCTTTGTGTAAGTCATCAGTTATATCATAAGCCAATTCAAGAATTCAGGAAGAATTTCCAGTTACACTGTCAAGACAATCATTTCAGTCGTGCACATGTTAAGTTTGAGATATCTATAAGACAGTGAGTTACAAATATACAGGAAGATGTTTGGAAATGAATAATGATTCATCTTATTTATCGTTAAAAAAGAACAGTCCACAAATTTAACAATGCTTTAACACTATGTGAGAGTACTGCTGAGGTTATTAGGAAACCAAAAGAAGAAATGTATAAATGGAGGGAATATCCTATGAAAATGGAAGAGAACTCTAGAGCAAATCAGAAAAATTTGCTGAATTTTGTGTTTCATTTCAATCTGTGACCTTTTTTCTATAACAATCTCTATGTTTAAAATTTTGTCTTGTCCTACAGAGGAAGGAATGGTTAATATGAATGTGGTAATGGATGCAGGAGATCTTTTTACAGGTGGGTCAGATTTTTACTAATTCATTTTGGGGCATATATTATATCCTGAGTATGGGATCTTCAAAAACCAATCATAGAAGTACTTTATGTAGTTGTGTAGGCTTACGTAGTTGGGTCCTTTGTAGTTAGGGGGAAATATATACAAATAAATTCAATAGAATGTCATAGGTGCTGTGTTAAAAGCCTGTTAAAGTTTAGGAGGGCAATATGGTCACTTATACCTGAGAGAGATTCCGAAAGGGTACAATAGAGGGGGTAAGACATGAACTGATCCTTGAAAAATGAATCTATGTTTCCCAGCTGGCGTAAGATGAGCATTTCTGATAAAGAAAAGAGCATTAAAAGGTCGAAGAAGATGCTATATGGCACTTCAAGGAACCAGAAATAATTTGGTATGGAACATAAAACTGGAGCGTAAAGTACTGTCCCAAGTTTGGCAAGAAATAAAGTGCAAGGAAGGGGTGTGGTGCGCTGCATGGTGGCTCCCAAAGATATACAGGTCCTAATCCTCAGACCCTGTGAGTGTCACCTTATATGACAAAGTGACTTTGGAAATGTGATTGAGGATTTTGAGTAAGAATTCTGAGATGGGAGATTCTGCTTGATCATCCAGGTTGATCACAGAAGTAATCACAAGTATCTAGATGTGAGAGGCAGGGACAGATCTGATGACAGAAAAAGTAAGAAAACAGTAAGACAACGGAAGGTCCCACAGTGCTGGCTGTGGAGATGGGAGAAAATGCAGACGCTAAGGAAGTTAAGTCATATTTGGAAGTAGAAAAGGCAAGGAAATTGATTTCCACCCGGGTCTCCTGAAAGAGCCAGTCCTGCCGCTCCTTTGCCATTGAAACTGATTTGGGACCTCTGATGTCTAAAACTATGAGAAAAAAATCTGCATTATTTGAAGTTTGAAATAATACATCGAGAAACTAATACAAGGGACAAATCATGGAAGGCCTTAAATACCAAATAATGGAGTGAGAATTTTATTCTGTATGAATACAGGGTCATTGTATGATTTTAAGCAGGATATTATGTGATCAGACTTGCAAATTAGAATGATTACCCTAGCGTCAATATAGAGGACACATGGAAGTGTTTGCATAGTAATAGAATCAGAGACAGCAATTAAGAAGTAAATTGCCAGGGTCTGGGGATTTAGCTTAGCGGCACAGCGCCTGCCTGGCAAGAGCGAGGAAGTGAGTTCAATTCCCGGTATAGGAAAAAAAAAAAAAGAAAGAAGTAAATTGCAACTGTACAGGCAAGAGACAATAAGAGAACTAAATTACTATCTATGAGACTTTTAAGGAAGAAATATACTGTATGTAAGAGAAGTTACAGATATAAAATCTATAGACCATGGCTACTGATCCAGTATAGAGATTGAGAAAAAAGGAGTGAAGCATGACTGCTTAGTTTCTGAGTTGTATAATTGGATGAATGATAGTGACATTCACCAAAATAAATAATTCAGTATAAATTTTAGAAGTAAGCATAGTGTTTCCATTTGGGTCATATGGGGTGGGGCTGTGAGACATCTAAAGGGAATTAAACCTGTAGCAATTGAATGTGTGAGTAAGAATTTGAGGCCACCTCCCTGTCAGAGACAAGCAAACCTGAAGCCGGGAAGGATGCAAAGATAGAGGATCTAGGTAGGTGTGCATGTGAAATTCAAAGACGTTTACCTTAAATCTTTGGTTTTCTCTGTTAAGTAGGAAACACAATCACTTACTGCAGAGAGGGCATTTTAGAAGAATAAGGGACATCAAGGAGCGTGTTGGTGATTTCATATTGCTTTGACAGAATAGGCTGATGAGGTAAACATGAAGGCATTTCTGAGAAGCACCAGAAGACGTGATAGCTGAACATTATAATAATGGCAGATGCTCATGTGATTATATGATACTCTTCATTTAGAACAAATTAAGACATTCTCAGGCTGATGTGCCAAAGAAAGAAAACATAATGAGTTTAAGGGATGAAAGTAAATAAGGGACTATGAGATTCACAGAAAGTCAAGAGAGTAATTAAGTGGTCTAGTAGAGACAGGGAAGAAAGTGAAGTTATAGTGAAAATTGTGAATTTGAATAAAAGTGGAAAAAGGTTATAATGGATGTGGTATGAATAAGGAAGTAAAAGAAATCTTGTAGAGAATAACAGGTTTTACCCAGAAGTCAGTCTATTAGAACTTAAAGGATTTTTAATGGGGGACATGTATAAGAAAGCTCATGCTGCTATAGGAGAGAATCCAGTCTATGAAAACAAGCCAAAGAGAAAAGTTAAAAAGCAGAGGTGGAGCAGTCCCCAAATGTCCCTTGCCAGAAGAGAGACCAGGTAGCTCAAAAGAAGGCAAGTTTCCTCAGAGCTCAGGAGCGGGCTGCTGAGAGTTAAACCAAATTTCTATGAAGACTTTTCAGGTAAAGACCAATAAACTTATTCAGCAAGAAAAAAAACGAATTTTTAGAGGTGAAGTACTTCTAGGTGATGATGGAGTCCATGGCGGGTTCGTGAAGGGCAACCAGACAGAACGTAAAAGATGACCACTGAGGACAAGAAGATCCAGGCATTTAGAGGCCGAGTTGTTGGATCAGTTTTTCCTATAAAAGTTGGAATCCGGGCACGCTTGTACATGTCTTAAATACTACAATGCCAGTGCTCTCGGAGGCTGAGGCAGGAGGATCACAAGTTTGGGTATAGAAGTTTAGGTATAGAACGTTAGGTTTACAGTGCAGAAGAAGAAACAAAAAAAATGGGGAAGAAGGCCTTTACTCCCGACCCGGAAAGGAAAGGACTGCAGGCAGCACAGGGCTCCTCTGGGGAAGACAAAAGAGGCTGGGGGTTTATGAGGACTCTGGCTAGAGATGGAACTTGAGGGGCGGGCTCAGTGACGTGTTGGGAGCTGATTGGGGCTTCCCGAGCACGCGGGAAGGGTAAAAGGAAGTTGTGTTCAGGGCCAGGCAGGAACCTATCACAGAACACAACTGTGGGCTATGGAACAAACTTCTAACATGACCATGAAAACACGAGGTGGCTCAAAAAAAAAAAATTTATAAATCTCGAGTAGAGGTTTCATTATAGTTGGAAAGAAGCAACTATGATCTAGAAGAATGCCAAGTCTGAAGACAGTGGAGATAGAAAAATGAGCAGCTTTCACTCAAGAAGAAAAAAGTAATACAAAAATCTATTAGGAAGAGGCCAGGTTCAGTCAGGAAATAAGGTTAAAGTCTATAAAGAGTCTAAAGAAATAGAAAAACTCATATGGAATTAAAGTTCCACAGGGTACACTGGGAATGGTTGAAAACAAGCTAATAATGGAAAGAAAAATTCATAGAAATAAAATACAAAATGGGCTAGAGAAGGCAGACATTTTTGTGGGGACTTTAATTGTAAAGAATGAGGATGATACAAGTAAAATGCATAGTTAGATCAATAACCTGGAGAAAGAAGATCCATGTCTTGTCAAAAGCCTGAACAAACTGGCAGAGTAGAAAGTTAACTGTCTCTGAAGAACAATCTCTGTAGCTGGTTCCAGGCAGATATCATAAGCCCTGGTGGCCCAAGGCCTTACAAGGGAGATCTAAAGCACCTTGAAGAAAAACGCTCGTGCCCATGTTCCCCAGTCCCTCACGCAGATGGCCAGCTACCTCCCTAGACATCCCCTTCAACCAGAAGCCTCACGCTGTGGTCCGGACGACCGAAAGCAAATTTTACGTTGGACCTGAAAATGGTTAGGGCAGCCAAACTGTCCGTTTAAACCCACGCTTCAAGCAGAGAAAGCAACCGTGATTAATTTCACAGAGCCGTCCTGCAAGCAGGTCGGGAGACGTTGGAAGAGGCGAATATAAGCAGCGATTTCCACCTGCATTACAAAGAACCAAAACCAAGTGTGTGAGGACGCACATTCGTTAGCTGCGTGTTACCCTTGCTTACGACAGTTTGCTGACCCCTGTGTGTTTCCCTCTAGCACTCTACGTTCACTCCCAAGAATAAAGAGAACTCTACATACCAGCTTTCCTGGGGCACACGAAGAGATAATGTCAGGGAATTGCACCCTACTTTTTAGCTACGTTTGTGGAAGGAAGCCCAAGAGGTACACGGAGGGAAGCCGCTCATAGGCCCACCAAACCCCTGAAATGGGAAAGACATGGGTCAGGTTAATAAAGAAGCCTAGAGAAAAGCCTTATCACAAGCCTATGACATGTGATTCAGAAGGCTACAAATCAAAATTCTAAAGTTTGCACTAATTTTTTTTTGTCTCTTTGAGATAGAATTTCACTATGCAGTTCAGGCTGGCCTTGAGCTCGCTTTGTAACCCAGGCTGGCCTTGAGCTTGCAGCAGTCCTCCTGCCTCAGCCTCTTGAGTGCTGGGATTACAGGCGTGTGCCACCACACCCGGCTACAAAATTATGTTTTAATAAGAAAGCTTTTCTTGTTGTTTCCTTCCCTCATGCAGCCTCTTCACCAGTGTTTGAGCCTAACTTTGACCATCACTGCTCTAGCCAGAAAGCTCTAGAATTACATCTTGCATTCTTCTCAGGTTTACTTCATGAATGTTTAATCAGCCAACAATGCCGCATAGCCAGTTTTCATAATATTGAATCTTCATTCTTCACACTGTCATTTATTACTTTTTGTTTTTTAAAGGTGAGAAGGTTGCCACTAGTAACCTGGAAGATTTCCTGGAAACTATGGGGATAAGCCTCACCGAGGATAAAGCCAAGAAACTACGGCATAATCTGCCAGCTGATGGTGAGCATTGAAAAGTCCCACAACATAGCCTTTGAGGAAGGCTGAGCAGACGAACTGTTGTAGCTCACACTCCATACGTAAGGACGCTCCATCCCCATCACCAAAAGGCTGTCATCCAACAGAGAGCCGCTTGCACTCTTGAATGTCACCTTATCACTTGGCCACACTGGGAACTGAACCAGGGCCTAGAGCCTGCTCCTGCACAAGCACTGTACCACTGAGCCGTATCCCTAACCCTTTTTATTGTGAGATAGGATCTCACTAGGTGGCCCGGGCTGGCCTCACACCAGTGATTCTCCTGCCTCAGTCCTCTGAGTGGCTGGGATTACCGGCCTGAGCCACCATACTCAGCTGAGTTTTACTATTGAAAGTTAAAAAAATTAATTTCTAGAGTAAGGCATTTAAACTTCTGTGCTTCCTAAATTATGCACATTTATGCTACTTTTGAGTATTTGGATTATTGCCTGAGAGTTTACTTTTTCCCTCTCTTATAGCCAAAGGAAGTGTGTATAAGAACAGATTGATGAAAGCCCTGGAGAGTCTCAAAGGTGAGTGAGAACCATGGTGATTCTTTTCTCAGCAAGTAAAACTAGTCCTTGACCTGTACTATTGGGTTTTTAAATTTTTATTTTTTTATTCATATGTGTTTGCAGTACACAGTGTTTACATTCATTGTAGGGAGTTGGTACAAGTTTGGTTTTTTGTTGTTGTTGTTGTTTTGTTTTTTTAGTTTTTTTCCAGTACCAGGAATTGAACTCATGACCTCGCACTTGCCAGGCAGGCACTATGCCACTGAGCTAAATCCTCAGCCCTCTACAAGTTTGTTTTAAAACCTCTTCTTTACAATTTTCAGACTCTTAATCTTGGTGTTCCAACTGTTTATTAATTCAGTGTTTCTCTGTCCAGGTTATAGGCACGCTACTGTCACTAAAATGATTTAAATATTATAGACTCCAAAACAGTATTGCTTTTTTAGTATTTGCCTATTCCAGTCATATCAATCTTATGATATTAAACATATGATATTAACATATGATATTAAATATATGATATTAAAACATATGATATTAAACATATGATATTAAAACATATGGTATTAAACATATGATATTAAAACTTCCCAGGGTGTTATGCACAATAGCTAAAAAATTGAGATGACCTAAATATTCATCAATAAATAAGTGGGTTTTAAGGGTTGGGGATTTAGCTCAGTGACACAGCACCTGCCTGGCAAGCGCAAGGTCATGAGTTCGATTCCTGGTTCCGGAAAAAAAACAACAACAACAACAAAAAATTGGGTTTTTTAAAATGTGGTATATATACATCATCCATAAAAAGAGTGAAATTCTGCCATTTATAACAACATGGGTGGAAGTGGAGATCATTAAGTGCCGTCAGCCCCGCAGAGCGTGACAAGCCCCACATGATCTCACTCATATGTGGAATGCGGAAAGAAAGGTTCGTTTCTTGGAGGTTTAGAGTAGAATGGTGGTTGCCAGAGCCTGTGGGAACTAGAGAGGAAGGAGGGGCAGATGGGAAAGTATGTACCGCTGGGTACCAAGTTATAGAAAGGAGCAAGAAGCTCCGGTGTGCTATCGTAGAGTAGGGTGCTGTGCATAATTACAATGAACTGTACAGTCTCAGAAAGCTAGAAGTATTCTAAAAGTTTTCACTATCGAGAAATAAGTGTTTGAGGAGATGGATACATTTAACCCGATTTAAACATTACACAATGCATACATGTATCAGAACATCACATTATTCATTAATATGTACAATGTTTATGTTTTTACCTATCAGTTTAAAAATAAGAAGGTTCCTAGAGAATTATGACTATGATAAATCCATGGACTTTTTGGTTTTTTTTCCTCCATGAATTTAGCAAGTTTTAAATTCTCCTGGGCGGACACATTTGCAAGGTTGATTTTGATCTTTGCCACAGCTCACCAGAGCTAACTCTTCACTTTCTTCCCTTAAAATTTCTTCTAAAAGCCAACCTGAGCATATAATTTAGTGGTTGAGCAGGTGCTTAGCCTGGGTGAGGCTGTAGGATCAATCCCCAACATAAGATTCTCCTAAAATTCACAACGGAATTCCATGGGTCCAGGCTTAGAAATTCATAATTTAGACTCCAAAACCGTGTTCACTTGAGTAGTTTGTTCTTTGCTCTCTGTTCTCTATGTAGTATTGATGCTAGGCATGAAGGAAAATGACCCACGCTTTATATCACTGCAAATATTTCTCTTATCTATCTCCTTCTCTCCTAAGGGACAAAGGTGTCTTCAGATAAGGCGGAAATTTTTATTAAAAATGCAGGAATTGATCTCAAGAAGAAAGAAATCCAAGCACTGAAGGACCATCTGCTAGTTGACGGTAAGTTTTGAAAATCAATACTTTTATCTCTTAGTAAAATTTATTAGCAGGACACTGGAAATGGAGCCGAAATGAATGAAGATAGAAGAAAAAGAAAGAACAAAGCCTTTTCCTTCCACGCTGAGCCCAGTGGCTGCCACTTACAAAGAATCACCGACACAAATGGCAAGTGCCAACTCTCCCTGTAACACCATGGGAAATGCCAAGGACTAGCAAGGGTACTCAGGGTACTGAATTTTTAGTCCCTAAAACTAATCCAGCAGTAAATAGTGGTGACTAGTAAACACTACACAGTCCTGGCATGTGTAAAGTTCTAAACATTTTACATACATTAACCTAGGTTCTATTTTTACACATAAGGAAACTATGGCAGAGAGAAATCAATTATGAACTGATAGAATTAGCAAATTTAGGATATTATCCAGTAATGTTAGGAATTAAACATGCCATATATTAGATGATCTCATGCCAGTAGAATTGAAAAGAAAAATTAATCAGGAAATTTAGGGGCAACCTGCCCCCTAGAGGAAGTAGTAAAAATATAATATTAATTGAATTCAATTAATACTGTACATACTTTTCCAAATCAGTAGTACTTTTCATTGTTATACTCCATTAACTTTAATGTTTATTTTGTATCAGGAACTGACATTTGCCTTAGTGAGAGGTAAACAGGTTTTCCAAAACTGACTTTTTCTTTTTTAAAAATTTATTTTTTAATCTACCAATGTGATAAATAGCATATATATTAGATATACTATATTAAATATAAAAGTATCTATATAATATATCATATATATATTTATGGCTGCCATCTTTTCCTAGTATCTTGGAACACCATTAGCATAGTGAGTTGAAATGTGAGGTTATTGATATAATTTTTGTGGAGTACCTTGTACACCTGTGTAATCATCTGAGACAGCATAGAAAATTGATTCAGGGCTCAAAAGGCCACAGTAAAATTAACTATAGACACACAAAGTTAAGAATGTAGTAGCATCTGTCCTTTACAGGCACAGACTTTAATTAAAAAAAAAAATTCTTCCTTATCCTTTTGAAAATTATCACAGTAATAATATTAATAATACATTATATAACTATAAAAGATACCAACAAAAAAAAACTATCATTTCTGAGAAAGCATTTTAAAAGTTCAAGCAAGGATAAATTCTGCACCTAAGAACCTGGAATATAAATTGCTTTTAAAGCTAATTCATTCTCAATAATGTTTGCAGTTTGTTCTATTATTTAGTAAATGCTTATGTAGCATCAATCTTATGCATACCATTAATGCCTAGATAAAAGTAAGAATACTAGTGATTCTTGGTATCTCACCCTCAGGAAAACTTAAAAATCTTAGGGATATTACAAATAATATCTGCTCCAACATATTTGAGCAGTACTGGATCAGCACCTTTGACCAAGTCATAGTGGAAAATGAGGGTGCTCACTGGCAGCTTTAAGGCTCCAGACTGAGTCTTGCCTATGAGAGGAATAGTACCTTCAGCTACTTTCTCAACATCTCAATCCATCATTTCTCAGATTTGCAGTTTTACAAACTGAAACATATCCATTGACCTTTATTAGCTTCCAACTTTAATTCGAGAAATAATGAGCAAAGAAACTAGGTACGTGGTTTGTGGGAAATGCCTTTAAATTGTAAAAGTTATTGAAGAGCAAAAAAACGTTTTGCTATAAGTGGACTTTAACTGAGTACATCAAGGTGATGAGCATCACCTTGGCCGTCTAAGCGCGGCCGGACCTGTGCACCAACCCTGATCCTTCGCAGCTCTCTTGTGACTGTGAGTATCGCCCGATGGTTAAGTTGGCATTGAAAAAAATGAAAACACTGTTTTTAAACAAACTTTTTCATTCTCAAAAAAAATTTAATCCCTGAAAAAACTCAATAAGTAATAAGTTGTTGTAAAGGGTAGTACCTTCAACTTTGCTCATACACTGTATTAGGTTGATTTTTATAATTTATAGGGTAGATAGCGGTAGCTATATTAATAAATTTGTGAGGATCTAATAAAAAATAAACTTCTAGGGAAATGTTTTTCAATGATTGAATTTTTTATATGTTGCAACTTAAGCATTTTCCATAAATTTTCTATAAATCTATTTGATGCTTTCTTTCTAAAGATAATGGGAAGGTTGATTTGAATGTGTTGATGGCTGAAATTAAAAAGATTACAGGTGAGTAAAATGTTACAGTGAGTATTTTATATATGTTATTCAAGTTTAATACTGAGGTATATGTTAACACTATAATGTTTCTTCTGTACATTCATTTCACAACTACTTATTTAATATTTTCTACATGCCAGGCATTATTCTAGGTACTTAAGATAGTTTAGTAAACAAAACAAAGATCACTGTCCCTGTGAAACTTACATTCTGTCAGGGAAAATAAGCAGTAAATAATTATATATATATAAAATATAGTGCATTAGGAAGTAATAAATACTATGAAAAGTGAGACACAGTAAAGGAATTTGGGAAAGAAGGGTGTGTTGCAGGGAGAGGGCCACATGTCTTGGAGAGAGAGGACGATTGTGTTTTTTAGATAGAAATTTGAGACGACATTTGAGCTAGCACCTGAAGGAGGTGAGTGTTTTGGCCATGTGGAAACTCCTAAATAAAGAGAGCTGCAATCAGAGGAGACAAAGAGAGAGGCCCAAAGGCAGGAGCATACCTGGACTGTTCAAAGACCAACAATAAAGCCAATATAGCTGCAACTTGGAAATTAAAGGAAAAAAGTAATAGGGAATGCGGAGAACTGACAGATGCAAGATCAGCCGGGCCTTGAAAGCCCTCACAAGGAGTTGGGCTTATTTTCTGAGACAAATGGAAAGACACTGCGGGATTTAAAGTAGAGGCAAGATGTGATCTGTTTTAATCAGAGCTTTCTCAACTCTTGTTGAGAACAGACAGGAGCAGGGGGAGGATTTCCCACTAGAAACAGGGAGAACAACTAGAGCCTTAGAGCAGAGACAATGATGACATAAGCCAGGGTAGAAAGCAATGGAGACGATGAAAAGTAATTGGATTCTGGCGATATTCTTAAACAGACAACAGAATTTCCTTATGAATTCGACATAAAGTACTAGAAAACGCAAAGTCAAGAATGAGTCTAAGAGTTTTGTCTTGATCAAAATGGGAAGGTAAACTATAATAAAGAAGGTTGCCAGTAGTACAAGTTTGTATGGAAGGAAATTAAGAATTCCACTGGGGAAAATTTGAGATATCTAGAAGCCCCAAAATTCAGATGCCCAGTACAAAGTTACTGGACAGATGTGACTCTAAGAAAGATATACTGAGTAAGAATATAAAATCAAATATGAGAGGCATATAGATTGTATTTTAAGACATAAGACTGAATGAATTCACCCAAGAAGTGAATATAAGTAAAGAAAAGTAAAGGACCAAGAAATAAATCTGGGAGCGCTTCAGTAAATATAAAGAGGTCTTAAAGAAGAAAAGGAGTTGTCCATGATGTAGTGGGAAAATTAAGAGAACATGGTGTCCACATCCCATACCAAATATTAAATTAGGATGGGGGACTTTAAAATAAACACTGAGAGAAGGATTACACATGCAAGCAGTTCAGGTAGGAGGGAAATGTTAGAAAGAAGCCCGTTTGTAGTGAATTTAAAATAATAAGAGGATACAGTTTAGAAATAATGTGAATATATGAGGACCTTTTCTGTAAAAGAAGCAAAGTAGTAGAATGAAGTGGTAGTAAACTGGTAAAAGTGGTATCAAGAAAAGACCACTGTCCCAGCACTTGGGAGGCTGAGGCAGGAGGCTCACTGTGAGTTCGAGACCAGCCTGGGCTACAAAGTGAGCTCAAGGCCAGCTTGAACTGCATAATGAGACCCTGTCTAAGACAAGAAAGAAAGGAAGAAAGGAAGAAAGAAGGAAAGAAGGAAAGAAGGAAAGAAGGAAAGAAGGAAAGAAGGAAGGAAGGAAGGAAAGAAAGAAAGAAAAAGAAAGAAAGAAAGAAAGAAAGAAAGAAAGAAAGAAAGAAAGAAAGAAAGAAAGAAAGAAAGAAAGAAAGATTCAAAAAAAATGTTTTTGGTTTTTTTGAGGCATGTTCTTGCGATTAGTCCAGGCTGGCCTTGAACTCACTATGTAGTCCAAGCTAGCCTCGAACTCCTCCTACCTGAGCCTCCTGATTACAGGCATGCAAATGTAGGTCAGCACTCCCTGGATTCCATTCCCAGTACCACCAGACACAGGAAGAAATCTTCCCTTGTTTGTTTGTTGGTCTTTGATTTTGCTTTTTGAGACAGGGTTTTGCTATACAGTTCAGGCTGAACTTAAACTCACTGTGGAGCCCAGGCTGGCCTCAAACTCAGGGCAACTCTCCTGCCTCAGCCTCCCAAGCAAATCTGGAATTGCAGGCATGTACTAGCATGCCCAGAACATCTTTCTTTTTAAATTAAAGGTAAAGGGATAGAAGTAGAAGAGGTCAAATAGAAGAGGAGGAAACAGTGGTTTAGACAGGAACAAGTGATGTGAGGTAGTCCTCCAGAAGAGTGGAGAAGTTAATGAACTAGCAGATGGTGTGTGGGTGTTCTCAGTAAGCCAGTGATCTAAGGCGCAACACTGAAGCTCTGCTTCCCAGCAGCAGCAAGGGTCCACCCAAAGTTCACCATGGTCATTTTAAAGGGAAAATAGCGTAGTTAACTTCAGTTCTAGCTCAGCTAGCACAGCCGAAGAGGGACCTGCATTTAACCTGGAATGGGGTTTTTGTCATGAAAGTCATGGAAAGTGAGAGTACGGCAATTTTAATCAGTCTCCCTCAAGACTTAAACATACTTGCCACTTGCTCACCACTGCTTCTTTCTATTTTTTCGGGGTTCGGTTTCGTTCTTCTTGACATACCTACTTCTTAGTTATTTCAGTAAGGGTGAACCCTGATCTGAAAAGGTCTTTCTTTTACGTGCATCCTTGAGTCACAATTTGAATGAATCTAGACTTACAGATTTTACCTTAGAACTCTGGGACCTCATGCTAGTGTGAGGAGGATGGCAGAGTAAACTAATTCCACGAGGTAAAACGACATGGATTCGGCTACAGCTTCAGGGAGAACCTTTTCCATCCTACCTTTCAGACTTTAGCACATTTTACTGTATTGGCAAAATTTGACATGGGGCCAACTGGCAAAGCAGACATGCAGTGCACAGCTACATTTTGAGAGAAAAACATGATTCCTGCTTTCCCAAAGCTTACGGTGATATAGTAGGAATTCACTCAAGGTGCAACATAGTACAGCTTTTATCGTCACTTTTAAATATGCCATATTCAAGAAAAAATGGAGCCGGGCGTGGTGGCACATGCCTGTAATCCCAGCACTCAGGAGGCTGAGGCAGGAGGATCATTGCGAGCTCAAGGTCAGCCTGGGGGCTACACAGTGAGCTCAAGGCCAGCCTGAACTGCATAGTGAGACCCTGTCTCAAAACAACAAAAAAGAAAAAAAAATGGAAAGAGGACAATGAGGACTGAAAGAAGATGAAAAAGAGAAAAAGGAAAACTATTATTATAGTTGCTGAATTATTTACGTAAGACATCAGAGTCAAAGTCACTGAGAAATTACACGCTATTTTACTTTATATGGTACTGTTTTATAGTTATGATAGTCTCTTCTACTTAGGTTAGATGAAAAATTTCTAACTCCCCTTCCTCACTCGGAAGAGCTAAACAAGTCTTCTCCCTCTTCAACTAAGAAGGATAAATTTGATATATCTGTATACAAATACACACACACACACACATGTTATACATATCCTCACCAAAGACTGTTTCCCTTTTTCTAAAGGAGAAAAGTTTCATGCTGGGGACCTGAAAAATGTTTTGGGCAACATGGGAATACACATCACAGACAAAGAGCACAAAAAGCTGCTGAAAACTCTGCCCATTTCTGGTAAGCGTTTCATTGTGTTCTACTTCACCGATAATTTAAAAATAAATTCATTCAACAAACATTTATTGATGAACCCCTACGTGTACAGTACTATCCCTACACTGTGGAAGAGTGAGGGGCATGTCCATTTCCCTGGGCTCCTGCCCTCTTAAAGGAAACTGCAGGAAAGATTGGTCTCATAAAAGTTTTGTGTTAATAATGCTAATGTTTAAAACATTTTGCATCCATTTGAAATACTTTTTTGGAAAGAAAAAATACTATTTCAAAAGATTCAGTCCTAGCTAGCATTTCTAAAATCCTGTTCTTCTTTAGATTTTAGCTTAGGAAACAGAGCCCTCTTCAGTCAAAAGTCCCTTCTGTTCTTTTGTCCCTTTGGGGGAAATAAAGGTATACAGTGTAACTGGAAAAAACTGAAAGGACAGAAGGGTGGGAAAGCTAAAGAAAGAAGAGAAAGGAGAAATCAGGAAAAAGCGAGGCTTTTGTCTTTCAGCACGGCGGGAAGGCGCTAGTGATCGCTTTTTCTTTCCAATAGATACTGGAAGGTACCCGGCACTGAGTTTTCTAGGTATTTTGCATTGAGAATGAGTTGTGATAAATTCCTAAATTTTCACTTTTTGTAAGTACAGATGCTGATTTTCATGACTGTCCAAAAACATCATTGTATTATACCTTACAGCTAATAAAAAGGTGTTTAAGAAAGACCTCCTGAATGGGATGAAGTCCTTCAAAAGTGAGTGTGAACAAGGATAAGGACAGTAACAATTGACGCCATTCTACCTGGTATTTTTCTGATATAAATAAGTAGAAAGCAATGCATTTTATTCAACAGATTCAGGAATCTACTAGGCGCTAGGTAGTTAAGAATAATTGGGATATAAAGAGTAGCATACAGAAAAAAATGTAATTATCCATAATTTCAATCAGTTTTATCAATTTTATTATAGATACTTCTGTTCTTGTTCCTGTGCATGTGTGTACTGTAATTAAACTCTTACTATTTTATATATCCTACATTTAATCCACATATTTTTGTCTTGCTAATTTGATAGATGAAAAAATTGATCGAATTATACTTTTGACTTTTTTGTTATCAATGGAGCTAAAAATGTTTTATATGATTATTCCTCTAGCCTTTGAATTTTTTATTCAGGAGATTTACCCATTGTCCTACCGAACTCTGAACATTTTCCTGTTAATTTGAATCACCTCTTTTACACATAATCACATTGCTATATCTACAATATGTATTTTCCCAATTGGTTGTGTTTACATCTTATTTTGTAATTTTTTTTTTGCAACAGCTTTATTGATTTATAGTTCACAAGCCATATAATTTACCCATTTAAAGTACTGTAATCCCAGCATACAGGAGGCTGAGGCATAAGGATCTCCATGAGTTTAAGGCCAGCCTGGATTACATAAGTGAGTTTAAGGCCAGCCTATCCTACATGGTGAGACCTTGTCTCAAAAAAAAAAAGTGAATAGTTCAGAAGGCTTTAGTGTATTAACAGAAGTTGTACAACTATCAGGCCACCTACTCGGAACCCCTCCTGGAAACCCAGGACCTACTCTTCCTATTCCCAGTAAAACTCTCCTAACCGCCTCCTTTGATTTTTAACTTCATTCCTCAAAGTTGTGAGCCCACAAACTCAGCACCTCTGCCATCTTCTAGGTTGGAAGTTATTTTTCCCACGACAAATGGAAGTCCCACTGAGATAAGAGCTTAGGAGGCCCGAGCACCTGACGTATCCAGCTGCCTGTGACGAAATGTGCATTGCGACCCAGCATGCGACAGCCAGCCAAAGAATGTGGACACTTTTCAGAGGCTGTCACATTCCAAATGGTCCTGCAGTGGGAACCAGTAATGAACGTGCCAGACTTCTCACCAGGGCCCACCAGGATGACCCTCTGAAAAGAGTCCAGACCCCTGAAAATAAGACCTAGCCTGGTTTTCCGGGTTGCTTGTAAGTCCTACCCCCAAAATAAGTCCCAGTCAGGGTCATCAGCCAGATGGGTGGATGCATTTAGTACATCCGCTACAACACACAGAGGATGTATGGAATTATAAAATAATAATAATATATAATTAGATGTGAATGATATAATTGACGTTAATAACTAAACGATCTTAAGAATTGTAATGAAGTGTTGGTAAATACCAAAGCAAGCACCTTTGGACGAGATGTAGACACCTGTGTAAAGAGATGAGCTTGAGACTTTCCGCCAAATGCCCAGCGCACAAATTATGTGCACTCCTGAAAGTGACCAGGCGTGGCTGTTTCTAATATGAATCTTCATAGCCCAGTACACTGCGTAGTGCAGCGCACATGCGGAACACAACTCCACGAAATGAAGAAACATTTTCCGAATGTTGGTGCCTGCGATGTTTCGCTGTTTTGTGTGGACTGTCATTCACGGTCATCATTTTTGTTGCCATTCCTGTCCCATAAGTGTTTGACAAACACTTGATTGAGGGGAAACTCTGTGAGGCCTGGCCTGCAAGAGGTCGTGACTTGGGTGAAGAATTCACGTGCTGCTGTGCTTAATGTAGCGTGCGAGAGTGCACAGCGGCACAGCGCTCAATCACGGCCCACGATGTCCGGACGCAAGAGGAAAAGCAGCGGTGATGTGGAGGGGATGCCAGGGTGTGCAAAGCAATAACCATGGAAGCAAAAGTGAAAATAATGGAGATCAGACAAAGGCAAGAAGATGATAGACACTGCTTTGTTCTTATAACACGAATTGTTCAACCACTGAAGAACAAGGACAAGATCATGGAGCAAGTGAATTTTTTATGCTTTACATTGTATATATGCGTCAAAGGTGTATAAGACTCACTTTTCCAGACTTACAAATGAATCCAGCATACAAGTGTTCTGCCTGAACAGAACTCATTCATTCAATTGAGGACTTACTGTACATGAAAAAAATAAGACATCCTCTGAAAATAAGCCCCACTGTGACTTTTGAAGCAAAAATTAATAGAAGACCCAGTTTTATTATGGTAACCACTGAGCCCCAACATGACTTCATGACTGCTGAACCCCAACATGATTTCTGAGCCTCTTAGATTAGCTCTCTTGAGAAAATTCTGGATTCCATCTCCCCTACATCAATCCGTCTCAGCTCAAGGCAGCTGAATTCAGTCTTCAGCCCCTTTTGCCTATCAGCCATTGGGGATACCTGTTCAGAGGGGGAAGCGTAGAGAATAGTTCATGTGGTTAGCTTATGAGTGAGGCAGCTAGCTAGGGAAAGGACCTGAGATAGAGTTGGATAATCAACCATATTGGTGGGAATTGAAATAGATTAGACCGTGAACTAGGACTTTGGACAAAGGCTGAACTTTCTCAGGCAACCTAGAAACCAGCCCCTTCCCTACGAAAAGGAGTTGCAGCCACTCCCTCCTACTAAGTTCCTGATTTTTGCAGAATTTAAATTATAGTGAGTTTCATTAGACAATAAGGAATACAGCCCGCTCCTCACTAAACTGAGATGTGGCCACTCCCTACTAAGCGCCTGGTTTCTGAGGAATTGAAAATTCACAGTAACCAGTTTTTCTCTAAAATCCCAGTTTTCTTCAAATCCTGCCTGCTGAGGAAGTGGATTATAGAGCCTGAGTTCCAGCTGATCATTCTGAATCCACAGAGCTATCTGGTTATGGTTGTACATGCCTGCACAACCATTATGTGCCTAGGCTACCCAGTGAGTTGAAGGTCATCCTGAATTATGTACGGAGACCCTGTTTTAAATAAATAATCCACACAGCCACCTGTGATAGATGACCACTAGACAACTAAGTAATACCTGTGTTCTCCTTATCTATAACTAGCCTGAAATTGAGAAACCATGTGGTCAGCCATTCAAGACCCTTCCTAGAAACTCGGGAGCTATTTCCAAGGATTCTTATTTCCAATAAAACTCTTCTAAACTAAAAAAAAAGAGAAGTTGTACAATCATCAACACAATCAAATTTAGAATGGTCTATCGACCCAGAAAGAAACTTTGCACAAAACTAAACCTCTCTTTCATTAAAGAAGAAAAAGGAGAAAGAGAAGAAAGAGAAGGAAGAAGAGGAAGAGGAGGAGCAAGAGGAAGAGGAAGAGGAGGAAGAAGAGGAGGAGGAGGAAAAAGAGAAAGAAAAGGAGAAGAAGAAAAAAAGAAAAGGAACAAGGAAGAAGGAGAAGAAGAGGGAGGAGGAGAAAAAGAAGAAAGGAAGAAAGAAGGAAGGAAGAAAAAGAAAGAAAGAAAAGAAAGAAGAAGAAAGAGAGAGAGAGAGAAATAAATAAAGAGAAAGAAAGAAAGAAAGAAAGAAAGAAAGAAAGAAAGAAAGAAAGAAAGAAAGAAAGAAAGAGCAACAATTCTATGCCCAGTAGCAGTCACTTCCCATACCCTCCCTATCTTCCAAGACCTAGACATCTACAATCTACCGTCTATTACACTGCATTGTATTGTACTGTATATGAACTTCTAAATTTTTATTTAATTTTATCCATCTTTTGTGATTTCTCCTTTTTTTATTGTTTTGCTTTTTACATGTACTTAACTCATCTGAAATGTATAATATTGACTTTGTAAACCCTCATTATTCAGATTGATTTGATAAAAACTACATCAGTGGTTTTTAGAAATTCCTCATTAAGTACGCTCTCCTGTATGTACAATTACATTGGGAGGTAACTCACTGTTCCTGTAGCAGGTTTCGAATCTTACTTTTTGGCCAGAACAGCATGACTTGGTTGTCATCTCTAACCCACTAGCAATGACACACACTCTTCTCCCAGTGTAATTCCCCCGGAAGTTTAATTATGGACGCATAGTCCTGACTCCCGCATGGCTTGCTGTAGTTTCTCTGTGCTCTCAGTTTTAGGTAGAAGATCCTGGCTTGCAGTTTTTGTTTTCTAACAAAACATCCTTATCTACCTTTCCTTGTTTTTATTAAGGAGGAAAGGTCAATATCCGTGACTTAAAAAATGTGTTACAAAACACTGGCTTCACACTTGAAGAAACAGAAATCAAAGACCTGCAGGCTCACCTACCAGCTAATGGTGAGCAGTTAAGACATCTTTGTCTTGTGGGCCCGTGCAGTCCGATAGCAGGGGGAGGCGTGATGGAAGGAGAGAAAGTGGGGCAGAGACGTGACTTAAGAGGCTCTTGATGAGGCCCTGGCGTAGGGAACCACACCGGGGAATACGGACAAGACTGATTTGATGAAGTGTCTCAAAGAGAGGAAGACCCTGAAAATGTGAGGCAGAGGTTTATAGCCTGTATGACTGCCGAAATCCAGTAACAGAGGGGAGAGGAAGGAGAGCAGAGGGAACACAATGAAAAGAATGCCACCGAGCGCAGAGTTGAACTGAGCTATCGATGTACTTAGCAGGCACCAATATCTGGTGATTAAAAGTGCATTCCCTAGAACCACTCAAAAGAAAAGAAGATCAAAGGTAGGGGAGGGGGGAAAGGAAGGAAGCAAAAGGAAAAGAATACAAATTAGTTATACTACTAGTTTCTCTTAGTTCATTGAAAAGAAAGGTTTGTGCTAATATTGTTTAGAGAATTTTGTATGCTCATCTCTTGTACTTTGAAGATAATGGCATAGAATGTATTAACTATTGCTATTCTCCTATTATTTTGTTATGAAATCTTGTTTTATTTTTTCCATAAAATAAGAAAATCCATTCCCTAATGACAGTGTTATTCATCTTTAAGGAAGGTATTGAAAAGCCATGAGAAGGGGGCTGGGGATTTAGCTCAGCGGCACAGCACCTGCCTGGCGAGCGCAAGGTTGTGAGTTCTATTCCCGATACTGGAAAAAAGAAAAAAAAGGAAAAGAAAAGCCATAAGAAGAGTTGAAACAGCGCTTCAGGGTGTTCTTATGAGAAATAAAATGCCAAAAAGAATGGAAAGACACCATAGAGGAATGTGTAAGGGATAGGAAATGGAATTAAAGAGGAAGATGTAGAAGATGAGATAACAAAGAGATGACAAGACCAATAGAAAGGACAGGGTGGGAGAAGAGGATATAAAGACGTAGTCATACGGATGTATCAGGGGGAAGCACAACGGAGATGGAATTGGGGCTGAGTTGAAAGGGTGCAGACTGAAAAAGAGCAATTTCTTTCTTCACCAAAGCCCCCAGTTGAGTGTGGGGACTCACATGAGGGTGCAGATCACCAGGGATCTTACCCGTGGAAAAGGCTACTCTCAAATATCTTTATAGCAGCATGGAATCCCAAGAGAAACAGAGATCTGTGCCTGTCCTCAGATCTGACAGTAGATGAAAAAATGCAGAATTACAAGAGGGCTAGGAAGGTTTGGGGATGCAGCTCTCCTGGGCTAAGTCACATGTGCTGCAGTTGTACAAAGCAACAGCAAGCAAACTGAATTTACCCGTTACTATGCGCACCTCATAACTCAGAAGTTCTCAGACCTCTTAGTCTCAGAACTTCTTGAAGCTGTGTGGGTGGGAATAGCTATCTATTAATATTTATTGTACTAGAAACTCAAACACATTTGAACAATATTTCTGTATTGATGCATTTTGAATAAAAATAATAAACCCATTACGTGCTAAAACATATTTTTCCAAAACAAAAAACATAGTGCGAAGAAAGATAATGTTTTACATATTTGTACTCACTTCAGTGTCTGACAGGGTTCTCATATCTGTTGCTGAATTCAATCTATTACCTGTCGTTTTGGTTGACAGAAAGACAATCTTGCTTCAAACAGGTGTAAACAATTTACAAAAGAAGGAATGTTTCCAGATAATTATATTCTTCTTTGCTATTACCCCAAAGCCCAATGAGTGGTAGCTTCTTAAAGTTTAATGCAATGTGGGATCAGAAACTGTATCGATGAACTTTTAAACTTTGCTAAGTTAAAATCCATCAGTCTTATACTTCCATCTTCTACCCATGCATGATTTTGTAACATCATGCTTTGGTAACTTGAAAAATATTGATTAAATATACAGAT
>NW_004955478.1:9360572-9365256 GCF_000276665.1 Chinchilla lanigera | reverse complement strand
TCCCAGGTGTTGGCATGTTTAATTTTTCAATATCAAAAAATCATATTAACTAATACTATCATCAATCTCATCAAAAGACTGTTTAAGTTTGAGGAAACTTTCAAATCAGTGCAAAAATAAGGTTTCCAAAATTCAAATTTTTAGTCGAGAGCTTGAATTCTATCATTAAAATATCTACTATCAGTTTGTATTTCAAAGCTTGAACTCTGCCATTAAAACAACTACCATCAATATTTCCTTAAAATGACAAGGACATTATGTTCAATTGTGAGATATCTCCCGGACACCCAACCCTGAAAAGCTACATTTTACCTATCAATAATTTTCTAAAGTGAAAATCGAGTTCCTTGAAAAAAAACAGCTAGTTTGCTTACAATTTAATCACACCAAGATTGTTTCCTCAAGAATCCATATTTCAGTGTATAGCTGAAGTGCTTTATGCATGCTTATTTTGTTATATAAAATAGTAAAATAGTGTATACTCAAGTGTTTAGATTTAATAAAATGAGCTTTTGTTGCTTTACCAGGGACAAGGACATTCTTAAGTGAAGCTGCCATTATTTTACCACAAGTATATACTGTAGAGTGAAGAACACAATGACTGCTGGAATAGTTAGTTGGCGCTACCTTGATTCACGCTAGGCTACCAGCAGTTCTACCCACCATCAGCACAAAGGCCAACGCAGTGGAAAAGGCAAAGGGTACTCCATGCACCACACTCTGAGAACGGCTGTTCTAACTCTCAGCCTTTCACTCAGTGCAAGAGGGCTAGGCCTGAAAAGAGGAGGGTTGGCTTAGAGCACAAAGGTGACTTTAAACAGAGAAAATTCCATTCACAAAGATATTTAACAGCTAATTGCGTATGGAAGTCATGTTGAGTGGATATATATAGTTAAAGCTTAAGTTTTTCTTTTATTACATGTTCCTATGAATTAAAAAATAATAAAAATTCTAGAGTAAGGCATGAAAAATTACTATAATTCTGTACTCAATATTTTAAGAAGTTATATGATCTTTTAAAATCTCATTACCTTTATATCTGAACTAAAATTCTAAATTTTCTTATAGAATATGAAAAGGTTGACTTGGATGTGCTGATGGATGAAGCAAAAGCTTTCACAGGTAAGAATGTATATAACATATTATAAAATCAAGATCTTGCTTTTTGCCTGCCTGGCAAGCGCAAGGTCGTGAGTTCAGTTCCCGGTACCGGAGAAAAACCAAAAAAAAAAAAAAGATCTTGCTTTTTGCAGAGAATTACCTTCTTAAAGCAGTAGCTTACCCCTTGCAGCAAACACTAATGAATTCATTCTGCTCTTTTCCATATTCAATGATAATTTTGTCTTTTTGACAACTATTTAGATTTATGGAAATTTAGGAAAAGTGCTCACTTCAGCAGCACATCTACTGGAAATTTAGAAAAAGTACAGGCATTCTCAAAGAGAACTACCAGCATGTTCAGTATCTGGGCCAGTAGCTCTCTTTACTAGTGTTTAAAGAACAAAATAGAGGTGAACACAGTGACTTTCAGTGTGAAGTTTTAAATCAGGAAATATGCTAACTAGGAACAGTTCATCTCATAACTCAGACCATAAAGTAGTAACAGATATGTTACTTGCAGGTAGAATTATTTAGATTCTGTATACCATTTGTCTTAGTCCATTTGTGCTGCTATAACAAAATGCCATAGACTGGGTAATTTATAAACCAAAAAAAATTATTTTTCATATTTTTATAGTTTTGGAAGTCTAACATCAAGGCACCAGCATGTTCAATGCATGGTGAAACTCTTCTCTACTTCAAGATGGTGCCTTAAACACTGCCTCCTCATCTCGTGGGAGATGGAAGGGGAAAGAAAAAGAGGGGTCTATCGCAGTGTGAGGCCTCTTTTATAGATCCTTAATCCAACTCACGAGGGAACACCCCATAACCTAATGGGGTTGACCTGTTTTTCATTAAGAAGCAGGGCCTCCTTCTTAATACTACTGTACTGATGATTAAGTTTCAACATTTCTAGAGAAAACACAAGCATTCAAGCCACAGCACCGTCTTAAGTCAGACGGTTATACAGCCCTCATGTCGCTCCATTTACACAAACACAAATTAGAAGTGTTATGCTCTCACTTAGATTAAAGAATTCTTTCAGATGCTGAATTTCAAAATAACTCTGTATAAGTTGGTTCATGTGGTCACACCTTATCCTACAGTTAAAAATAGTGCCGTATTTCATATATTTTTCATAATTTTAATAATTTAATCTCAATATTGTCATCTGAAATAATTTCCATCTACTGAAAGGAGAAAAGGTTGCAGCCACGAACCTAAAACATGTGCTGGAAGACATGGGAATCAGACTCACTGCAGAAGAATATTCGAGGCTGTTGAAAACTCTGCCCATCTCTAGTGAGTATCTGACACCCGGTCGCAGTGCTCAGGGAAACGGCATTAAAGACTTGTGGGTGAGAACAGTAGAAACAACAAAAAATGTAGTTCTAAAACCGTGGTGGCGAACCTGTGGTGTGTGTGCTGCAGCGGGCGCACAGAGCCCTCTCTGTTGGCACGCGAGCCAGGTCACACCCAGCAACCCAGCATTGCCTAACGGCTGTTTTTTCTACTCTAAAACCTCAGTATTCAGGTTTAATTTCGGCGCTGGAACTTTGCAATAAGTGTGTTTTGGCTCGTAGTTTGCTCGCTTGGTCTCTAAAAGGTTTGCCATCACTCTTCCAGCATAACAACTACATTTTTATTCACTTGTGTTGTCGCTGGTGTTTTAATTTATTTTGTTTTATTTTAAAGAGTAAAAGAAGAATAACATAATAATGGGGGGGCTTACCAAATTACAGACAAAGTGGTAGGAAATTATCAATGGTTTGGTGTTTTAATTTAAAAGTGAGATAAAGGAGGTGCGGAGCTAGCCTTGAACTTGCTGCGTGCCCCAGGCTGGCATCAAGCTCTCGATCCTGGTGCATCTGCTTCCAGAGAGCTGGGATTACAGGCGTGTGCCTCTATGCCTCTCTGGAAGTGAGAGACTTTTACGTGAGGAAATATCTCTCTTTGGCATTTGACTAGTGACCCTGCTAAATATTTTTAACAGGACAGCTAAATTCTTCTGTATCCCCTGTGAGTTCTGCTACCTCCCCCCATCCCAACATATCTGAGAGCAGGAGGGCTCTGGGATTGGATGGTTGTACTGTCATTCTCGGTTCTGATTGGTCAGTGACATAACCAGCCAATGACTCAAAAGTTCTGCCTTCAGGGCACCATCAGAGGCTCAATCATAAAGACCCTACAGGCCAGTCTGTGTTCACCTGTGCCTCCTGCTCAGTTCCAGGGACCTCTACAAAGATATCCTTCTCTGGTCTCGTAGTCCTGTCCGCATTTGTCTCCCAGGCAAGAGCAAGCCTGCCCATTGCCAAGAGGGCTAATGTTCCCAGAGACAGAAGCAGCCAATATTGAGTGCCTATCTGAATTTCCCCCACATAGTCTTTTTTGTTTGTTTGTTTGGTTGGTTGGTTGGTTGGTCTGCTTTGGTTTTTAAGACAGGACCTTACTATGTAGTTCAGGCTGGTAGTTCCAGGGTAGTTCCTTACTATGTAGTTCCAGGGTCAGGTGTTTTGCTTCTGAATACAGTAGGAAAGTCATTCAGATGGATGGTATTGGAGACCATCACAGATACATGCCAGACACTGGAAGTTCTTTCAGTGCTTCAGACACTCACAGGATGGAGAACCCTGGGCCAGTCAAAACCCATGAAGATGGATTGGGTTCACTGATGGCCCCATTCTCTGTCCCAGTTAAATTTCACCTCCATTTATGAAGTTGGTTTACAAAACAAATTATTTATCTAATTTTTATTCAAATGTTTTTGTTTGTGTCCATAGCTACTTTTCATATCATCCCTTTGTGGGGTCTACATGTGTGCTAAACATGTAGATGTTTCTCGTGGGCCAGAGTGTAGGCAGGAAAAGAAGGAAAGAGTGGGGTCAATCTTCAATAAAAGAATAAGAAGAAAGCAGAAAGAAAAAGAATATTATATACCCAGATGTGGAGGCACACACCTGTAATCCCAGCACACTGGAGGCTGAGCCAGGAGGACCACTGAAGTTTGATGCCAGCCTGGGCTACCTAGTGAGTGCAAGACCAACCTGGACTGTAAACCAAGACCCTGTCTCAAAAAAACAAAGAGAGAGAGTGAAAGAAGAAAAAAGCATACTGTGAATTTATGTATACATTGACTACTGCCATGTGTTCCCACTGGGGGACAGACTGACCACACTGAGAACAGTCCTGATCTTTTTTTTAATGGTGACAAAATTTATTTGAAAAAGTAAAAGTGAAGAATGATGGAGAACCTGGCTCTGCAGAGTGAGCTTGGGCCAAGCAAACGAGGAAAAAGCGAGCTAAAAGTACACCTTGGAGGACACAGGGCAAGTTATCATGAAGAAAGCCATGAGAGGCTGTCCTTGTCTTCTGCAATTACTTAAGGGTGAACCGGAATAAATTTCTAGGTGAGTCATATCAAGTATCTTATAAAATTATGGAACTCCTTATCCTTTTTATTTTACTATGTCTTACAGGAGATGGAATGGTGTATAAGAAAAGATTACTGGATGGTGTGAAGGCTCTCAAAGGTAAGAATCATGAGAATGGCAGCTAAAATTATTGTACTTTGAATTTGCTCTTA
>NW_004955478.1:9358106-9359869 GCF_000276665.1 Chinchilla lanigera | reverse complement strand
CCAATACATTTCACTTGTAACCATTAATGTAAATAGCCTCAATTCACCAATCAAAAGAAGCAGACTGGCAGAGTGGATCAAGAAACAAAATTCAACAATATTTTGTATACAAGGAATACATTTAACTCAAAAGGAAATTCATAGACTGAAAGTCAAAGGATGGAAAACAATCCTCCATGTGACAGGAACCCAGAAAAAAAGCAGGTGTAGCTATTCTATTTGCAGACAAGGTGAACTTCAAACCAAGCACAATCAAAAAGATAAAGAAGGTCATGACATACTTGCCAGGGTAATACTTCAAGAGGAAAAGATAACAATCATAAATATGTATGCACCAAATATGGGAGCACCCAACTATATAAGACAAACCTTAATAGACAGGAAAAACCAAATAACTAATAACACTATTGTAATGAGGGATTTAACACCCCATTGACACAAAGAGATAGGCCAATGGGACGAAAAATCAGCAAAGAAATAACAGAACTGAACAAAACTTGTGAACAAAAGGACTCAGTAGATGTTTACAGAATGTTCCACCCCACAACATCAGAATACACGTTCTTCTCAGCTGCACATAGGACTGTCTCTAAAATAGATCATATACTGGCCCATAGAATATGCTTAAGTAAATGCAGAGGAATTCAAATTATCCCATGTATATCACCTGACCATAGTGCAATGAAATTGGAAGTTAATAACAAAAGGAACTACGAAAACTGCATAAACACATGGATGTTAAATAGCAGCCTCCTGAACAACCAATGGGTCACAGATGAAATTAAAGAAGAAATTACAGAGTATCTACAAACAAATGAAAATGTAAGTACAACTTACCAGAATCTGTGGGATGTACTGAAAGCAGTCCCCTGAGGGAAGTTTATAGCGGCGAACTCACATATCAGAAAAATAGAACAAGAACAAATAAACAACATAATGCTGTACCTCAAATTTTTAGGAAAAAAAAAAAAAAGAACAAGTTAAGTCCAAAGCTCAATGCCCGAAGAAGAGAGAAAATTATAAAGATCAAGGCAGAAATAAATGCAATTGAGACAAAGAAAACACTACAAAGAATTAATGAATCAGAGTTGGTTCTTTGAGACAATAAATAAAATTGATAAACCCCTAGCCAACCTTATCAAAAAAAAGGAAAGAAAAAACTCAATTTCATGCAATAAGGAATGAAAAAGGTGAAATCACTACAGATCTTACAGAAATTCAGAAGATCATCAATACCTACTTTGAAAATCTTTACTCCCATAGGATGGAAAACACAGAAGAAATGGACAGTTTCCTAGATACGTATGAATTACCAAAGTTGAATCAAGAAGATATAAAAATCCTGAATAACCTAATATCAATTAATGAAATTGAAAACATGATTAAAAACCTATCAACAAAGAAAAGCCCAGGTTCTGATGGATCCACAGCTAAATTCTACAAGAAATTTAGAGAAGATTTAATGCCAACAGTCCTAAAACTCTTCAATGACATTGAAAAGGAAGCAATTCTCCCCAACTTATTTCTGGAGGCAAGTATTACCCTGATACCATGACCAGAGAAAGACCCACCCAAAAAAGAGAACTACAGTCCAGTCTCCCTAATGAACATAGATGCAAAGATACTCAATAAAATACTAGCAAACGGGATTCAGCAAATCATCAAGAAGATAATACACCATGACCAAGTAAGATTTATCCCAGGAGTGCAGGGAAGATTCAATATATGCACATCAATAAATGCAATACACCACATCAACAGAG
>NW_004955478.1:9354156-9356267 GCF_000276665.1 Chinchilla lanigera | reverse complement strand
TGGGTATTTTTCCAGAAGAACTAAAAACATCATACCACAGTGATATATGTGCACCCATGTTTATAGCAGTGCAATTTGTAATAGCTAACTCATTGAAACAACCCAAATGCCCATCAACTGAGGAATGGATAAAAAAGATGTGGCATTTTTATATAGTGGAATATTACTCAGCTATAAGGAATGATAATCTCAAGGCTTTTATAGGTAAATGGATGTAACTAGAGCCCATACTCATAAGTGAAATAAGACCCGCATGTGTAAACACCGTATTGTCTCACTATTGTAAGAACCTGAAAGAGTAAATATAATCTAAAAGGTACAATAGATATTGTGAAATGGAAAGAAGCTGCTCAAAAGGAAAGACTGACTGGGATGAGGGAAAAGAGAAAAGAAAGAATTGGAAAAATATGAATATATATGCACAAAATAGCTGAGATAATTGTACTACAAATTTCTACTGTGTTATTGAAAGGAACAGTTAATGTTTGTTTGATCAATCTTACAGGCCTATATTTGTTTATCTGAGTAACCAATTTGAAGATACCAATATGTAATACAAGAGCCATTGTTTATTTCCTATCACTTTGTCTGACATTCTGTATTGATTTTGTTGTTTTTATGTTGCTTTGTTTACGTCTCTGTGTGTTAATATGTTTTGGTTCTTTTATCTTTAAAATAAAAATGAATAAAGAATAAAGAGTCTCTAAACTTGCTACAGATATTTTGAATTAACATACTCCTATACAAAGAAAGAAAGGCAAAAGTATTAAATGAAATGAGGAAAATTACATGACTTTTGGGGCACTATTATTGAACAAATATTCACATTTTGGAATTCCAGAAGAGAAAAAATATTGAAAATCTATTTCATGAAGTAATAGCTGAAAACTCCTGAAATCTTCAAAGAAATGTGGGCATTTGGATAAAAACTCAAAAACCCCAACTAAAGTCAAACAAAATACTCAAAAGTAAAAGCAAAGATTTCTAAAATCAACAAGAAAAAAGCAAGAAAATGCTTGTTATTCTTAGAGCAGATTTTCCAGCAGAAACTCTACAAGCCTCTTGATCCATTCTGCCAGTCTCTTTCTTTTGATTGGTGAATCGAGACCATTAATGTTGATAGTTGTAACTGATACATATTGACTTGTCCTTGTCATATTACTTTCCTGTTGTTGGCACCCCCTTTTCCCCTTCTCTTTAATTGCTTACTTTTCCTGGTAGATTCATTCTGTTGGGGTTCATGGAATTGTAATCCTTGTTATCTCTTTCTACAGTGTCCTTCAGAACATTTTGGAGTGCTAGTTTAGTGTTCATTAATTTCTTCAGGTGTTCTTTGTCAAAGTAGTATCTTATTTCTCCATAAATTTAGAAACAGTTTTGCTCTCCTTGATTTGAGAGTTTTTGTTGAGAAGTATGCCATGATTTTGATTGGCTTTCCTTTATAGGTGATTTGTTTCTTTTCTCTAAAAGCTTTTAATATTCTATTCTTGTATCGAATTTCTGGACTCTTGACCATTATATGCCTTGCTGTGGATTGTTTTTGTTCATTACCAGTTGGAGTTCTATATTCCTCACTTATTTGTATGTCACATTATTTTTCCCTGCCAGGGAAGTTTTTTGCCATGACATGTGTGAACAGGTTTTTTATGTCATTTGTGCTATCTTCTGGTTATTCATTAACTACAGTCAATCTTTTGTTACTCTTCTTTGCCTCATCTAGCAATTGCTAAATTGATTTCTTGTGGTCCCCTTCTTTTTTTAAGAAATCTTTCTTTTTATGATTGCTAACCACAATCCTGTCTTCTGTATCTGAGATTCTCACATTGGCTCACATTCCCAGATTATCCTCACATTGGCTCATTCTGCTGCATACACTTTCAATGGAATTTTTAATGTCCTGGATATCTGTTTGAATCTGTTTCATGGATTCCATTTCTTTCCTATGTTGGGCATATATGGTTTCTGTCATTTTCTTATGCTCTGTTTTTTAGCTGTATCTTCTATAGAGTCACTAAGCATATCTCTCGTTATGGCCACCATCTCTGTAGTTATCTCAGAAATTATTTCTAATTTGACTTTTTCTAGAGCTCCATTCCTTTGCTTTGTTACTT
>NW_004955478.1:9336204-9354056 GCF_000276665.1 Chinchilla lanigera | reverse complement strand
ATCTGAGAAGTAGCTGGTTCTAAAATAAATCAAATTAAAAAATGGGAAGTGGAAGAAAGAACAATTTAACTGTAAGAAGAAATACTGAAGCTGTCTTCAATCAGTTTTTTTTTTGTTGTTTTTTTTTTTTGTTTTGTTTTGTTTTTTTTAGTTTAATTCCTAGATTGATCCTTCTAAATTGCCTATGATGAGTAGTTTTATTGCTAGTATTTAGAACTTTTAGGAAATGACTACTTCTCAGAGGTGTCTTTCAAGCATAGGTGGTTTTTGGGTTTTGAGTCTGTTGCAAGATCCTACCTCCTCAATTCATTGAGGATGAGAAGGTGCTGCCTATTTGGCCCAGTCCCTGGCTCTTTGCCAGTGCCCTATAGTATTTCTTATGTCTCTTAGGCAAGCTCAGTCTTCGTATACTAGGAAGAACAAGTGGTCAGAACAGTTATGTCACTTTGGTAAAAGTGGTAAGATCAGCATCAGTAGCATTCAACACAGCCTAAAAAATTATAAACTGAGGTAACTATTAATTTGCCACCTTTAACCATATAAACTAGATTTGTGGTTATATAACAAAATCTAAACTGAACCAGAAAACTGTATGCAGTAAGTAAGCCCTCAATATGGCAATTTTACCCTCAGGAGTGAAAATTTAAAAGAAGTTGGGGGAAAATAGAGACATAATTGAAAAGGAAGAGAAAGAGAAAATAGCATTGCTGCGCTTGGTTGTGAGGCAATGGGAGGATTAACACTGTCTTCTGCTAATCATGATGTGAATGAGGTGCTGTGTACTATCCTCCTGAGTAATTTAATTGTAATGTGGACAAATGGAGTTTTTACTTACATGCAAAAAGTTATCCAGCCAGGTGTGGTGGTGCACACCTATAATCTCAGCACTCAATAGGCTGAGGCAAGAGGATCGCTGAGAGTTGGAGATTAGCTGGGGCTGCATAGTGAGTTCAAGGCCAGCCTGAGCTACAGAGTGAGATCCTGTCTCCAAAAACTAAACAAAAAAAGTTCTCATTGATTAGAATCTTGTTGTTACACTATTCTACTAGTTTCTTGATTCTCAATGTATGTCTCACAAGCTACCATTCTTCTTTGGGTATATTTGAAGAAATCATTGCTGGTAATACACACTGCAGCAAGTTTGAAAGTTTGCTGAAAGGTTGGTTATCTTTATTACAACTCATCAGATTTATCTAATTCTTTGTCATCCATGATTACTTCAACTGAAAGTTAGACCTTAGTGATGAAGGAGCATTTTCCCTTCTCAACTCTGACACTATCTACATTCATCTAAAGAGTGATGCATGATCTCAAAGGTAGCATCTTCTATTTCGTGGAATTATTTGTATTTCTTATTTCCATTCTCTTGTTTCCTAAGGGAAAAAAGTCTATGTTCATGAGCTAGAAACACTTATGGAGAGCTTGGAACTTGAACTTGGAAAAGGGGATTATGAAGACCTACTCAGCTATCTGCCAGTTGATGGTAAGTGTTTCAGATACCACCACCTCTAGGAGAAATATCTTGTTGGTTTGGGTTTGGGTTGGTTTGGTTTTGAAATAGAGTCTCACTGTGTAGTCCAGGCTGGGCTCAAACTTTCGATCCTCCTGCGTCAGCCTCTCAAATGCTGGGATTACAGATGTAAACCACCACACCCCCACCTCAAGGAGAAATCTTATAGATTCTGTGTGAGGGTTTCCGAAAGTAAAGTTGTTTTGTTGATCTCTTTGAAAAGCTTATGGAAAATTTCAAACATACATAAAAACAAAGAGCAAAATAACAAACACCATGTGCCCAAAGGCCAGAGTGAACAAATGTTACTATTTTGCCTTATTTCTTTATCTATTTTCTTTTTCTTCATTCTTTCCTTCCTTTCTCACCTTTTTTAATAAGACAGAACTTCATTAATGTTTCAATAAAATTAATGTAGCTGGACATAAATATCAAAGGTGGAAAGCTAGCAAAGGTCACTAGGAAGAAATTGTTAAGGGATGAGTCCCACACTAAGATCTCCTCAGTAGAAGCTTCTTAGATTCAAACCCAGAGCCAGTGTCTTCCTTATTAAAAGGCTGATGCAAAAAGCAAGCTTCCCTCCGAAAGCTAGGCAGTACATCTTTCTATAGAGCTAGAACATGCCAGCCCAAATAAACAAAGAGTTCTTCTCCTTTAATTCAGGGTTTCTATTATCAGTCAACTAATGGCTGGCAGGTATAACTAAGGTAGACCACTGCTACCTGCAGGTGTTTCCATTAATATCGTCCCTGAAGCTGGTCCTAATAGAGAAACATTTTGGCCTGCTTTGTAATTAAAAACCTGGCTGGAAATTGACAGAACTTGGTAATATTGGCAGTTATTCATAATTTCATGTGACTCCTCTTCCTACCAAGAAAGGTCACCATAATTTATTTTTTAATTATAATATTGTCCCCACATATTAGCTAGCGTTCCCCAAATGCTTCCTACTACAAAAGCTACTATTACCAATAAGCTACTTTTTTAATACCTTGAATTTTTTTATATATGACATAATTTTTTCCTAATCCAACAATGTGATTTTTTTTTTTGAGTCAGGGTCTCGCTATGTAGTTCAGGCCTTGAACTCACTATGTAGTCCAGGTTGACCTCAAACTCACGGCGATCCTCTGCCTCAGGCTCCCAAGTACTGGGGTTACAGGTGTGTGCCACCACTACTGGTCTTATTTCTACCACTTGCATTCTTTCTTTTGTTTATCTAAACTAGTGCAAAGCACTGAACTAAATGGGGGAAGTTATGCCTGGTAGTATAAAGAAAATTAAGCCATAATTCCTGATATCAAATAGTTACAGTCCTCAGGGTAGAGGTGGTGAACATAAGCAAAACATAGAGAATGGGAACATGTATGCCATTAAGGGTTAATGGCTAGCTGCTTATGTAAACAAATGGCTTCCAGGTCTCAAATTCAATCATATCTATTGAAATATGCCTCCCTGTGGGTCTGAAAGAAGGAACAGCCTACTAAACAGAACTGCTGTCAAACTTGTCTCAAATAATATTAGTTAATAAACATTCAAAGCAGGGCATAGTGACACACTCCTGTAATACCAGCACTGGGCAGGCCAAGGCAGGAGGATCGCCGTGAGTTTGAGGCCAGCCTGAGCTACATAAGCGAGACCCTGTCTCAAAAAACCAAAAAATAAAACATGTGAATGAACATTCACTTTCAATTTACATCTTGATCTTTTTCTTTTCTCTACTTCTTGTTTGAGTTAAAAGAAAAAAAGGGGGGAAAACACAAAGGTTCAACCCCTTACATTACAATTTAAAATTTTCATATTACTTTTCTAAGAAAAAAAATTGGTCTCTGTACCTGAGTTTTCTTTTCTTACAGAGAATGAAATGGTTGATTTAAATGAGGTGATGGATGAAGCAAACACTTTTACAGGTGAGTAAGAAGCTATGGTGGAAAAAAGGTATTTGTTAACTAAGACCCTAATTCTATGTAGAAAACAAATTAAGATTCTTTTAAGCAGTAGTTTTCTCTTCAGAGTATTAATGACATGCTAAACTGACTGCCCTATTTTTTTTGTTTTGCTTTGTTGCTGCTGTTTTTTGAGACAGGATCTCGCTGTGTAGTAGTTCAGACTGGGCTTAAACTCATTACGTAGGCAAGGCTGTCCTCGAATTCACAGCGACCCTCCTGCCTCAGCCTCCCAAGTACTGGGATTACAAGCATGCATCACCATGCCCGGCCTGCCCTACAAATTTAACAGTTAAATGTTGTTTTATAATCTTACTATTTGATTTGTGATTTTTTTCTTGTGTAGACCTATAATATGTCATATTTTGAACAATCCTTTTTCACATCACCATTGTCTAAACAACCAAAATATTAGTCATTAGTGTCAAACTCAAAGTGAAGCTTTTGTAGTATGGTTCCTACATAAAGATACCATTACTCAGATAATATGATGGTGTTTGACCTAGGATTATATGGGCTTTCTCTTGAATGAAAAGTATAAATTCTTTCTCTACTTTAAACTGCACATCCACATGACCTGTGAATTTATGTAGTTTATGTACAACGTTCAATTTTTAAGTTTTGCTCTTCTAATTGAGGATAATGCCACATAGGCAAACTTTTTCATAATTTGAAGTCATCTACTGCAGAAGGCCCTACCTGTGAATAATCACCCTCTTCCCAAAGGAGAGAAGGTTGATGTTGGTGACCTGGACAAGGTCCTGTGGAAAATGGGGCTTACACTCAGTGATGGGGAACAGAAGAAGCTGCTCCGAGCTCTCTCCCCGTACAGTGAGTATATTTAGCGCATCCTTTGAAGCCTGGGTTGAGGGATTTGGATGTGAAAACTTCTGAAATCATACCTGTGTATGTCCAGTAAAACCTATTTAGAAAACACAGTTCTCACATTCGAAGAAATTCCTTTGCCTGCTCTTGTCGCTTGTATTTTAACACTGAAAGCAGACACCTTTTGCCCGACTCTACCCCCAAGGTTAAACTCGTCTGCAGCCCTGGGAGCGCTGTCTAATCTACATCACAGCTAAGGAGAAAAGTTAAGCCAGAGAAGTAAGACAAGGAAGAAAAATGAGAGAACTGGAAATTAAGACTGTTTTTATTCAACTGAGTAGATTTTCTGTCAGTGAAAGCTTTCTTGGTTTTGGTTTATTTTTACGTGAGAGTAAAAACAGAACTTCCAAACAAACCAGAACATTATTGGGATTATTTTTCCCTGCAGTTGTGTAAGTTGTGTTGTCTTTGCTACTGTCCTCACGATGTAACCTATATTCTATTATGTCTCACAGCCGACAGGAAGGTGTATAAGAAGAGGGTGCTGCAGAGTGTGAAGGGCCTCCATGGTGAGTCAGAGGCGTGTGAAAGGCCAAGTAAAGAACCCTTGCATTAGCGTTTTCTTATAGACGTTCCAGCTTTGCTGGATTCATTGTCATGTTGTTAATTAGTCTGCCACGGGCGCACAGACTTTTTTTTAAAGGGATAATTTTATTTAATATACAAATTCAAGGACATTAAAGTTTTTTTTAAAAATTACATAAGACATAAGACATCAAATCAGTGGCAATGGCATGTACACACGCACACACGTACCACATTTACCAAACATTAGGTAGGCATACTGACTTAACCAATGATCAGAATGACAAAGTGGATGTTTGTCCCTACACTGTATCTATAACTAAATGGGAAACTTCTCCCAGGCTTATTTTCCATACAGGAAGTGTGAGACACTGTCAAGGATCATTTTGGGATATAAATAACATAAACTTCTATACTAGGTCCTTTTCTACCTTGCATCCTTCATTTATGTCTTCCCCACCCACCTAAGTCAAAACAGCTGTAGAAATGTGCATGGCTCGAAGTTGCACCGACCTTTGAGTCTATCAGAAAAGCGTCACATTACTGTGGAAAGTTTAACCCTGGCTTCTGGCTAGACTTGTACAAACTGGCTGTTGTCCATCCCTGAGTCGTTAGCCTTGCCTATTCCTGTCTAATAACTCGTGGAAAACAAACAGAGCCCGCCGCCAGTTAATCAAGGGAAACATCCTCCTTCCGCGTCCCATGCTAACGCTGTATGCATGATTTCTTTTTTAACAAAAAAGAATGGAAGGAAAACAATAGAAACAAAGTTTTATAAATAAAGAGGGAAAGAAGGATCAAAGAGAAGGGAGGGGAATGGAGAAAAAAAGAATTAAGCTAGAATATATACAGGTGCAGATTCCCCATACTGAATGTGATTATTATGTATGTCAAAAGAGTACTGATAAAATTAATTTTTAAGAAATAATAATTACCTCTTTAGTTTTTAATTAGAAAAATATATTTTAAAATACCGTAAGAAAACTACCTAATCAAAATATTTGAAAAGCTGATAAAGAAGTGAAAGCTCCCCTTCTCCCGACCAATCTCATCCTTCCCATAGAGGCAAATACTGCTAACAGTTCAATATATCTTTCTCTCTTTTTTCCTATTGTCAACAACCATATCTACATCCAGACACACACACACACACACACACACACACACACACAAATAGCTTTTTATGCTCTTGTGCTTTACCATTCAATTGGGATTTTTGATATGTAACATGATTAGCACTTTTCATTCTTAACAATCAATACTGATATTATTCTACATCCTTCTTTCCTAAGGACCACGGGTCAAAGTAAAAAAAGTGGAATCTCTTTTGGAAAATATGGGAATTAAAATTACAGACGAAGAACTTGAGGAAGTAATGACCCAACTACCAACTGACAGTAAGTATTACAGATGCACTGTATACGTCAGAGAAACATTAAGCCCTTCTGTTAGATCTGCCAAAAGCAACCTTTTAATATCATAATGAAATAAATACAAAAAGGAAGTCTTAATCCTGATTCATGGAGTAACACCACCTTCAAAAATGCCTCTTAAAAATGGAGGTTAGGCATGCTACTTGCTGGATTCAGCGATGACTTCAGAAGCCTTAAGAATAATAAATTGAGCTGAGTGTGATGGTGCACACCTGTAATCTCAGCACTCTGGAGAATGAGGCAGAAGGATTACTTCAAGTTCAGTACCAGCCTGGGCTACACAGTGAGTTTAAGGCCAGCCTAAACTATATAGAAAGACCCTGTCTCAAAATAACAAAACAAAAAAATAATAAACTGGAGGGATAATTGAAAAAAAATTTTAAGAGAAAAACTAAGCAAGTCAAATGAGCCCAGAGAAAAGAATTACAAGACAAATAACTAATAGCCCTAATGTAAAAAAAAAAGTCCTTGCATGGACCAGGAACAGTAGTGCAGACTTGTAACCCCAGCTATGCTGGAGGCTGAGGCGAAAGGATTGAGAGTTCAAGACCAGCCTGGGGTTCGTAGTTAGTTCAAAGCTGGCATAGACTACATAGCAAGACCATATTTCAACCAATCAGTCAATCAATAAGCAAGCAAGCAAGCTGGGGGTTTAGCTCAGTGATCGGGCATTTACCCAGCATACCCAAGGCCTGGGTTCTATCCCCAGTACCACAGAAAAAGGAAAAAAAAAAAACTTGTTCATTGAAAAGAAACATAATAAAAATAAATAGGCAAATAAGCACATAGGTGATTCATAGAAGAGAAAATGTAATGTAAATGCCCAATAACATATGAAAAGATAGTTAATCTTACCAATAATCCAAATAAACACAATACAAAACCATTGTCATTCCTTGGACTAGCAAAAATTAACAATACTGATAATATCTAGTTTTTGTAATGGCATCTGTGTTGGTTTGGGGCTTATTGCAAGGGAGAACAATATAATACAGGACACATTTTATAAGATTATTTATAACAGTCACCCAAAGAATCATATACAAGAGAGTGCAGGAAATGTGTCCCCACACTAAGACCAAAGAATCCAGCTGAGGGCCTGGATCGCACCATAATGTCCCGTATGAGTCCAGCTGAAGACCTAGAGCCCATAACAATGCCTCCCATGAATCCAACTGGAGGCCCAGAGCCCACGACAATGTCTCATGCAGGCCTATTTCACGGATTTGTGCTGGAAGGCCCAAAGGTCAGTGGTGGAATCTAGAAAGTCTGTGCCAGCAGAATGAAGGATCTGTGTTAGCAGGCTGAGGAATCTGCACTGGAGCCAGAAAGCAACACTGAAAGTAAGAACCACAGCTGCCCTGGAAAATACCACAGCATCCTCAACAACTGTGAGAACCCGAACTCCTCTGATGATGACAGCCGGATTCCCATCAGGAAAACCAACACAGCAAGCTTCTCCAGGAGACTGGCCATGCACCATCTTCCCCTCCGGAGCCAGGAAGCAATGCTCAAAGTGAGGACCAGAGCTCCCCCAAAAGTGAACCAAAGCCATTCTCAGTGCCAAGATCCCAAGCTCCTTGGAGGATGAAAACAGCCAAGTTCATCTGGAAAGCCAGCATGACGAGCTCCTCCAACAGAACCACCAGCTCCTCACAGCTTCTATCAGCTCCAGAAAGCCTTTCTCAGCTCCCAACAGCCTGTCTCTTCCTCTCCAGTTCTGCCTCTTATGCTGCTGGCAACAGTCCTCAGGTGGGCTGCCACGCCCAGCACCACACTTACTCAGTTCAGCTGGGTGTTACAAGTTGACCACCAGTTGTCAATCCACTGGAGCATCTAATTTGAAAGTTGACGTTGTTATACATCCTTTTAGAAATATTCTCTTGCAGTAACTAGGGAAAAAAAAATTTTCCCTGATGACTCCAGTTACATTCTTTAACTATAGTGTACAATATTTCTTTGTGTTTAGTCATAATCCTTGTTATACCACCAACTGGCTGAAAAATAAATGAACTCCACTTAATCTTAAATTCTTCATATGTAAAATGGGGAGTTGAACAAAATGATTCTCGGTGGTCATTTCTCACTCAGAAATTAATATGGATAACTAGGTGCATGTAAAGCACCTAATGCAATCCACAATACTCAGTAAATATTAATGATGATGGTGATGAAGAGATAAAGGAAAAAGGTGTTAAAAAGCAAAATGAAGAAGGAAAACCTATGACCTATAAATACATTTGGCTTATTATAAAAATATGTTATAAAAGAAAATTTAATTATAAGTTTCATATTAATAAATAGGGCACTAACTGTTCCTTTCAATAAAGCATTAGACATCAGCAGTACAGTTATCCCAGCTATCCTTCTGTGTGCATATATATATTTTCCCTTCCTTATTCCTTTCTTTTAGTTTATTGAAAGGACAGTTAATGCTTTATTTTTTTTTTACTAATTTTGCATGCTTATATTTGGTAATCTGAACAACTAATTTGAATATGCAATATAACAACCATTGTTGAATTCCTGTCATCTTGTTTGGTGAAACTCTGCATCATTTATAATTTTTTCTGTTTTTACTTTTTATTCTCTGTAATGGTTTGACCAACCTTGCATTCCTACATCTGATACTCTGAGAAACTTTTTGAAGATAAAAATATGTAATATAACAACTACTGTTAATTCCTATCATTTTATTCTGAAACCCTGTATCATTCTTATTGTTTTTGCTTTTTTTTTTTTTGTCTGTGTGGTTGGCATTTTGCTATTGTTCTTTTTTATTTTCTTTAAAATGAAATAAATAAATAAGGCACAATACAATTTAGGACATTTTATAGGAAATAGCACTGGGCTCGTTGCCTTCCTTCTCCACTACTCCTGTTTTTATGCTCAGCAATTTCATTACCCTCCTTATATCTAAGGGGCTTTTGACTTTACTGTGCTGGGGATGCCTTTGGAAGTCTAATGAACAGGTCATTTCTGAATATATTTTAAATTACATATAATACATACAATTGCAAAGAAGCTAATCATAAAGTACGGTTATCAAGACTGAAGATATAGATCGTTAGTACTAGAGCATTTAACAAGTTCTACTAGCAAGTCCTATTTCCAAATGGTGATGAGCACTGACAACATTTAAATATATTTACAACAACATCCCTGCGACATGAAAATGTCAGTGATTTATATTAGTAACAAAAGTTACAGATCCTGTTACTACTATGACTGTAATTTGTTGCCTAAATTAATAATTGAGGGAAATGATGTTAAATTTAAGTTAATGGTTAATGAAAATAAAATTGTTTATTCTCCTCTTCAAGCTCAAAGAACCCCTGGATTCTCTCAATATAGGGCACCTGAATCCCAGGTTAGCAATCCCTGCCTTAGGTCATCCATACAACACCATGACTTCCTGTTCCTGGACAGGTTAACCTAAGTCATCTTTACCTCCACACCACCTTAAATACCATTCACACAGTGATGACTTTATCCTGGCCTATTCGTCATCTCCAAAATCTCCGTCACATATAGTCTCCCACTCCACTTACTACGCAGACATTTCCAGTGTAACACCATGTAGCAATTCCTGGGGGTGGGAGGACCTTTCATTTCATAAAACTTCCCACTAAAATAACTGAACTTGGGGCTGGGGATTTAGCTCAGTGGCACAGTGCCTGCCTGGCAAGCGCAAGGTCGTGAGTTCAATTCCTGATACCAGAAAAAAAACAAAAAAATAAAAAATAAAAGAAAATAACTGAACTTAATTTTGGAAGCACACTCAATCTATGCCACTTTGTAACCAGAGCACCAGCGAAAGCTCTAACTGATACTACCTGAGGAGAGTTCAACAGCCCAAGCAAATGGCTCAGAGGGCCTGGAAGCTTCGAAAAATGCATGTGTGCACACACCCTATAAAAAGAGATGAAAAGTGGCTTGCCACTCTGAAATAATGTAGGTGAAAGATTTCTGAACCGATGGACCCGGCCCCCATCCTGTATTGCTGGCACTTGTCTTGATTTTTGGTTTGGCTTGGCTTGGCTTGGCTTGGTTTGATTGGTATGGTTTGGTTTAGTTTTGAATAAAACAGTAAGTGTTTCTGCTATAGCCAACCCATGATTTTTTTCTTACTCAAATTGACAATTCTACGTCTTTTGAACTTGGAAAATGATGTACGAACCAACAGGCCTTCTACATTGCTGTGACATTATTCCATTAACCACTGGTGCTACTGGAACGTATGCCGGAGCAGAACAGCACAGAACTCCAACTCCATCTTCTCTTCCGTCTCCTGAAGACCTTCACACCTCTCACCCCACAACTCTTTCCTTGTTCAGCAGCCCCTCACCACTCTGCTCTTGTCGTCTCCCTTCCTTAAATTAAGTTCCATCCTTAGCACCATGACACCTTACAGGCTCTCAGAACTCCTACCAAAACTTGCTCAGCAAAGGTACAGCCAACGCCTTACTTCATGGTTACCCCTGGGCAGCTTCAGATGGCTGGAGAACATCACAAAATCATGCTAACTGAAGTCACTCCGCCTGGATGGAGTTAGATAAGAATGTCCTCACTTTCCTGCCTCCATTCCTATGAGCCTACCTACAGCCATGCCCGTATGTCCAACCTTTTGTTTTGCTAGACTGGGAAGAGACTCACCGGGCCATCTTTTTACTTGTGTCCTGGTTCCCATTTTCTCTTGCACTCTCTGACTTCACTCTGCCAGCGCGGTGTTCTCTCCTGTAGCCTGAATTATTAATTTCTCCTCCCACGGTCTCGGTGTTTCCACTGGAATGCGGACATGCTTTTCCATCATACTCGTTCCCTGCCTGCTACCACTCCACCTCCTAGGTCCTCTGCACAGAGAGTTGCCTCAAAAAGTTGTTGTTACTTATGGTGTCCACCTCCTCACCTCACATTCACTCCTGTTTCCACGCCCACCGCAGCCCGGAATTAGCAGCTTTCAAAAAGATTATGATGACCTACCTCCTGCCAAGGTTCATGGCCCGTTTTCTGCTCTTGTTTGAGTTGGTATCTTGGAAGTACTTGACACACGTGCCCATCCCCTCTTTACTGAAATTTTTTCTTCCTTTTTTTTCACATTTTTATTAGTGTGTATTTTCTTCAAATTTTTGAAGTCCTGTACTCACCTGGTTTTCTTCTGCCCTCACTGACAACTTCTTCTCCACTTCCTTTTCTGACTTTTCCTCACCTACAAGATCTCTCAGCAATGAAGTTCTTGAGGGCAAGACCCATGGCTGTTTTTTTATCTACACTCTCTTCCTAGGAGATTAGATGCCTTCTCTTGCTTAGTTAATACTGAGGAAATAAAAATAGGTAGCGCCAGGTTCATTTCTTCTGTCCCCCTACGTTTAAATAAAACCAGTCACTTCTTCATTTATGTTACTCTACTGGTCTCTAAAGCAAAGGGAAAGCCAGGCACCTGTAATCCCAGCACTCAAGAGGCTGAGGCAGGAGGACCACTGAGAGTTCGAGACCAGCCTGGGCTCAAAGCCAGCCTGAACTGCAGAGTGAGACCCTGTCTCAAAAAGACAAAAAAAAGAAAAGAAAAGAAAAAAAGAAAGGAAAAGAAAGTTATAATAATGATTCATTATAATTGAGAACTTTTTTTGTTCCTAAGATAACATTTCTAAGGATGTCTATAAAGTATAAGGAAAATTGGAAACAAGATCACTAGACTCCTCTGACCTTCAATTTTTCAGAACTTAATGCAATATAAATTGTGTCAGTTTCAGTAACATCAGCTTACCTGTGTCTGAAGTATGTTTCTCTTGTCTTACAGGTGATAGAACTGTCGCTCTGAAGGATCTAATAGACACGGTCAGTTATGTCAAGGGTGAGTTGCAAGACATAATGGGGAAATCTTATAAATAGCATTTTAATACTTTGAAATTAATGGTAGAGAAAAATATTTTCCATTCATAAAAGTTTAAATTTTTTCATATAACGTGTTCTATTTTTGTGGATGCTGCTGGACTTGAGTAAACAATAGCAAATGTGTTTTTACATGTCAGTGCCCATAATATCTCTGAAGTTTTCTCTACTTTATTTCCATTTTTATTTACTAATGATAACAAGTAATAAAATAATGTGCTTGCAGTCCCTACTGATTATATTGTGGAGAGTTGGTACACGCACATAATACATCTTAATTCTTTTTCTGTCCCTTTCCTCTCTCCCTTCCTGCTTCTTCCATCTCTTGATCCCCTTCCCATTTGCAAAAGATATACCTTCCTACTTCCTATGGTCTAGCTTTAATTTTGCTTTACAACTTATTTTCATTTTGAGTTTCTCATCGAAGAGAAGCCATGCAGTCTTTAAGCTCTTGTGTCTGATTTATTGCACTTGACATAGTCTCAAAGTGCATCCATTTTCCTGTGGATAACTCAAGTGTATCCTTCTTTATGGGAGAGTAGTACTCCATTGTGTATAAATACATTTTCTTTATCCATTCATCTGTTAATGGACATATAGATGTAGCTGATACAGGTTGTGCTGCTATAAGCATGGGTAATGCATGTATCATTATACTATGATGTCTTTTTTAATTTTTATTAGTACATATTTGCAGTGCATAATGATTATATTCCTCATGAAAAGTTACTACATATACACAACACATCTTAATTCTTTTCTCATCCTTTCCCCTTTCCTATTTCCCCCCTCCTTTCTCCTTCCTCCCATCCTTGGTCCTCCTTCCCTTCAGGAAATAGGACTTTCAGAACTGTTCCAGAAAGTGGCAGGAACAACAGGATAAATGTGTTTCATTTTAAAAGAAGAGGGGACATTTTGAGAGGGATTAATGACAATGTGTCTTACTGTAGCAATTTTTTTTGCCTTGGGGGAAGTCTTTATTTATAGGTTTTACCAAAATAGAGTAAATAACTGATTATAAGAAAAAAGGCTAATGGTTTCATTTTACTTCTCAGCAATAAATATACTGAAAATGCTAATTATTAAATTAAAAAATGTGGGCTGGAGATTTAGCTCAGCGGCACAGCGCCTGGCTGGCAAGCGCAAGGTCGTGAGTTTGATTCCCAGTACCAGAAAAAACAAACAAACAAACAAAAAAAAATTTTTTAATGATCTCCTGAAACTATCTCCAATTAACTTTTTGCTTTATGCATTTCTTTGGAGTAAAATCGCTGAAATTTAATCCTTCACCATTTTAATACCTTCTGAATAGCATAAATTCTACCTCAATTTTAATTCACTTCTTTATACTTGTATATTATTATAATAAATAGTGTTTATCTGTTTAAACAGTTGCTGCATATTTTGATCATCCCTTGTACACAGGTGATGGTATATATAAGCAGTACTACAGTGTTTTATAAATTGTCCCAGAATATTTCTGTAAAGCATTTTTCATCTTTCTAAGGAGAGGTGATTGATACCGAGAACTTAGTCAACTTTCCAGCAAGAGAGGGGATTGAACTCACAGAAGAAGAAATAAAGGACCTGATGCCTCATTTGACATATAATGGTGAGAATAGTTTTTATAATTATGTTGTCTTCTTAAAAGTATATTTTTGTTAACCTTTATTAAAAATCCTCAGAAATGATCTTTACTTTTGTATCACCTACTACAGTGCTTCCTAAACTTAAATGTCCTTGTGAGTCACCTGGGCAACTTATAAAATACAGATTTTGGTTGTGTCTATGGGGCCTGCGATGCTGCATGTCTAATGGGTGCCCGGATGGTGCCAATGACAGAGACCACACGTTGCCTACAAAGTTCGTTAGGAAAGCAAGGATAGGTTACGATTATGACTAGACTTTCATTTCCTAAACCACAAGTACGATCAACATGCCTGTTTGTGCTTGAGGGCACGATTCCCACCCAAAAAGGAAGTGAGAATAGAGTGATTAAAAATTGAAAATGAGAATAAGTATTAGGGAGAAACACATGGGAGAAGCAAGAGGAGTTTGGAGTCAGCTGACTTTGCTTCTCCACTGAGATTTTTATTGACGCCAGTTACATGACTCAGCTATAGGTCCTTGTGTTACATAACTACTTTTAAAATTTCTACTGCTTTCTGTTTTTCTGTTAAAAAACAACTCTCTAAGCATATTGGAGTGTAGTGTTTTTTATCATAATATTTTAATGATGTTACCAGACAAGCTCTGGCCATACATTTAAGATGGTGTCCTGGGGCTGGGGATTTAGCTCAGCGGCACAGCACCTGCTTGGAAAGCGCAAGGTTGTGAGTTTGATTCCCGGTACCAGGGAAAAAACAAAAAAAAAAGAGTAAAAGAAATATGTCAAATTCTCATATTGGGCTGGGAATATAGCTCAGTGGAATAAGCGCCTGCCTGGCAAGCACAAGGTCCTGAGTTCGATCCCCGGTATGGCAAAAGCAAAAACAAAGATGGTGTCCTGGGCTGCAGATGTGGCTCACTCGCAGAGCACTTGCAAGGTCCTGGGTTGGCTCCCCAGTGATGAAAACAGCACTCCAGCACAGTCCGCACGAACTCCTCAGGATTCTCCTCCACTGCTCACGTTGTGCGATGCTCCAAACCAGTGGAACAACCCACAGTGCCTTCAGAGTATCTTGTTCCTGCCTTCTTCTGGCCCTCAGTTAACATGACTTCCCCTACCTAGAATACTCCTCCTCCCCTCTGCCTCCGCGGATCCAAAGGCCCAGGCATAAAGCCCTGTTTCTCTGTTGCATTCCTTGGTCCCTGTCACTGTCCATCCCTTGGTCAAAGGTCCACTCTTCCTTCTCTGCACTCTTACGGCTTTGCTGGTACAGCTCAGCAGAGACTCAGAGTATGCTGTCTTGTTCCTTTATTTAAAGAACAAGGGGGGCTGGGGATTTAGCTCAGCGGCACAGCGCCTGCCTGGCAAGTGCAAGGTCGTGAGTTCAATTCCCGGTACCAGAAGAAAAACAAAAAACAAACAAAAATAGAATTACTAGAACATTTGGGGCTGGGGATTTAGCTCAGCGGCAAAGCGCCTGCCTGGCAAGTGCAAGGTCGTGAGTTCGGTTCCCGGTACCAGAGAAAAACCAAAAAAAAATAAAAATAAAAAAAAATAAAAAAAATAAAGAACAAGGAAATCAGTTTCTTGGTTTTTTTTTTTCTCCCTTTGTGGCTCTGGAGAGTAAACCCAGGGCTTCACACATGCTGGACAAGCCTCCACCACTGAGTTACTTCCCCCGTCCCGAAGCCAGTCTCCTACCTCTGGGGGATCTCCCCATTCCAGCCTATCTCCTGTGCTTCTTTTTTCAATGAATGCACATAGATTCAGGTGCATAAACCAAAATCTTTGCTTTCCCTTCTCTCAACCTCCCACATTTAATCACCAAGTTCGGGGTTGGGGATTTAGCTCAGCGGCACAGCGCCTGCCTGGCAAGTGCAAGGTGATGTGTTCGATTCCTGGTACTAGAAGAAAAAATAAAAACAAACTAACTAACTAATCACCAAGTTCTACTAGTTTGTCCCCTCACACACACAATTCTACATTGTCCACCAGTTGTTTCTCACTTTTTCTGTACCCTAATACTGACCAACATCATCTTTTGCCTGGGTTATTGTAGAAGCCTCTCAGGTAACCTCACTGCTTTCAGGCATGCTTCCTTCCAATCCTTTCATGCCCCACACCCGTCCAGGCCTGAAAACCTCAGTGTGATCATCCAAACCTAAATATAATGTTCCGAATCCTAAGTATGATTGTGCCACACTCCTGGCTTAAAACTTTTCAAAGACACTGCATTTGCTTTGAAGACCTTTCATGATATTAACACCATACATCTCCAGCCTCCTTTTCGTTCTGAACATGCTCGGGGGCGGCTGCACAGGCTGACTTGAAAGGTCTACAGATGTCTTGTCCTGAAGCAACTATATACGCAGGCCCCTTGTCTGGGAGATGATTCTCTGCTCTGAAGGAAGCCCTAAACCCTCCAGTCTGCTTAGCAAACCTCGTCCCTTATATGTGGAAGGCTGGGCATCAGTCCTATCCTTAGGGACTCGTGGGCAGATTATTCATTATGGTTTGGGTTCCCTACGTTGAACTTCAGTCTCTGCTTTTCATTCCTTCTACTGTGTTGTTGAAATTGTATTTTCACAATGCCAGCACTCTCCAGCTCAAGCCTGGGTGGGTAACTGATTTCACTGAAACGTCTTTAAACTGATGTCTTTACCGTACATATTCTATACCATTTATAACTTAGGGGAATTCTTATTTGGTTTCTGTTCCTCAAGTTCTGGCCTCACATTTTGTTGCTGGAGATAAACTACATTCAGACTTCCAGAGAGGGGTGGAGCGAGAAAGAGATAAATATTGTTAGTGTCCAAGCTAAAATGTGTGATATTTTGTAGAACTAAAAAATTAAGTATTCTTGTCCTATAGTGTGCCTGAAATTGTTCCTCTCCACCTCTGCCCTTTCCCAGTAAGCCTGCTTTCTTCCCCACAGTTTTCACTATCAAATGTATTTACTTGCATACAGTTTTTAAAATTATTTTCTTATCACAGTTCCTGAGGGTGCCACTCGCGGTCCCTTTCTGCTCTTTCTGCTCTCTGGTGGCATCACAGAAAAAGCCTTCTACCTCCCTGTTTCATGGCTACTCTTTCTCTACCTCTCTCTGTAGCCCTTTCCCTTGCAGGTGCTACTATGGCCTGGATATGGTATTGTAAATCCCCAGGTTTCTCCTGGTACACTGTTTTCGGAAATGCAAATTACTACCACCACTATGGAAAATAGTATATAGGGTCCTCAAAAAATTTGGCAACCAACTCAGACAGAAGCTTTCTTTCCCTCAGTAAATATATTCTGCTCTTAACCTCCGTTGTTCTTAAAATTCCCTCTTCAATCTTAGAGAACATGAACTCATCCCAGATATCTTTCAGGTTGGGATTTTCTTTCCCCTATATCATTTGGAGGTCTTCCACCAAGCTCATTAGACAGAGCCTTAAAGCTATACACCTAGCCAAGACTAGAATTCCTGGTGTCTATAGAAAGCCTTTACATAGACCCTCTGAAGAGTATCTCTGACTGTTGATCAACAGCTACAACCTCCTTTAGCCTGAAGAAGCCAGAGCGATCATCACCTGTTATTCCCTCATGGCAGTTTGGGTTACTTCTTCAGAGGGGGGAATGTTGTAGGTAGCTGAGTTAGACAGAAATATTATAGGCAGTCAGACAGGGGTAGGCCTTCAAAGGAGCCTGCTTGGAAGACAAGATACCTTGCAACTGTGAGAGAGATAGGCACTTCCGGGTGGGCTAGACCTCAAGACAAAAGATTAAACAAATGCACTCACATACTGCTCTAGGGATGGACTTCAGGGGTCAATATTCTAAACAGGCATCAGTCACCTTGAAAGACCAGGAAGAGCCACTGACCCAGCCCACTGAAGAAAATGTTCACTATGTGTTCTTGCTATGTGACTCGCTTCCCCATTTGATCCTGATCAGGTAAAATCAATTTTACCTGAACAACTGTGTTGCTTACTTTTCTTTCACTGCTGAGACAAAATACCTGGCACCCAAAATTTATTTAGCTCACAGCTTGTGGAGGTTTCAGTCCATATTC
>NW_004955478.1:9287136-9335347 GCF_000276665.1 Chinchilla lanigera | reverse complement strand
CTCCCATGTTTGTTACATTGTAATTCCCAGTAGCCAGAATCCAAAATCAACCTAAATATTCATTAATGGATGAATGGATTTTAAAAAGAGATGTCTCAAATAAAAAACCTGTTATGAATTTTTATGACTCCCTCTGAATCAGAACCAAAATGTTTTACAGGAAAAGGAAAAGTTACTGTGGATTCAGTAATGGAGGGTCTGAAGAAGATTACACGTGAGTGAAAATTTATGATACAATACAGTATAAAAGTGACAATCTGATGCTAAATATTCATGTGTTTTCTTGGTTATAAAAGCAATACATATTCATTATAGAAAAGGTCTATATATTTACAAAATGAAAGGGTTAAAAAAGAAAGTTCTTAATTCTATCCTCCAAAGAAAATCCGTATGTTATCACCATAAATTTTTTCCTGTGCGTTGACAATTTTGTGTGCTCATGCTGTACACTTGTATAGAAAAGCATGAATGGAAGGTTTGAACATTATGCTGTAGAACTGGACACTAGAGTGAAGGTAAAACCTTTCTTCTGCTCTGCTCCCCTAAACAGAGAATCTCAGTCTTGTATTTCATTGCTAAGGAATTTTGGTTTGTTCCCTGCACCTGCATTTCCCAAATGTGACCCAAAGAACTCCACAATGCTGATTATATTTCTAAAAGGATTTAAGACTAAGTTAAGGTACTTTTTGCAAGTATGAACAAAATGAACCTTAATAAGAAAAGATAAATTTAAATTCTAGGTACCCACATTTAATATTTCCAAGTGGAAAAATCACTTTAAAAACATACACAAAAAAAAATTCCAAGTGAGTCTTCTTATATTTTATTATTGGTGAAAAATAAAAATAAAATCTCTTTGATGAGTCCCTCTAGCCTATTCCATCTATTACCATTTCTGTTGCTGAGACCAGAAAACTTTTAGGATATTCAGTTGTAGCTTTTCACACAACCATTTAAAATTATGCTGATGAATTTAGTGATGATGAAGCAATTCCCCATGTTTATTTATGATCTCTGTATTCATCAATAAGTGATATTGAATACCTAGGTACTGCTTAAGAAAGCTCAGACACAAAGAAGCAATAAGCAAGGTTTCTCTCTCACCAAGGCTTAGTTTTTTACTGCACCGTATATGCTCAGGAAATGCTTCTTGGTTGACTGATAGAGGTTCTCACCCACTGCTTTTGGATAACTGAAGGTTCACTAACTCAAGCAGCTCTATGGCAGTCATTTTTTTATAGTCTTCCTGATCTAGGCTAAAAAGAAGAAATGGTTCTGTAAAACTAACAATGCCAGATAACATAATAAAGTCAACCAAATCAGGACCAATTAAATTTAAAACTATTTACAGAATGAATATGTATATATATTATCCAGGCTAGGCCTAAGTTTTCAATCCTCCTGCCTCAGCCTCCCAGTGTGCTGGGATTACAGGTGTACACCACCACACCCAGCTTCCATCAGTCTTCTTTCTCCTCTTTTTATAATAAAAAAAGGAAAACCTTGAAGATACCAAAGTATAGTACAACAACTCTTGATAATCTCCTACCTCTTTTGTCTCTAACTCACTATTATTTGCCTATTTGTTTTCCTGAGAAACTATTTTGTAGATAACAATATGTAAAACGATAACCATTGATAATTTCCTACCATTTTGTCTGTAATTTGCTAAGTCCCCCCTATTATTATATTATCCTTCTTTTACTCTTTAAAATAAAAAAAAAGAAAAAGAAAAGAAAAAGAAAAACCTTCCTACATAAAAATTAAGTCTACCTCTTATCTGGGAAAGAAATCTTCTGTGTCACATTCCTAACCAGGACGCTGCTACATGCAGTACCTAAGCATGACATAGATCACCTCTAGCAAACTAATATCTAGGAAAGGAGAAGAACCAAGCAATAGGGAAGGAGAGAGAGAAAGACTGTGTATGGGCTGAGAGGGGAGAGGACAGAAAGTAAAAGGTATCTGACAGTTTTTTCTTAATTCTACAAATTAGATGTTTTAAATTTGAGTTAACTCATCCCTCAATAAAGAAGATATTTATTCTCCTCGTGTTTATAAAACAAACTATCACACACTTCAAAAGGAATAAATTATAAAAGAATAGTCTTTTTTTAAAGAATAGTCTTAATTTCAATTCTGCTTTTATTTATTTATTTTCTTTTTTTTTTTTTTTCTGGTACCAGGAATCGAACTCACGACTTTGCGCTTGCCAGGCAGGCGCTGTGCTGCTGAGCTAAATCCCCAGCCCCCGCCTCTAGTGCTTTTAATGTTTTATCTTTGTATTTCAATACATTAGGGCAAAAGAAGCATTTGAATTAAAATTGATTATCACATATAACTGACATTTTCCTTCAGTTTTCCACTTATCTGAGGAAAAAGAAGATAAAATGCATCCCTCCTATTCTACTTTCGATAACTTAAGAAATTTATAGAATTTTGACTCTTAATTCTGTCTTTAAACAGATAGAATGATGCCTCTGTGTAAGTTAATACAAACTGCAATGACATTAAAGGCGATGTGAAACCTGGTTTGAAAGTGTTGTTAGTTGCCCAGCACGGTAATGTACACCTATAATCCCAACGTGCTGGGAGGCACTCTGGGACCACAAGTTTGATCTCAGCTCAGGCAGCTTAGCAAATCTCTGTCTCAAAATAATAATAAAGCCAGGTGTGGTGGTGCATGCCTGTAACCCCAGCACTCGGGAGGCTGAGGCAGGAGGATCACCATGAGTTTGAGGCCAGCCTGGACTACATAGTGAGTTCAGAGACAGCCTAAACTACATAGCAAGATCCTTCCTCAAAAAAAACCTTAAAACATAAAAAAGGCTTAGGGGATAAATCAGAGTGAGAGCCTCTAGGTTCATTCTCCAGCACTGAAGAAAAAAAGAGAGAGGGGTTAATACCTTGACTTATAGTTTTTAATCCCTTAATCATTTTCCCTATTTATTTTGTCAATTTCTACCCTCTGTCTATTAATCCGTAAGGTGGCTGGACACCATTATCTCTGTTTCCTGAGTTCCTTTTGCCTTTGCAGTCATGTCACACTGCACCACCTGGATTATCGGATGTACTGTTGCTAAGGCCTTCGTTTGCTGTCTTTTAACCCTTAATTACATTTTAATCTGTTCGGTACCATAGTGCAGTTTATAAAGCAGGTATTCCTGACACTGCCATTAAACAGATTAATTCTCTAAATTGAAAGGAGTAAATTTAGTTAATGATCTATTCACTCTTTCTTATCTATTCTTTGTCAGCTTTAAAACTGTGGGAAGAACTTCTGTGGTTGAAAGGACGCTATTAGGAGAGTGACAAAGAATGTGTAGGGTAGGAGGCAACATTACCAATAAGAATTTAGTATCCAAAATATATGAAGAGCCCCTTATAACTCAACAATAAAGAGGACAAATATAATTATTCCTCCCTTATGTGTCGTTTTGCTTTCCACAGGACCAGTTACCTGTAATCAACAGCAATGCAATAGATTAGGTGGAAAATTCCAGAAATCAATAATTCATAAGTTTTAAATTACATGCTGTACTGAGTAGCATGATACTATCTAGCGCTATCTCCCATCCCGCTTCGGACATGAATCATCCCTTTGTCCCCTGTGCGCGTACTATTTGCATTAGTCGCTAAGCAGTGAAATAAGCCAATCACAAAAAGGTGGATGCTGTGTGAGTTCACTTCTGTAAGATATCGGTAACAGCCAAATGCTCAGAAACAGGAGATACGGTGGCTGTCAGGGGCTGGGAGGACGGGGAACTTTTGAGGCGCTACTGTAAAGAGCACAGAGCTTCCACTTTGCAAGATGCAAATGATCTGTAGATTGGTGGTGCAACAAAGTAAATATACTTATCCATCCTCAAAAGTAGTTACCAAGGCAAGTTTTATGTAATATGTCTTTTACCCCAACTAAAGATAAATAATATAAAGTTTTTACTTCTAGCTGGGTACAACAGCTGCTTGAAAGGCTGAGACAGAATGATTTGAACCCAGGAGTTTGAGACCAGGCTGAAAAACATAGCTAGATTTTGTCTCTTTTAAAAAAACACAAAAACAAAAACAAATTTATTTTTTTACTTTCCACCAACTTCATTTAATAGGAACTGTCGTGATCGCCGTTTAAAACTGTGGTAGCCTTTAACATAGTAAATCCTTAGTACATATTTGTTGAATTAATTTGTAAATTAAACCTATCCTTTTTCTTCTCCTGTGTTCTTAATGTACCAAGTTTAACAAGACCTGGGTAAAGTCAAATTACATTCATAATGAACAGACTCCGAGAGTCCCCAGTACATTACTAGCTAAACGTTGAGCGCCAAAGTCTGCAGTTAGCCATAGCAACTTAATCATGAAAGAAAAATATTACTGTGATTAATCTCTTACTATGCTTAATGTATTAATTAAGTCTTATCGTAGGTAGGTGTGTATAGGAAAAAGTATAGTATGTCTAGAGTTTGGTACTATCTGTCATATCAGGCATCTACTACGGGTCTTGGAACACACTCCCTGATGGTAAGGGGAGATCACTGTCACCTAAATTTTGAATGGACAAAGGATATGAATAGGCATTTCTTCACGGAAGACATAAAAGTAACCATTAGCACGTAAAAAAGGTGTTCAACATCATTAGTCATTAGGGTAGCTCAAATCAAAAGCACAACTAACCTAACTCCTGCGCTGGAGGATTTATAGTGCCATGAGAGAGGTCAGATCATGAACACTATCTGCTTAACACAAGCAACTTTTTGTTTGTTTGTTTTCTGAGAGGGAGTCTCTATGTAATCCAGACTGGCCTTGAATTCACTATGTAGCCCAAGCTGGCCTCAGACTTTCAGAGATCCTCCTAGTTCAGCCTCCCACGTGCTGGGATTACAGGTGTGCACCACCACACCTAGCTTTTAAGTACTTTCCAAAGTCACTCTTCTTATTAATATTAAAGTTTATGAGTGACACTTTTTACCCTTCTTTTTAGACTTAATTAATGATATGGCTTGGAGTTTCTGTTGTTTGTCTTTGGTTGTTTGGTTGTTTGGTTGGTTGTTTGGTTGGTTGTTTGGTTGGTTGGTTGGTTGGTTGTTTGGTTGTTTGGTTGGTTGTTTGGTTGTTTGTTTGGTTGGTTGGTTGGTTGTTTGGTTGTTTGTTTGTTTGGTTGGTTGGTTGGTTGTTTGGTTGTTTGGTTGGTTGTTTGGTTGTTTGTTTGTTTGGTTGGTTGGTTGGTTGTTTGGTTGTTTGTTTGTTTGGTTGGTTGGTTGGTTGGTTGGTTTTGTGGTACTGGAGATTTTCTCCAACACTGTGAGGAGTTTGTGGGTCCTTCTCCCCAGGCCTGCACCAGAGCAGTGAATGAGGTCACAGTTGCATGATGGAACAAACGCTTTGTTGGGCCCTTGATCTGACTGAAGGCCCAAAGCAGTGAGTAGCACAGCGCAAAAGTAGGTAAATATCCCAGTTTTTACAATTCTAAGCCAAGTCTTTTTAAAAAAAGAAAGTACTCTCTCATCTCTTTGAGAGACTGAAGTTATTTTTTTTAAATAATGATTATCTTCAACCATAAGGATGATTTCAAAGCACCTTTCAAGTATCTAACTTGTTGAATATCTCTGGAGTCCCCAGCTCTACGGTAGGTTTGTAGACTCTGAACATCTGTGATTGAGTTGTTTAGAAGCTACTACTCTCTAGGTTGTGAAGTACAGACTTGAGAAAAATGAATTCTAATGAAACATTGAGAAACTTTTTTCCTCATGGCTTAATGGTATTTATTGTTCAATGTTCCTGTTAAGGACCCACTTTTCTTCTTGGTGAACCACCTAAGATACTACTTTTGTTTTGAGTTAGAATTTTGCTATGTAACCCAGGCTGGCCTCAAACTCACAATCCTCCTGCCTCAGCCTCCCAAGCACTGGGATTGCAGGCGTGCATCCCACTCCTGGTTCACTCCACTTTAAAAAAGAATAACTGGAACTATAAAATGAGCAAAGGTGGAAGCTCCACCACCCAACCCATGGTCCATGGGTCCTGTCTCTCAAACTATGCAAAATGGTAGAGGCAGGACTAGAGTGATGGTTGTTGGGAAGGAGTCCATTCGAGGTCTAGAGTAGCAAACAGCATCATATTCCACACCCACTCCTACTCGTAAGAAAGACCATGGGACCAGAAGTGACAGGTGTGGATACGCATCTCAGAAGGAAACCCTGACGAAACCTACGCACTGCTAGGCAGGTGCCTAAGACAGAAACAAGTAGGCAAATATTTAAAATGCTATATCATTTGTCAATTATGATTTGAAATGTTCTGGTTCATAAAAATTATTTTGCCTTTACATAACTTTTTCCACATATTTCTAAGATGCTTTATCTGTTTCACTTGGCACAATTTTATGACTTAAGATCTACAATGCGATGGTTTTATATATGTGTACATTGTGATATAATCCTGCAGCCAAGCTAACTAACATATCTGTTATTTCACATAATTACTGTGGGAGGAGAGGGGTGATACCTGGGATGAGCTTTCTTAGCAAATTTCAAGGATACAGTACAATGAGGGAAAAGAGAAAAGAAAGAAGGGGAAATTATGTTTATATGTATATACAGATAGCTAACATAGTTGTACTACCGACCTATATTGCTTTATTGAAAGGAATAGTTAATGATTAATTATTTGACGAATCTTATGTGTCTATATTTGTTTTCCTGAGTAACCACTCCGAAGAAATCAACATGTAATACAACAACCATTGTTAATCTACTATCACCTTGTCTGAATTTCAGTATTGCTTGTAGTGTTCTTGTGTTATTAGGTAATTAGGTAAATGTATGTGTGTTTAATATGTTTTTTTTTATTTTTTTAAATTAAAAAAAGTAAATAAATAAGTCAGGTATACAGTACAACGCTGTTGTCTGTAGTCACCATGCCATGCACTCGATCTTTAGCATGAACTCATCTTGCGTGACTGGGACTGTGCGCCCCGCACCCCCCTGCTCCGACTCCTCTGCTCGCGCAGAGCTTAGCATTCATTTTAGGTTGCACTTGCATCAAGTGAGAACACAGCCTTTTTGTGTCTGGCTTATCACACTTAGCATTCATCTTTCTATTGAATAAGACTGTATAATACTACAGTATTTGAAAGGCAGAGCAGTAACAAGAAATTTTGCTTTCAGATCTAAGGAAAATAAAGGGAACTTTCCACACAGCCAACTTGGCACGTAACTCTAACTTGACTTTGCATAGAGTTCCACTCCCTGAGGCCCTAGACTTTTCAAACTCCAGGTACTGAGCTGGGAAAGTTGCAAAAGAGTGTAAAGAAATTAATCTGTGAATTGACCCTTAACTGCATCTTCTGAATTCCAGACCCAGTCACTGGCCACATGGCAGTTTCAGAACTCAAATCAAAACTTAAACTGAACCCTCTAAAAGTACCTGTCTTCCACAGCAAGAGGTAGGTGGTCAAAGTATCAATAGACTATGATAAAGAATTATTAATGTAGTGGATATAGTAAACACCCATAAAGGCTGTGAGACAAGTTAGAATGCTCTTCAAATATATATTCTGTGGTGGATTTAGTTATAAAACAAAACATTTAAGCTGAAAAAACTTTGTATGAAAAGAAAATGATAAACATTCTTTTTGGCCGGAGAAAGTTCTCTTTCCTGTTCTCCAAATGAAATGTTGTTTTCTGTTAGGACACAGAATACCCTAGAATGCTCGAAGAGTTGTCAGTTGTACCTTAAGGTATTTTCAACGCCAGTTTAAAGGAGAATAAATTTAGAAGATCTTAAGGTAGACCTAACCCCTACACAAGTCAAAATATACAAAAAGGGTCTATATTACAAATATAGGCGGTAAAAGGCAATCTGGTAAATTAACCATGTCTAGCCTTAGGCTAAAATTGGGGAGGGAAGTTGGCTTGTACCATTAACAATAGCTTTTTCTGCAGGCAGCTACAGATAAACTCCAGAAAAAGCTACTAATAGCTGAAAGAAAACCCAAGATAGATTTTACCAGATTATAAGAGGAAAAACTCTCTTTTCTCACAACTGTTTGTTTTCTTTACCACCTTGGGGGCATTTTTGCCAGTGTTCTGGGTTTGCCAGTGCTAAACAAATATATCTGACACTTTTTAGAGAATAATGTGTAAGATAACCTTATAGCAACCAGATCCTTAATATTACTGTTCGCTTGCCCCACATGAAAAGCTGCCTTTTGAGCTGGTTTGGGTTGGGTTGGGTTGGGTTGGATTGGGTTGGTTTGGGTTGGGTTGGTTGGGTTGGGTTGGGTTGGTTGGGTTGGGTTGGGTTGGGTTGGGTTGGTTTTGAGACATGTTCTTGTTATGTATCTCGGGCTGGCCTTGAACTCATTGTGTAGCCCAGGCTGGCCTCAAACTCCTGATCCTCCTGCCTTAGCTTCCCAAGTAGCTGGGATTACAAATGTATCCCATCACAGCTGGCACAAGCTGTCTTTTAAAACAGTGAAGGCTTGGGATATAGCTCAGAGGCACAAGTGCCTGCCTGGCAAGCGCGAGGTCCTGAGTTCGATTCCCGGTACCAAAAATAAATAAATACATAAAATAAAACAGTGAGCTCCTTGTCACTGAAAGTAGCCAAGCAAAGACTAAATAATACCACACACAGAGGAAATTCACACACTAAATGAAAGGCTGGGCTGGGATCATTCTAATCAAAGTTTCTACAGTCATTTCTGGGTTGCTCACCTCTACTTCTGGAGTTAGATTCCAGGTTCTCATCTCAAACAAAGAATTGAACAAAATCAGCAAAAAAAAAAAAAAAAAACCAGTGGCAAAGTTTATTTGAAAAAAAGTAAAAGTAAAAAATAAAGAGCGAGAGAGAAACTGGTTCTGCAGAGCGGGCTTGGGCCCAAGTAAGCGAGAAAAGGCAAGATAAAAGTGGAGAAAGCAGGGCAGGCTATCATGAGGAAAGCCAAAATAGCAAGCTTATTCTTGGCATCTGTGTCCTTTTAAATCATCTAAATCTCCAGGAAACCCACAAGAACTCCTACATCTGGGTCCTGAGAGACAGTGCTGGGCTCCCATGCCTCGGGTTGACCTCAGGGCTAGGCTAGCCTACTGAAAACCTGCTCGAATTCTCAGAAGTGCAGGGCTTTGGGAAATGTTCTGCAGTGTATTCTGGGGTCTTGTAGTTACCAGGTCACACCTCCTTCCCCAGCCAGCTCTGCCATGCCCGAATCGCCTACGTCAATGTGAAACTTATCATAGAAAGGCTTTCTCCAGTGTTTGGTCTAAGATAGGGTTTAAAACTCTGTCAAGAGTATCCTTCATAATGCAACGAATAAAGACCTTATACTGCATAGAACAAATACAGGTCCAAACTTATACTTTCCTCTTGCTTTTTGAGAACATATTCCTGTATCTGCTGCATCTTTTATATCACACTAAAGAAATTTGTTTATATTTACAAACGCAAAATAACCTGAGTCTTCAGAAATTCAAGTAGGTGATAAAGAAGAACCATCAGGGGGCTGGGGATTTAGCTCAGCAGCAAAGCGCCTGCCTGGCAAGCTCAAGGTCGTGAGTTCAGTTCCCTGTACCGGAGAAAAACCAAAATAAAACCAAAAAATAAAAAATAAAAAATAAAAATAAAAGAAGAACCATCAGAAGAAGAAATCATTGTTTAAAAAAGCTAAGGAAAGAAGGCAAGTTAAATAAAATTCCATGTCAAATGTTGAGAACTATACAGTTGGGAACTATACATTCCCTTCCCAGCACTGCAGATAGATAGGTAGGTGGGTAGATGATAAATAGATAATAGATCAATCAATCACTAGCTAGTGCTAGCTAGCTTATCATTTCCTTTTTTCCCAGTCTCTCTTTGAAAATGAATTGAATATAATATTCTAGAGGATACTAAATTAAAAACCCTAATAATTTTATTAACTGCAAAGTTTACTTCTCTTAATTTATCTTTATCCAATAGCTTTTTATAAAACCACAAAAACTAAGAGATTCCATATTTTTAAAGTTTATTCTGTGGCTAGCATTAAGAAATCAACCAATAACAAATGCTGGCGAGGCTGTGGAGAAATAGGAACCCTTCTCCACTGCTGGTGGGAATGCAGACTGGTGAAACCACTGTGGAAATCAGTTTGGAGATTCCTCCGAAAACTAGGTCTAGAGGTCCCATTCAACCCAGCTATCCTCCTGCTGGGTGTTTTCCCAGAAGATCTAAAAGCATCATATCACAGTGATGTATGTGCACCCATGTTCATAGCAGCACAATTTGTAATTGCTAAAATGTGGAAGCAACCTAAATGTCCATCCACTGAGAATTGGATAAGAAAATTGTGGTACTTTTATATAATGGAATATTACTCAGCTATAAAGAAAGATAAACTCGAGGCTTTTATAGGCAAATGGTCACAACTAAAGACCATACTCATAAGCGAAATAAATCAAACATACATGTGCAAGCACCGCATTGTTTCTCTAGTGTAAAGCCTGAAAGAGTTAATTTAATCTAGGAGATATGATAGACATTGTGAATTGATAGGAAAGCACTCATAGGTAAAGGATAACTGGGACATGGGAAAAGAGAAGGGAAAGAAGGAGAAAGTTTGTATATATGTATATGCAGGATAGTTAACACGGGTGTTCTACTGTCCTGTATTTCCTTGCTGAAAGAAACTGTCAGTGAGGCATTGGTTGATTAGCTTTGTATGTCTATATGTGTTTTAATGAGAAACCACATTGAAGATATCAATATGTAATGCAGTAAGCATTGTTAATTCCCTACCACTCTGTTTGTAACTCTGTAATGTCTGTACTGATCCTATGCTATTTTGTAAAATGTTGTCGGTCTGTCAGTATTTTCCTCCTTTTATTTCTAAAATTAAAAAAAAAAAAGTTTATTCTGTTAGTTTCAAAACTAAATGCATTTTAAAAAAAATAAATTCATGAAAGTATGGTTATTTAAACTAATTTATATTTCATTAAATCTTAACTTACCATGTTATAAGCAAACCCAGATTTATGTAATACATTTCTGTACTCCTAAGTAAGTTGTTGTAGATCTATGTAGTCCCCCTAAGTACTAGTATTTTCCCTCCTTTTCCAGATTTTACTTCCTTAGGGAATGAAAGGGCAACCAAAGTTCCAAATTTTCCAGAAGTGTTCTGTCTTTTTCTATCTTCCACATATATGATAAAAATAAAATTGGAGTTAAAGTTGTTAAATAATCATAGATGCAAAAGTTTCTCTATAAGGATGTATATCACAACATTACTTGTACTAAAATTTTGAAACAACTTATATTTCTAAGAAGAGGAGAATTTAAGACTTATAGCTATGAACCTTAGAGTCAGACAAATTTGACTCATTATCTATGTGACCTGGGATAAGGTATTTAATAGCTCTGACCCTCAGGTTCTTGTTTTATAAATGGAGGAGACCAGAGTTTTATAAGGGAGGCAGGATGATTGGCAAATATAGGGCAGAGGTGTGGAGCTGGGGGGCCAATATTTTCTCACTATCCATCTGACCCTAATGGCAAGTGACAGAAACAGGTCCCCTAGGAAATGGGGCTCTGCATATATTATAATGCTCACATTCATTCCCGTCAACAGAAAATTGATGAGTGGAACTAAGGCTTGCTCCTTTCGCTTACATGCGTGTTAAATCTAAATCTCTCGTGTCTCTCTTCTCAGGGATAAAGATCTACCGAGGTCCCTTCCAGGCCAGCCACACCACAAAGAAAAGTTGAGCCCACCACAAATGGAAGGTAATGAGAACCATCCTGAAAATTAAAACATAACCAAGAATCTTACAATGTATATGATCCTTTCTTTAGTGCAGGTATAGGATTTCAAGAGGCGTCTATACCCCTTTCATTTAAGAAAGGCGGGCTATGGGTGTAGCTGGTATGTATATGTGAGTGTCTGGGTCCGATCCTCACTACTAGGGGAAGAAATTCTTGAACAGCCGCTGAGTGTGATGGCGCACAGCTGCAATCCCTACCAGCGGGGTGAGGCAGGAGGACTGCGAGTTTGAAGCCAGCCTAGACTACAGGGGGATTCAAAGCCAGTCTGGACCACAAAGTGAGAGCTTGTTTCAGAAAGCCAAAAATAAAGTTTTAAAATGGTAAAAAGTCAGCTTTATTGCTAAGAAAGCTGATTGGGAAAACACAAAGTATTGTCAAGATCGAATTTATATTTTGGCTTTTTTGTTTGCTTTTTGTCTTGTTTTTCCTTGGATTTGTATTTTTAATTGTAAAACTGAGATGAGTGCTTTAGCAGTTTTAAAGTTTCTAAGGTGCCTTCACAGTGCTGGGTGCCATTTGCGGGAAGGGGTCAGAATTGTTTTGTGTTGTTTGTTTTTGGTGCTTGGGGTTGAACCCAGCGCCTTACTGAGACACACCCCAAGCCCTTAAGAAACTTGTTTTAACCGGATATAAGTAACATGCGGACACAGATAATTTTCATGGAGACGTGTTTTTACACTCACGATCCCCAAAAACAGAAGACACAGCACGCCGCGCAGAGGCAAGTAAAGAAACACAAGGGTCAAACAGGAGCAGAGAGACTGACCAGAGCCTTTGTAATGATTTTTGCAGAAAGGAACAGGCAAAGCAGGAGGAGCAGATTTGGGGCTAGCTACACTGAGGAATTTCCGTGATCTCCGCAGCTTGGGCTGACCCTCAGTGATCTAGTACCTGGACCTGGGATTAGTCGGGCAGGGGAACAGTGGCCCAGCGCAGGAGAGCCAGAGGAGGCAGGAGGTTAAGAGACGGTGTCTAGATGGGCTGGTGAGCCGATGAAAGGCGCAGTGTAAACTAGCTGTTTATTATCTCTGGAGACTAGCTGGGCCGGTAAGGGGCAGTCCCTGCAGGGTTAGCAAAGGCCCAGAGGTCAAATCACCAAGTGCATAAACTAGGAAAGTGGTTATTCAAGTGCTCACAACTTTCCCATGAGAAGTTGATTTGTTGATTCTACATACACCTTTTCAGCGCCTCAAAACCCCCCGAATGTCCCATCCTCACTCGCAGTTGATATCCCTGCTTCCTACTTGACTCAAACCTGAAGTAATCAGAACAGAATTCCCAGCTTTCCAGCTCTGTACCTACCTCCCGACTAGGTCTGTGCCTACGTATTTTGCCTTCCAGTACTTTTTAGAACAAGTTGAGCAACAAAAATAAACAATGCGGAATTGGGTTCTAACCCAAAGTATAAGATAAGCACCCATCAGGCCAGGCTCAGTTTCGCGTGTCTGTAACCCTGAGTACTCCAGGAGGCTGAAGCAGGAGGATGGAAAATTCGAGGTCAACCTGGGGAACTTAGCAAGGCCCTGTCTCAGAGTAAGGGCTGGACTGGGATGAGCTGTGACGGAGCACTTACCCAGCATCTTCGAGGCCCTGGATTCAGTCCTCAGCATCACAAAAAAAAATTTTAATTAAACATGCATACTGATTGAACTGTTGTTGTTTTTTTTAATTTTTATTTTGTTTGTTTTGTTTTTGAGATAAGGTCTTGTTATGTAGTTCAGGCTGACCTGGGTTCACTGTGTAGCCCAGGCTAGCCTTGAACTTGTGGCCATCCTCCTGCCTCAGCCTCTCAAGTGCTGGGATTACAGGCGTGCACCACCACACGAGGCTTCAATTTTTATTTTTTATTAGTACACGTGTTGCAGTACATATGGGCAAGGTAGTGGTACTACAGGGGGAAACGAGGTCACAATGTTTATGTTTTTTTAGCTTTCTGAGACCGAGTCTCACAGTGTAGTCCAGGGCTAGCCTTGAACTCATGATGATTCTCCTGCCTCAGCCTCCCAAGTGCTGGTATTTTTTAAGGGAGAAATAACAGCACATTTGTATGATCATAGGAATAACATATAGATAGTATCGATAGTAAGAAAGAAAGGAGACCGTTCTTGGGCAATGTATTTGAACAGGAGAGAAGGGATGAGTGCCGACCTACAGTGGAGGGGCTGGCTGTAGATAAAAGTGTAAAGTTTACCTGTGGAACAGCAAAGAAAGCAGAGCGTGTGGGTAGAGATGGTAGTAGGGGGCGGCGTGGAGCTGGGAGTCTGTAGCGCTTGTCCCTTCTTCCCAGGGCCCGCCTCCACATTATTCCTGCTCACAGTACAGACCGCCTTCCACAACAGTCCCTAATTTACCTATTGGACTTACAGGGGCACAGAGATCTCTGCTATGTTACGCACTAAAGTACCCTAAGCTCTTACAGCGCGACCGCACTCGGAAAGCATGTGATCAATATTTGCCAAGTTGCACGAATGCGTGCGTGCCTAGCACATGCTAGAGAGATCAGGAGAAGGTAGAAAGGAGTCAGAGACAATTTGATGTCAGCCCTAAGGAAGCTACGTTTCGCCAAGGGAGAAAGGTGTCACATTTCCACAACACTGTAAGACACCTCTCCTTTTCTCTAGGAAATTAATCGCTCATAGATGCAGATGCCAAGACGTGCCTCTGTTATGAAATAAGTTCTGTTCTGGTGCCCTGTGGAATATACTTGTTCTGGGCTTGTTTTTGCATTTGCATATTTTAAAAACTGTGTGTCTAATGTTGGCTCTAGTTCGTGCCTGGGGCGGTGGGGTGCTGGGAATGGGACACAGGGATTTGCACACAGCTGTTAGGCACGCTGTCCACAGCCCCTGTGTGCTGGAACAAGAGGCCAGGGAAAATGCCCCGACAGCTTGTGAGAGATGAGCTTTATTAGGACTAACAGTGCTAACAGGGAAGGATGGGGTTAACTGCAACTCACTATCGAGGGCAGCACCCAGGAAGCATGCAGCAGTCCGACAGTGCTAGTCGGCAAAATCGCACAAAAAGGGTGTGTGCTCAACATCACTGCTAGGCAGACTCCCACAGGGGACGCACACTCCCAACAGCAAGTCCACAGGGGGCGTGTGCGGAACAGCAGCACCTGAGATGCCCAGTGATGACAGCTTGGAAAGAGCATTTTCAAAACTGGAGCATCCCACCAGGCGTGGTGGTGCACGCCTGTAATCCCAGCACTCGGAAGGCTGAGGCAGGAGGATCACTGTGAGTTGAGACCAGCCTGGGCTACAAAGCGAGCTCAAGGCCAGCCTGAACTGCATAATGAGACCCTGTCTCAAAAAAACAAACTGGAACATCCAGTGGTGACCACCCGGGCTACAGGGCTCCATGGTGCTCTATCCCTCATCCAGCTGTAGCAAGGGGTGGGGGGTTCACACATTAAACCACATAGCAGTGACATCCTTAGCTTGCTCTGTTCTATTTTGTGACCATTTCAAGGAATAGCTAATTTAGTATACTGGCAGGAAAGCAGTTTCTACAGGTAATACTAGATTGCCCAGTTCCTGGTGTCCCTCAGATAATACTTACACATTCCGGTTTCTTTCTACTTACGATGTCCCCTTAGCTTGGCAAGAGTCTGGGGAACACACAGGGTGTTTCAGGAACTCAAGGTTAGATGGCCTAGTTTTTCTCAGGAACAGTACCCTGTGCTACATCCCCAGCCCTTTCTATTTTGAAACGGTGTCTCACTAAGGTGCCCGGATCAGCCTCAAACTGTGATCCTCCTCTGCCTCAGCTTCCCAGTAGCTGGGATTGCAGGTACATGCCGCCACAGCCAGCTTTAGTTAGTCCTTTAGCTATTTCTTCTAAGAAGGTTAGCTCTGTGTAAAAGACACACACACAAATATTAAATTTTGGTCAAATTTGTATCAGCTTTGTTCTTGTCATAACAAATTGTCACAGATTTAACAGCAAACGTCAGTATAAAATCACTCTCTTAAATTCTGTAGGTCAGACATCCAGGCAAGCTTGGCTGGTTTCTCTTCTCCAGGTCTGACTGGGCTGAAATTTAGATGTCAGCCATGCTGGGCTCTTATCTGGAGATTCTGGAGAATCTGCTTGCAGTCTCAATCAGATTCCTGGCACGATCCAGTTCCTTGCAATTAGATGACTGAGGGCCCCAGTTTCTCTCCCGTCTGCCACGCAGGACCCTCTCTGAACCCCTTAAGGCTGCCAGCACTCCTCCTCACGCTGCCCCGCCACTTCACACTGGCAGTGGTGGGTCGAGTCTTGCCTGTGCTCTGACCCTCTCTGACTTGTACCGTATCTATCTTGCTTCTACCTCTACAAGGAGTCCTGAAATTAGACTGGGCCCACTCAAGGAATCCAGGCCGTCGTATCTCAAATACATCTGCAAAGTCCCTTCTAGCGTGTAAGATAATATATCCATAGATTCCAGGGATTGGGGTAAGGACTGTTTGGAAAGCTATTTCACCTGCCACATTTGGTTTTCTGCTCTGCCAGTTAGTTGATTCCAGTCCAAATCTCAAGGGCGGACAGTGTCCTGTATTAAAGATGTCTATGAAGTATTCACTTGTAATTCTATTTCTCCAGCCTTCCAAGACGCCTACAACTTCTTCAGCAAGGACAAAACTGGATGTATTGATCTGAATGGGATGATGAGTACTTTGGCTAAGTTAGGAATGAGTCTAACCAAGCACGATGTCTATAATGAACTAAAATGTGCTGACCTTGATCGTAAGTATTTTGCTTTCTCATTTTTTAAAAAAAAGAGTTCTCATATTTTTTTTCTCAGTGATTGTATAAGCAGAAGAAATAAACCTCTCTTGTACTGTATAGTTTGGGTTAAATTTTAAAAAGTAAATAAAAGTAAAGAGTAGCCCTCATCGGCCTGTTTCATTTTCCATGGTTTTAGATAACAGTCAAGCACAGTGCAAAAATGTTAGTATTTATCTTGACTCAAGAGAAACTACATTCACATAACTTTCATTAAAATATATTGCTATAACTGTTCTATTTTTTATTAGCTGTTAGTCTGTTATTGTGCCTACATTATAAATTAAACTCTATCATACGTATGTGCGTACGGGAAGAAGGTAGTGTACGTGGGGTTCAGAACTAGCTGAGGTTTTAGGCACCCACCAGAGGTCTGGGGATGCATCCTCTGTGATAAGGGGAACTACCACATATGCATGTTTAGCGTTAAGAATATCAGTGAGGTACGCATCTAAGTTGTGAAATCAGATCAATGCTCTGAAGTGTACTATTCTTTGAAAAATCTAGTGTAGAAACTCAGAGTGACTGTGTCCTCTCAAAATCAAACTGAAGTTACCTGTCATGGTGCCCATTTTGGACAAAGCCTGAAAGAACAGACACAAAGCATAAGCAACTTCAAAAACGACACATTACCAAGAAAATCCAAGCCCTTGTTGCTATTTGAATCATCAGAACAGATCTTTCTGCCATTGTTCCAGCCCATCTGTACTGAATTTTAAATCCCACAGAACTTTTGTTGGTGTTTTTAAAACATACGGATTTATGTCTCCACTGGATGTACTGATCTAGTGATTCGCAGTCCAAGCTGTTGCGTTGTGTGGGAAATACGTCCAGCACCTTGTCTCCTCTCACGTCTCTCGCCCAACCGCCCGGGCCCTTTCCGTCAGCACCACTCCACACGTGCTCAGTGTGAGCTTTAATTAAGGCATCATTTGTTTCCACTAACGCTGCCTAATTTTTCTATTCTTTCATGAAAACACAGGCACCCTTCAAGTAGCAGTCATTATCCTTTAATTTTAGAGAAAATGAGGTATTAAAAAAAAAGAAATGACGTTTAACTTGATATGTTATAACAGAAATAATAGGAGAAGTTATATAGTGGAAAGGTTGGTGGATTCCATGTAAAAATGGAAAATCTCTGGAAAAGGGTAGAGCCAGGGGACTACAACAGCTGGGAACCCCTGGCTGAATGTTTATGCCCTGCCCTTATTTTGTGGCCTGCAGAAGACTAGTATAATGATGCTAAAGTCACTCCGAGAAGACCTGAATGAATTAACATGCACTGATTTTAAAATATGAAGCGGTCTATGGTACTTTAACTTTGATACTTAACATATAGTCTAATAATTTAAGCACAGCTTACCCTTGTTCTGAGCTCCGATTTCTTTTGTAGGAGATGGGAAGGTGAACTTCTCAGACTTCTTAAAGGTGCTGACAGATAAGAACCGCTTCCTCAAAGCTGTGGGTGAGTAGACAGTACAGAACAGACGGCAGCGCGGCAGCTACGACCCGCTGCGTAGTAGACACTATTCACCTAGGCCTCCCGCCAGGAGACAAATCAGGAAAGAGTAATCTGGGGTATGATTTATTTTTAAACTGCTTCTCCAAAACAGTATCTGCTAAGCACACTGTGCAGTTTTAGAATTTTAACTTACATGTATTAAGCAGGCCCTGGTGTTGTCTAAAGGACTCCTTCAGGGGACGTCACCCTTCGGTCTCAACGAGAACACTCGGGGGACTGATAGGCCTAGAAAAATGTGGCCTCCTTTTTGTAGTGCTTTGATTTTGTACGAACTCTATGTTCTACTTTTAGAAGCATTCTTTTTACAAAAGAAAATAAGGTTTTTTCCTTAGAAGAAAAAAAATGATCTCTCTCATGATCATTTTTAGAAGATTTTAGAAGGAAATGATTCCTCTCAGATCTGAGCATAGGTAATTAATTGCTCTTGAAAAATATCTTCCTCACACTGACGAAGCCTCTAATTCAATACATGCCTGCTGGAGGAGAGAGTGCAAGGCTGTAAATGCTATGAATAATACTTGAAATATTGCTCGTAGTACTCTCACGGTTTGTTTTTAAGCTTAATACACTGCTGCCTTGGAAAATCTAACACTATTCATGTTTTCTATGATAATACATTCTAAAATTCAAATACTGTATGCCATTCTGAAAACATACCCATTTCTAGACTACAAACTATCCTTAGGATTAAAAAAGTCACCATCGGGGGGCAGGGATATAGTTCAGTGACACAGCGCCTACCTGGCAAGTGCAAGGTCCTGAGTTCAATTCCCAGTACCAAAAAAAAAAAAAAAAAGAAAACAAAAGTCACCATTTTCAAATACTACAATAGTAGAGTTATCTTATAAACCTAGGATATGTTTATTGACAATTCCTTTGCCTAGAGGAACAAGACAATAGTCCTTAACCTGTAATTCATGCTTGTGTTAAAATTGTTTTATATATGGGGCTGGGGATTTAGCTCAGCAGCACAGCGCCTGCCTGGCAAGTGCAAGGTCATGAATTTGATTCCCAGTACCAGAAAAAAAAATTGTTTTATATATAGATACATATATATTTATATTTTTATATATTTTTATAGATATACTTTTTATATTCAGTGATTATTCTGTTTGACCCTTCATAAAAATGACCTTCCTACCAGAGCCAAATTTTAATGTTTTACTATATCTTTAGTCCCTGACTTGATGTTATCATTATTGTAAATAGTAAAAAGACTGTCATCTTACTGCTTTTTTGATAAATGCTTTATTCGGGAAACATTTTGAAATTCCTTTTGTTCCCCTCCGTAGTTCCGGAAAAGGACATCTGTTTAAATTTAAGTGACAACGCAGGGATCCTATTATTTGAAATCCTATCAAAGCTTATAGAGACTTCAGCCCTACCCAGAAAGACTATAATGGACATAGTAAGGTAAGTGGCAAGGAGAGAGGAAAACAGCCTCTCTAGAAGCCTTCATAAGGATATTGCTCACTAGCACTCCGCTCTACAGGCTCTGGTCCAAAACATAGGAAAGGGGCCGGGCGTGGCGGTGCACTCCTGTAATCCCAGCACTCGGGAGGGCGAGGCAGGAGGATTGCCATGAGTTCAAGGCCAACCTGGGCTGTGTAGTGCATTCAAAGCCAGCCTGAGGGGCTGGAGATTTAGCTCAGTGGCAAAAGCGCCTGCCTGGCAAGCGCAAGGTCATGAGTTTGGTTCCCGGTACCGGAGAAAAACCAAAAAACAAAAAAAAAAAAAAAAAGCCAGTCTGAACTACATAGTGAGACACTGTCCCAAAAAAATAAAAAAGGGGCTGGGGATATAGCTCAGCGGTACAGCACTTGCCTGAGTTCAATTCCTGGTACCAAAAATAAATAGATAAATTCTAACTGCTTAAAAACTAAAAATAAATAAATAAATAAATAAATTAAAAGAATAAATAAATAAATCAAAACATAGGGAAAGGTATGCAGGCAAATGGTCATGTGCCAGAATATGCCTGCCTGGCTCTGAAATTCCAAGGCTGATCTCAGACTACCTCCAAGCCCCGCTGTAAGCCTAAGACAGCCAAGGAAGTCCATCCTCTTCTACTCCAGGCCAGGAAATCCCTGCAGAATCAGATTTTTCTGGGGATGATTTTAAGTGGGTTTCAAAATCCAGTGTGGAATACTAGGTACTTCTATCCGTGCTGAACTACCAGGGGCTCTGAACAGGTCCTGGGGCTCTGAAGGGAAGCACAGCAAGCTCAGACTTCCCAGGGAAGTCGTCGGACTGGAGTGGAGGCAGGATTAGCCATGAGAATAAAGGGCAAGGGACCGCTCCCACAGCTAAGTGTATTAAATTATTCCAGCAAACATCAGTAAGAAGGAATTGCCTCGATCTATTTTTACCATTGTATTATAGAAATTGAATATTGCTATTATCAATCTTTTCAATTCGTACTTCTTCAAAGCACTGTGGTATCATACTTATAGAGACTTCAAAATACACAGTACCACCAACAGTGTAAAAACATTCTTACGCCCTTCAGTAGGTAGTCTCTTTATACTGTCCTACCTCTCCATCAGATGGAACGGAAAATTCTACTTTTCATTTCATTGTAGTTCAAAGAGACATTCACTTACTTAATTATTTTGGTGTTTTCGAATCAGGGTCTCGCTATGTAATTCAAGCTGGCCTTGAACTCACTATGTAGTTCAGGCTGGCCTCAAACTCATGGTAACTCTCCTGCCTCAGCTTCCTTGAACGCTGGGATTATGGTCATGTGCCACCACACCTGGCAAAGACATTTATTAAATGCTTGCTGTTGGTATATAAAATACAAATGTACTTTTTCTAATCTCTCAGCCTCAGTTTCCTCATCTATAAAATGTAGGAAAGAATAATAATATCTGCCTTAAGGGGCAGTTGTAGGAATCTGTTTGATAACACATATGATACACTTAGCACATTATAAGAGCTCAATAACTGTTAACTATTATGTGGAAATTAGAATAAGGGTAGAGCCAAGCGTGGTAACACACAACTATAATCCCAGCACTTGGGAGGCTGAGGCAGTAGGATCGCCACAAGTTCGAGGCCAGCATGGGCTACATAATGAGTTCAAGGCCTGAACTACATAGCGAAACCCTTCTCAAAAAAATAGAATAAGGATAGAATAGACCATACATATTATCTCATTTAATCCTTTCCTCCCTAATGAGTATACATTATCACGCCTATTTTATGAATGAAAAAATGAAGCACAGGTCAGTTAAACAGCTGGCTCCAGAGTCACTGGCGCTTGCTTAGATTTTAGCACAGCCTGATACTCTTATCTACATCGCTGTGCTGCCTCTTACCCAGTAAGTCAATGGGAAGTCTTAGCCCATATTGGTGTTTTTATTGAAATCGGATTGTGCTCATTATTTACTGCCTGGTTCCTAAGGAGATTAAAAGTGCTTGAAACAAGTCCCAAAGGAGAACGAAGCAAGACTCTCCCCAGACATCACCAACGCCACAGCTGAAGAAGCTACGTGAACTACACAGGAGTGACACCCTAGGACGCAGCACCAGGGGAACGTCCTTTCCTGCAAAGCACCTATAAAAGTGGTTGAAAGCAACTACCCCACTGTACCTGGCGGGGCTCTTGTCCAGGTTCTTGATGTCCTAAACAAAGATTTGAGCAAGACACGCCAAAGTAGCAGCGCAATCAAGGTTTATTTGAAAGACAAAAGACAAGATAAACTCCCAGGGTGGGACTGGCCAGTGAGAAGAGCTCACAGCCCAAGAGGACTTGATGTTAAGAGCTGTAAACCTGAGGATGTGAGGTGGGATTCAGGCGCTGGTCTAAGGTGTGGCTCCTGCTCTGAGCGTCTTGACTCAGCTCCACCATTCAGTAGTGGTGTTTTCAAGCTCTTCCCACCGGCCAGCGGCTCTGGTTGGCACACGCAATCTGCATATCAACACAAGGTAATTCGAATTAGTGTCAGCCAAGGGTGCAGAAGACCCGTAGGTGCACACCAGGGACTGATTATGTGTTGTCTGGCTACCTTTCCCACTGTAACTTAGACCTGGACATCCTGGTCCTGGGGGAATGTCTAACTGAGAAGGTAGATCCAGTCCCAGAAAGCAGGCTCCAACGCAGTCCTCTACCCTTCCCCCTGCCGCTTCCTTGGTTACCTTATGCTCATAGCTAGCCCAGAAAGTGGGCTCCTGGCAAGCCCTTTCTTCTTTCTCCACCTTTTTCCTTAGCTACCTCCTGCCTCACTACCAGATACACAAACACCAACACAGGGGCACAAGCATGAAAAATAAGGTAGCATGACACCTCCAAAAGCACACAATAACTCTCTAGCGACCAAGGAAAGGAAATGAACGGATTTCCTGGCAAAGGCTTCAGAAGAATGAACTTTTAAAGACTGAGTGAGATATATAAGAACAGAGGGGACAATCCAGCAAAAGTATATGATCTGAATGAGAAATTTAGCAAAGAAATAGAGACATAGAAAAGAACCAATTAGAAATCTTAGTGCTAGGGGCTGGGGAGTTAGCTCAGCAGCACGGCGCCTGCCTGGCACGCACAAGGTCCTGAGTTCAATTCCCAGTACCAGAAAAAAAAAAAAAAAAGAAATCTTAATGCTAAAGAATAGAGGGAATAAAAAAGATAGTTGAATGTCTTAACAGCAGAATTAATCAGGCAAAAGAAAGAATTCCCAAGCCAGAAGATAAGCTTTTTGAAATGATCCAGTCAGATTGTTTAAAAATAAAAGAGAGAGAGAGAGAGGAAAAGAAAAAAAGTAGAAGAAAACAAAAAGAATGAAGCAAGCTCTAGAGACTTATAAGGCAAGACAACTTGCATTTTGCACGTTCCAAGACCTTAGGAGAAGAAAAAGGGAAATAGCACAGAAATGCAATTCAAAAAATTTGCTGAAAAATTTCCAGTTTTTGGAAAAGATACGGACATCCTAGTCCAGGAAACACAAAGGACACCTAAAAAACTCAACCCCCCTGCAAAAAAGGATTCTCTCTAAGGTATGTTTTCATCAGAATGTCAAAAGTACAAGAAAAAGGGCTGGGGATATAGCTCAGCGGCATAAGCACCTGCCTGGCAAGCACAAGGTCCTGAGTTGATCCCCGGTACCGCAAAAAAAAAAAAAGACAGAATTCTATAAATAGCAAGAGAAAAACATCAAGTCACATATAAGGGAATCCCCATTCGATTAACAACAAACCTCAAAAAAAAAAAAAACCATAACAGGCCAGAATAGAATGGGATAATCTATTCAAAATGCTGAAAGAATCACCAACCATGAATACTATACCCAGCAAAGCTACTCTTCAGAAATTAGAGAGAAATAAAAACTTTCTAAGACTAAAAAACTGAAAGAATGTATCGCACTAGACCATTCCCATAAGAAATGTTTAAGGTAGTCTTACACTAGAAGCAAAAATATGGTAACTGTCATCTTGAAAACACGCAAAAGTACAAATCTCACGGTAGAACAGCTGGGCATGGCATCGCACGCCTGTAATCCCATCACTTAGGAGGCTGAAGCAGGGGGATCACTGAGAATTTGAGGCCAGGGTGGAGTACATAGTGAGTTCAAGTCCACCCTGAACTACATAGCAGGACCCTATCTCAAAAAAAAAAAACAAAAACAGATAAGACAGAAGAGAATCAAACCTATCAATATAGAAAACCACCAAACCACAGACATTAAAAAGAGGGGGTCGGGGCTAGGGATTTAGCTCAGAGGCAGAGTGCCTGCCTGGCAAGCGCAGGTCATGAGTTCAATTCCTGGTACCGGAAAAAAACCAATAAAAAACCAAAACAAACAAAAAAAGAGGGGGTAAAAGGCTGGAGATGTAGCTCAGTGGTAGAGCACTTACCTAGTCTGTGCTAAGGCCCTAAATTCAACCCCCAGCACGGCAAAAAAAAAAAAGAGGGGAAGAAAGGATATACCAAGAAAACAGGGGGGAAAAAGTCACGGAATATATGTGACAAGAAATAGAGATTAACAATAACCTTTATTGTACTTTTGTTTTATTTTTGTTGTTTTAGGTGTTTTGTGGTACTGGGGATTGAACTGAGGGCCTGCACACTGAATTACATTCCCAGGCCTCTTTCATTTTTTTTATTTTGAGCCAGGGCCCTGCTAAGTCACTGAATTGCCTAGATTAGGTTTGAACTTGCGCCCTGCTGCCTCAGTCTCCCACAGTGCTGAGATTATAGGCACGTGCCCCATGCCTGGACGACAATAATCTTGAATATGAGTGGGTTAAACTGACCAGTTAAAAGATATAAACTATCTGAATGGGTCAAAAAAAGTAAACTAGACACAACAATATGCAGCCTACATGAAATTCACTTAATAAATCATTTAAAGGGCAAAACAAAGGATGGATAATAGAGGACAGATCTGGTGGTACACTCCTACACTCCCAGCACTTGGGAGGCTGAGGCAGGAGGATCATTGCAAGTTCAAAGCTAGTCTGGGCTACATAGTGAGTTCAAGGCCAGCCTGAACTACATAGTAAGACTCAGTCTTAAACAAAAAAAAAGTAATAGGGAACAGGGAGACAGATCTTTTGCAAATGTGAAGGCTCTCGACAACGAATGTAATCATTATGTACTTCAAACATGTACTAATAAAAAAAATTTTTTTAAAAGAAATTCCCTTAGTCCAGTGATTGTGAATCTCTTAGAGCTTTCAATGATATAAACAGTCTGCTGCAGCACAGGTGCCACCACTGACCTAGCCAGGAAAGACACAAATACAATAAAGATGAAAGGATGGAGCTCACCGTCCCCTAGCGCCGCCTGAGCATCAAGCAGGCTGCCAGCACCACGGAGATTGGGACTCCGGAGTGTGTATTTCACCACCTGTGGGAAACTGTCACAACAGCTGCAATGCAGAAATACTCAAACCCGTAACGGGGCATAGTGGTGCACGCCTGTAATCCCAGCACTCAGGAGGCTGAGGCAGGAGGATCGCCATGAGTTCAAGGCAAGCCTAGGCTACACAGGGGGTTCAAAGCCAGCCTGAACTACATAAAGAGACCCTGTCTCAAAAGAAAAAAAGGGAATGGAAGGGAAAGGAAGGGAAGGGAAGGGAAGGGAAGGAAGGAAGGAAGGAAGGAAGGAAGGAAGGAAGGAAGGAAGGAAGGAAGGAAAGAAGGAAGGAAGGAAAGAAGGAAAGGAAGGAAGGAAAGAAGGAAAGAAGAAAGGAAGGAAGAAAGGAAGAAAGGAAAGAAGAAAGAAAGAAAGATGAAAGAAAGAAAGAAAGAAAGAAAGAAAGAAAGAAAGAAAGAAAGAAAGAAAAAGAAGAAAGAAATAAAAGAAAAAGAAGAAAGAAATGAAAGAAAGGGAAAAGAAAGAAAGAAAAAGCAACCCAAGCCCTATGAACCCAAGTGTGGTCAGAGTTGATGTGCTGGACAGACATACGGATCCCTCTGCACAGCTACGGACTTCTCAGCCTGGAGTGGGGGCTCCCTTCCACTGAGAAGGCTATTATTGGTGCAGCAAGAACCAAAACATACGCAAGAACGTTCTGTAGTTGATCCTGTAGAGAAAGCAATGGAGATTAGATCCAATGGCAGAGAAGCCATGGAATGTAATACATAAATTAAACGCTGAGGTTGAAGTATCAGCAGCTTCAGCAAGAGGCAGCGCAAGGACACCAACAGCGGCGGCAGATTTGTAGAGAAATAATAAAGTCGGTACACAGCACCGCGTCTGTCCAAGCTGACAGTGTATTTATTTGTTATTTTAAAAACACAACTGTATTTTTTAGGTAGAATTTTTTTTTCTGATAACTGGAGTAAGGCTGTGTGATTTTCATCAAAACGTTAAGATACAGGGGTCTAAATCACCGGCATCATCTGATGTATGACCTGAAATGACTTTTCGTTAGGGTTCCAGTATTGATGTGAAAATGTAACTTTTTAAAAAATACTTGGAAAGGCTGGTATTGACAGCGAGTCTTCTTCAGGTAGAATGGTGAAGCTTTTCAGACCGCGGGGCTTTCCCCGCTGCGGACCAAGCCCAGGACAAAGAAGGGGCACCTTTACCTACACATGCTGTTGCCGTGCCATGTGAACTAGACCCGGGTGTGAGGAACCCACTTTACAAGAAGACACTGCATAGCTGTGAAAGACATTAATTTGTGTAAAACAACTTGCTGTGTTAGAAACCAGTGTTTTGATTTGGTACTTAAATGATATTTCTGAAGTGCAAGTGATCACCAAAGCAACATATGACTCACACAGAAATACCATTTGATTGTATTAAAGAGTACTGCATTGGTTTGCCAAAAGTTCTGTGACTTAGTGAAGGCATTACCTTCCTTGCGTTTGTACTTCCTGACTTCGCACGCTGTACCGTGGGCTGGTTCTGCCTGAGCTTGGCGGCACTCTTACACAGGACACTTGATACCTAGACAGGAGAGCAGCCGCTCACGTCTTCTAGCACTTCGCGTTTGCTTAACTCGTGAATTGCCGCGTGTCAGAACCATGGTTGTATAACGGCTAACCACAAAACATCTTTTTTACATGAGGAGTTGTACATCATTTGAAAGTACTCAGATGATGTCTTGATCTGAAGCATAAATCCCAGGTACTTAATGTTTTTAATAATATGGTACCACGGAGGGGGTGTGGGGTGCTGGGGGAGAAAATGAAGTATTTGGTGGGGGGAATGCAATGGTCTACACGAAGCAAGTCGCACGGTGGGTTTTACTCATCAGAAACCCTTACTTTGGGTAACAGGGTGGCTACAAGTGAATAACAATCCAGTAAATGTATTTTGTTCAGTGTTTCGTACTGGGCACTTACCCCCTAAGTGATACCTCCGATACTTGGAAGTGTTCCACACAATTTGTGATAAAGGTGACTAGCTTTTGCCTTTATTTTACAGTGCTTAATATGATCAACTTTTAGTTGGGTTTCCTAGAAAGAGACCAATTAACACATCCACATAAACTATAGAAACAGTACCAAACTTTAAAAATTAGTGTTTTTCTACTTAAAATATTGTGTGGTTTAAGAATTCTTTGAAGATATCAATACATAATACAACAACCATTGTTAATTTCCTACCACTTTGTCTGTAACTCTATATTGCTTGTATTGTTCTTATGCTGTTTTATAAGTGGATGTTTGTTTACTAATATGTTTTCCTTCTTTTATTTTTAAAATAAATTAAATAGAACAAAAAACAAAAAAAAAGAATTCTTAGGACATTTGAAAATTATGCTAAATTCTGATAAGGTTTCTGATTTTTTTTTGTAATCAGAGATGGATTTTACAGTTGAAATACTATTTCAGCTAAAAAAAATTAGCTAAATATGTGTTAATATTTGACAAAAAGTGACTTGTATAATTTCTGTAAATTATATTTGTTCTTTTAAAAAGTGTAATTCCTGATGATAAACTAAACCAACCTTTATCATATCCTTTATTTGATGTTTTCATTCTGACCTAATGATAAAACATCTATAAATTTTCTATTTCCACTGTAGTCAGCTACCTCTGTCTAAATACTTGATGATTCATGCCATCTGTTAAAATATAAACAAGTTCAGTGACAAGGACTAAACTGGAATAAAGTGTTGAATACAGCTATTAAGCATCTTATCTTATTTATTTATTTATTTTTGTTTGTTTTGTCTTTTTGAGACAGGGTCTCGCTATGCAGTTCAGGCTGGCCTTGAGCTCACTTTGTAGCCCAGGCTGGCCTCGAACTCTCAATGATCCTCCTACCTCAGCCTCCCGAGTGCTGGGATTACAGGCGTGTGCCACCATGCCAGGCAATCTTATCCTATTTAATATTAAAATGAACTTACAGGGGCTGGGGATTTAGCTCAGCGGCAAAGCGCCTGCCTGGCAAGTGCAAGGTCGTGAGTTCGGTTCCCGGTACCGGAGAAAAACCAAAAAATAAATAAATAAATAAATAAAATGAACTTACAAGCATTAAGATGGCCTTTGTTAATAAAGACTTTCGTTGAACCATAAAAAGGGATGGAAAAAGATATACTGTGCAAATAGAAACCAAAAGTGAGCAAAAGTAGCTCTACATATATCAGAAAAAAATCCTTTAAGTCAAACACCATATAAAGGTTCAAAAAAGATCATTACATAATGATAAAGTAATAAATTCAACGAGAGCAAATAACAGTTATAACTACATATGCACGTAAACTGAAGTACCTAACTACATAAGACAAACATGGCTAGATTTAAAAAGAGAGATACTCTATTACAATCATAATTTTAATCAACAGACAGATCAGCCAGGTCCCGCCCCCTCCCCCAGATCACCCGTGTTGACCAGGCTCGTCGAACTCGCAGCCTCCTGGCAACATGTGGCCCCAGGCAGCTAGTACTGCAGCCCTACAAGACTGTAAACTCGGGGGCTGGGGATTTAGCTCAGCGGCAAAGCGCCTGCCTGGCAAGTGCAAGGTCGTGAGTTCGGTTCCCGGTACCGGAGAAAAACCAAAAAAAAAAAAAAAAAAGACTGTAAACTGTTATGTGATTTTTAGCAGTATTTCCACAACTCCGCTGTGTGGTCTCCAGTGTACACTGCGTAGATGACAGTGAAATGCCGGGTAGGAGAAGGCGCAGTGCAGTGCTAACTCCACCCCCCGACCCTGACCCACAGTCAGTCAGTTGGATCGCGTCACGTGCCTCGCGCATCTGGGCCGGCCACCCCTGGTACTTCCCACACGCCTGTATGCCCTGAAGACAGGCAATTATTCTTAGTAAGCAGACGTGCAAGTTTTCTTACTGAATTATTAAAATTGGGCTTTGGTGTTCTGTTTCAACGTCATAATAAAAATAGAAAAAGGAAAGTCTTGTTAATTACGTACATTAACATGTTATATATGTGTGGCCCACGACAGTCCCTCTTCACCCAGCAGCCCAGTTAAGTCAAGAGGTCGGATACTTACGCTGTAGACTAAGCGGCCCTCCCCTCACCCAAGAGATGCTGCGGAGCATTCCGCCCCACAGCTGCAGAGCAGCCTTCTCAGCCGCAGGTGAAACCTCCCCCAGGGCAGACACGTTAGCCACAGAACAGTCTCAAAAATTCAAAATAAATTGAAGTCATAGCCTATGGGTCTTCTCTGATGACAGTGAAATAAAACTAGGAATCAACAAGAATTTTAGAAATTATAAAACTGTAGAAATTAAACTCTTCTCCTTCCCCTTCTCCACTCCCTCCTCCCTTCCCCGGCTTCCTCTCCTCCTTCTCCCTGTTTTGTTTTGTTTTGTTTTGTTTTGTTTTGTTTTGTTTTGTTTTTAGACAGGATCTCACTATATATTTCAGCTGGCCTTAAACTCACTTTGTAGCCCATACTGGTCTTAAACGCATGGCAATCCTCTCTGCCTCAGCCTCCCAAGTATTGGGATTACAGGTATGCACCACCATGCCCAGCAAAAAGTTGCATTTTTAAACTCAACACAAAGCAATGCAGTATAAAAATAACCCTGTTTATATTCAAGCTAGTGCCAACATAGGGAATGTGTCAAGGATCTGAAGTATTTCTGTATATAAAGCCAGGAAGTCTTGGGCAAGATGAAGATAATCAAAAGCCAAGAATTACAGATGGAAAATAGTCAACCAGCCTATGGAAATTATAGTAGAAGGCTTGTAGTGACACATGCCTGTAACCCCAGATACTTGGGAGGCTGAGGCAGGAGGATTGCAAGTACAGTGCCAGCCTGGGCAACTTAGCAAGATGTTCTCTCAAAATAAAATAAGGACTGAGGGTGTAGCTCAGGGGTAGAGTGCTTGCTTAGTATGCATGAGGCCCTGAGTTGGATCCCTACTACTCAAAAAAATGAATAATAATAGTAGATGTTCCATAAATATCATAGAAAGAAGCACTTAAATATTATTGACTGCACTTGGGAGGCTGAGGCAGGAGGCTCAACATGAGTTCAAAGCCAGCCTGGACTACATAATGAGCTCAAGTCCACCCTGAACTACATAGCAAGACCTTGTCTCAAAAAACAAAAACCAATTCAAATATTCTTCAGTATGAAAATAAGTTTTGAAATAAATTTGTTCAGCATATATAACTTGTAATCTAACGTTTTTCTTTTCATCTTATAGCTCCTTTTAGCTATTTTTAAATTACTCTTTTCTTTTTAAGCTACTTCCGAAGAAAATTCCAGGATATCAGTGCAGAAATGCTGTGGAATCCGAGTGCTGTGGGTTATGGGAAAAGAAGGTTTAAGCCAGATGTGTGCACGACTTCCAGCTCAAGCACAGCGGCCTTCGCCAGTGCTGCCCGCATTGCAATTACAAGTGAAAAGGATTTATTTAAATTTCTTGAAGAGCTTAAGAGTAAGAGCCGTTTGTTTTCTCTCCACAGCTTCCAAGGATACTCAGTGTTTTTTATTAGTGTATGTTTGCCATACATCATAGCTACATTTGCTCTGGAGAATTGGCATGTGGAGATACAGCATCTCTTGATGACTTTTGACCCCTTTACTGGCCCTGCTTTTCTCCCCCTGAACCTGTTCCCCATCTCCAACAAACTACTTCTTTGTTTCCTACCATCTCACCTTTGTTTAACTCTCTCATTCATTTATTTAGGTCTTAAGCTTCTCATATAAGAAGCGATATAATAGTTAACTTTCTGTATCTGACTTACTTCACTTAACCTAATGGTCGCAAGTTCCACTCATTTGCTAGAAAATGTCATGACTTTGTCCTTTTTATGGCTGAATAATATTCCATTGTGTATACGAGGTATGATGGAAATATACAGTAAATGTTTACATGAAAAGTTTATTACAATCAAAGACACATTGCCATTAGCCCTCCTCATAATACTCCCCCACCTCACACACATTCACTTCCTCATTCCTGCCACTTTGTGAGACAGTTCTACAAGTCCTCTTATTTACCAATTCTGATGTCATGCAACTTCTGGCTCTTCCCCAAAGTCAAAATGACCATGAAAGGCAGACAGTTAGAATCCATTCAGGATGCTGAGGCAGCCACAAGAGTGCACCTGAAGACATTCACAAGACCGCTGCTTTAGACAGGATAAGGATGGGATAAGGATGTTCAAGCAGGAGGGAGTATTTCTGGGAGATTAATGGTAATGTGACTTTTACCATAATTTTTTTTATTTAAACATTCACCACACTTTTCAGTCACACCTCACATATTCCCTATTTTCATATTCATTCATCTGCTGATGGGCGTCGAGGCAGTTTCTGGAGTGTAGCCATAGTGAGTTGCGCTGCTGTACATACAGGCAGGCATGGGCTGTACCTCTATGCTCTGTAGCATACCCCGGTGGGAGGTGGGTGGGTCAAGTAGAATTTCTAGTTTTGGTTTTTTTGAGGAATCACCATACTGAATTTCTATAGCGGTTATACTAGTTTACCTAGTGTGTTCTTGATAGCCATCCTGACAGGGGGACAGACAGACCCGCAGAGTTGTTTTGATCTGTTTTCCCAATGGCTGAAGGTTCTGGGGCCACTGGTTCTTCTTTTGAGAAGTGTCTGTTCAATTCATTTGCCTATTTTTTTTAATTGGGTCATTTGTTTTTTGGTGGTTAATTTTTTTTTAGTCCTTTATACATTCTAAATATTAGCCCTCTAGCTGAGTGTTGTGGTGCATGCCGGTAATCCTAGCCCTTGAGAGGCTGAGGCAGAAGGATCGCTGTGAGTTCAAAGCCAGCCTGAGCTATACAGTGAATTCAAGGCCAACCTAAACTGCATAGTGAAACCCTGTCTCAAAAAGACCAAAATATATATATATTGGCCCTCTATCAGAAGAGTAGCTAATTTTTCCCCACTCTATAGGTGGTCTTTTTACTCTGTTGATTGTTTCCTGTGCTGCACAGAAACTTTTTTAAAAAAAATTTAAGACAGGGTCTCACTATGTGGCCAAGGCTGGCCTTGAATTTACAGTAATCCTCCTGCTTCAGCCTCCTGAGTGCTGGAATTACAGGCATGTGCCACCATGCCTTGCTGTACAAAAGTTGTTTAATTTGAATAACCTATTCATTGATTCTTGGTATTATTTTCTGTTCTATTAGAGTTCTATTCAAGAAGTCCTTGCCTGTACCTGTGGCTTTGAGTGTTTCTCCTCAGTTATCTTCCAAGAGTTTCAATATTTTTGGTTTGAGGAGAATCTTTATTTTGTTTGTTTTTGTGGTGCTCGGAATTGAACCTAGGGACTTTACACTGAACTATATCCCCAGCCCTTTTTATTATTTTTTTATTTTTGAGACAGTATCTCACCAAGTTGCTAAGTCACCCAGTCCGGGCTCCAGCAGAGCCCTGGGATTACGGGTGTGTGGCCCCAGACTGCCTCAGAAGTGTTCCTGTTTTACGTCTAAGTCTTTGATCCATTTTGATTTGACTTTAGTACAGGGTACAATATATGGGCCTAGTTTCAGTCTTCTGCATGTGGGTAACCAGTTTTCCCAGCACATTTGTAAAGAGGTTATCTTTTCTCCAACATGTCCTTTTGGTCCTTGCTGTGTCTTGAGTCTGGAGGTGCCCCCAAAGCCTCATGTGGTCATAGGTGGGGCTTTTCCAAGGCAGCTGGATCTTAGAGTGCGTGACGCTGGGATGAAGTGTGTGAGGACTAAATTAGTCCGCTGATTGGTTTGACGTAGTTCTGGGGGTGGGCAATGGGAGGGCCCTCCCTGGTGTGAGTGCTACCCACCCCAGATGTGGGTATCCTGGACAGAATATAAGGGACAGAAAGAGGGACGCTGTCCTCCCCGGCTGCTTCTTCCCTGCTTTGCTGCCTTCTGCCTGCCATGCACTGTCTCTCCTCTGCGATGCCCCTCTGCCTGGCCACCCCACCTTGCAGCCAGCCAGCTCCGAACTGAAACCTCTACAAACCGCGAGCTAACTAAACCGTTCCTCCTTTAACTTTGTCTCAGCAATGAGAAGTGTAACAAAGACAGCCTCTTTGTCAAAAATCAGATGGCTGAAGGTGTATGGGGTCATTTCTGTATTTTCTATTCTATCCTGTTGGTCTATATATCTATTTCTGTATAAATATAATGGAGATTTCTTGGTTTTGGGTTTCTTTTTCACTATAGCTTTTTTTTTTTTTTTTTTTTTTTTGGTTTTTCTCCGGTACCGGGAACCGAACTCACGACCTTGCGCTTGCCAGGCAGGCGCTTTTGCCGCTGAGCTAAATCCCCAGCCCCCTACTATAGCTTTGTAGTATAATTTAAAATCCAGAATTGTGATGTCTCCCACCTTGTTTGTTGTTGTTGTTGTTGTTTTATTTGTTTATTTTGTCTTTTTGAGACAGGGTCTCCCTGTGCAGCTCAAGTTTGCCTTAAACTCACTGTGCAACCCAGGCTGGCTTTGAACTCACAATGATCCTCCTGCCTCAGCCTCCTAAGTGCTGGGATTACAGGCATGTGCCTCCATACCTGGCCTCCACCTTGTTCTATTTGCTCAAGGTTGCTTTGGCTATTCTGGGTCTCTTCTAGTCCCATATAACTATTAGGATTGTTGTCTCTTACAGCTCAGTGAAGAATGTCTTTTAATAGAGACTGCATTAAATCTACAGATCACTTTTGGTAATGTGGTCATTTTAGTAATATTAATTCTGTCTAACCAAGAACTGGAGATGCTTTTCCATTTCCTTACAGCCTCTTTAATCTCTCTCTTCAGACGTCAACAGTTTTCATCATAGGGGTCTTTCGCCTCCGTGGCTGTGTTAAAAGATTTGTCAGTGACTCATCAGAAGTAAAGGCCAAGAGCAGGACCTGAGCCTCCTCTGGGTAACTGCTCTCTGTCATACAGAAACTGCTTGGAAGCAAGGATCCCCTTGACCTGGGTCCTGAGACACTCAGCTGAGCCCTGGAGCCCACAGACGGGCATGGAGTGGGAACAGGCCATTGAGGAGAAGCAGCTGTTTGCCTTTGATGAGAACTGCATTGTTTGTGACACCATTTTTGTTTTTATCTTTTCAGGGTGCAATTTCCCTTCAGACAGCCCGTACTCGAAAATACCCATCTTCCCGTTGTTCCCTAACATGGATGGTATGGTGATGGGAAAACCTTTCAAAGACACACAGAAATTAGAGATGCTAAGGAGAAAAGAGCCCCTGAATTTCTTTGAGGACTACTTTTTCCATAGAAGAGACTGGAAAGCACAGGTGGGATTTAGATTATGTCACGTTTCATACTTGGATTTTTTTTATTTTAAAGAGAATTTGAAAAATAAAATAACAATAACATAGACAAAAACAAAACGAAGCAAAAACAATAAAAATGATACAGGGTTTTAAAACAAAATGATAGGAATTAACAGTGGCTTAATACTTGGATTTTTAAAGCACCACCCCAAGAGAATTAATCCCATACGTCTTATGAAATATTTTCAGCCATGTTTCAAAGCAGTTTCCATAGCCGTGTACCTCGATCTAAGCCTAACTGTAAATACTTCATGTAATTTCAACAAACCCTTAAACTTACCGAAAATGACAACCCTCGGTTTGGAGCTGGCAACATAAAGATGACAGCGGTGAAAGGCCACAGTTCTGCCTTCACTGAGCCGCTCACTCCGGGGCCAGAAGCTGCAATTTGGACTCACCCGGACCAAGACAGTGCATTGTGGTTTGGAGGATATTGCAAGGGGAGCAATACAGGACCTATAGTTTATAAGATTATTTATAATAGGCACCTGAAGAGTCACATACAAGAGAGTGCAGGAAACCTGTCCACACACTAAAGACCAAGAATCCGGCTGAGGGCCTGGATCCCACGGTAATGTCCTGCATGAGTCCAGCTGGAGGCCCAGAGCCCACAACAGTGTCTCATGCAGGCCTGATTCACAGATCTGCGCTGGGAAGGCCCAAAAGTCAGTGGTGGAAGCTAGAAAGTCTGTGCCAGCGGGATGAGGATCTGTGTTGCAGGCTGAGGAATCTGCACTGGAGCCAGGAAGCGACGCTCAAAGTGAGGACCAGAGCTCCCTCAAAGTGAACCAAAGCCATTCCCAGTGCCAATGAGGTGCTGAGCTCCTCAGAGGATGAAAACAGCCAAGTTCATCAGCAAAGCCAGCACGACGAGCTCCTCCAGAACAACCAACCACTCCTTACAGCTTCTAAACTTCTTCCTCTCCAGTTCTGCCTCTTATGCTGCTGGCAACAGTCCTCGGGTGGGCTCCCATGCCCAGCACCGCACTGCTTCAGTTCAGCTGGGGGTTACAAGTTAACCACCAGTTGTCAATCCACCACACTGTGGTGGGCCAGACATTATGGGATGGGAAGACAAGCCCACATCAACGGGGCAGTGCTGTGATGAAGTGGCTGTGTATCCTTGACCAGAACTCTACTTACGGTCCTAGCTGTACCTTCTGGCCTGGCTTTGCTTTGTTGCCTCTAATCCATTTGCCCTGGTACGTTTTACTGTTGTGAGTTTTAAGGTCTCAAGCCAACCTGTAGGTGTTCTCTCAGGAAGCTCTGGCCTTGCCTCAGGTTTGTCACAGGCTTCACAGCCTGTGCAACAGAACTGGGGTTAATGTGGAGACCAGGCCGCGCTGGGGAGCGTCTCTGAGTTCCAGAGGTCCGTCTGCGGCTCGTGTGGTGAAATCCCCAGAAGGCAGCTCCAGCCGCAGGGTGTGAGAGTCCTGGAGAAGGGTTTCACCAGCACAAATGACCCCAACGTCCAATTTTGTCTTTATCCAAACGAAGTTAACCCAGGCCAATAACCCTGACAGCATGGAAATAACTGAACACTTCTCCCTCTTTAAATTTACGTCAGGAAATTGATCACTGCTCACCTACACATGATGCTTATCTGTATACGTCAATCTCTAACAGGAGTAATACAAAGTTCATTATGCAAGGACTTTCTTTCTTTCTTTTTTTTATTTTTTTGTCTTTTTGAGACAGGGTCTCACTGTACCGTGCAGGCTGGCCTTGAGCTCACTTTGTAGCCCAGGCTGGTCTCAAACTTTCAACGATCCTCCTGCCTCAGCCTCCTGAAGTGCTGGGATTACAGGCGTGAGCCACCACACCCAGCTATTTCACCGAGTAACTTCTGTCACCTAGAATAACCCATAGAAGAGTCAGTATGTTAGGTCTGGTCTGGTTTGGTTTGGTGCTAGGGATAAAATCCAGGGCTTAGTGTGTGCTAAGGACATGCTTTACCACTGATATGCCTTCAGTCCCTTTGGAAGGAAGAAAATTGTGATACAGATATTTTATTAAGAGCATACTACATACTAGATTATCTCCATAACCTTAGCAGAGAGAGCTTTCCAAGTGGTCCTCTGGCTTCTACTTTTGCCCCCTCTACTCTATTCTCAATACAGTAGCCAGTGGCTCTATTAAAGTCAGCTCAAAATCCTCCAATAGCTTTCCATACCACTAGATAGAAAGCCCAAATTCTTCACAGTAGCTTACAAGGCCCTATACCTGAGCCCTCTCGCTAGTGACAGCCAGTAGTGGCTGCCTAATTTATATTAAGTAAAATTATAAATACAGGTCATCAGTCACACTAGCCACATTCCAGGTGCTCAGTTGCCATGCGTAGCAGATGGCTACCTTACTAGATGGCACAAAAATGCAGACCGTCTCACTGCGGAAAGTCCTATTGGGCACCGCTGACCCGGACCCTCGCTGCGTACCTATCGCTTCTGCTGCCACCTCCAGCACACTGCATTCTGCCTGCGCAGCCTCTGCCCTGCTCCTCTGACACCGCGGACACCCTCCTCCTCATGCCCCGGCCTCGCGGCTCCTCCCCCCGTGCTGCCCCAGACGTCTGCACAGCTCTCTCATCTCTTTCAGCTCCTGAGCACAATGTCACCTCAGCAGGCCCCTCTAACAACAGTCCCTGCAGTAGCAGCGGCTTACATGCCACTGAACTGAACACTTCAAACGGCTAATTTTTTGCTTGTTTGTTTTGGTTTGGGAGTTTGGTGGGGTTTTTTTGGGGGGTGGTTTGGTTTGGTTTGGTTTGCTTTGGTCTGGTTTGGTCTGGTTTGCTTTGGTCTGGTTTGGTCTGGTTTGGTTTGCTTTGCTTTGGTTTGGTTTGGTTTGGTCTGGTTTGGTTTGGTCTGGTTTGGTCTGGTTTGGTCTGGTTTGCTTTGGTCTGGTTTGGTCTGGTTTGGTCTGGTTTGCTTTGGTCTGCTTTGGTCTGGTTTGGTCTGGTTTGCTTTGGTCTGGTTTGGTGGTACCAGGGATTGAACCCAGAACCTTAACACTGAGCTACAACCACAGTCCTTCGTATTTTTTATTTTGAGACAGAGTCTGGCTAAGTCAATATAAGTTGCCCTGGCTGGGCTCAAATTTGCAACCCTTCTGCCTCAGCCTCCCAGAGTGCTGGTATTACAGACATACAACACCATGCCTAGCACAAACTGCTGACTTTTTAAAATTTTTTTGTGGTTTTGGTTTTGGTTTTTTGAGACAAGGTCTTGCTATGCAGTTCAGGCTGGCCTTGAACTCACTATGTAGCCCAGGCTGGCCCCCTAACTCACAATGATCCTCCTGCCTCAGCCTTCCAAGTGCTGGGATTACAGGTATGCACCACCATACCTGGATCAAATGGCTAATTTTATGCTCTATAAATTTTCATCTCAGTAAATTATTTTTTTTTTTTTTTTGGTTTTTCTCCGGTACCGGGAACTGAACTCATGACCTTGCGCTTGCCAGGCAGGCACTTTGCCACTGAGCTAAATCCCCAGCCCCTTCAGTAAATTATTTGTAAAGTCTATATTTAAATAAAATCACAATCTCCATCCCCATCCCTGAATTTTTCAATAACATTCATTACTATCTATATGTTACATATAATGTACTACATATATTTATTATACTACATGTATACATATGTACATATCTATATCTAAGCATACCACCTCTATTATATGTACATTTATAAATATTATATACAGCTAATATAAAGGTCTAAGATATATTTACACTTATTATTATATAATATTTCTAAATATATAGTATCTTAGATGTAAGATATATTCATTTATGATTATGCAATACATAATACATAGTATCTTAGATGTCTAAGATGTATATTTACATTGATAATACTACATATACATATATAGTATCTTAGATATAGATACATATATGATGTATATAAATATATAACATTGTGAGACATGATATACTACACAGTACATTATAACTCATCTAATATACTACATCTAATCTAATATGCTATACATTTATAAATTTTAATTCTAACTAAATGGAACTTTCGAGTTTTAGAATAAAAGTAATGGAGCTACATGGGCCACTCTCCCACCCCATCCACTCGTGTCCAACACCCCACTCCACACTCACTGTGAGCATGTAAAATGCTACACAAAACAAAATGACAAACATTACACAGAACATTCAGGAAGGGGAAGGGACCCAAAATGACAAAGATTATATACAAACGTAATTCACCGGAACAACTATAAATGTTATATACTGCAAACATACCAATCCAAAAACTGTATTCAAACCAGGCACGGTGGCACACACCTGTAATCCCAGCACTGGGAAGCGGAGACAGAAGGATCTCAAACTCAAGCAGAGCCCACCCGTTAGTGATTTTGTGAGACCCTGTCTCAAAATAAAAATAAAAAGGTTCTGTAGAGTACATCAGTGTGACACCTGTGGGTTTAATCCCTGGTACAAAAAAAAACCCTCCAGGAAAGGAGTAAGAAAAGGTTACAAGCAGAGACTTTGGACCTTAGAAATCAGGAAAAACTCCCAAGGAGAAGCCAGCCTTGGTAGTGCACATCTGTAGTCCCTCCTATTCAGGAGGATGAGGCAAAAGGATTGAAAGTTCAAGCCCAGCTTCAGCAACTTAGCAAGATCCTGTCTCAAAATAAAAGTAAAAACAGTTGGGAGGTAAGTAGCTCAGTAGTAGAGTGCTAGGGTTCAGTCCCCAGTACTGGCGGGGAAGGGGAAGACCAGACATGGCAATGCACGCATGTAATCCCAGCACTGGGAAGCTGAGGCAGAAGGATTTCAAGTTTGAGCCCAGCCTGGGCAACTTAGTGACTTAGTAAGACCCAGTCACAAAATTAAAAAGACACAGCCCAGTTGAAGACCCTGGGTTCAATCCCCAGTACTGCAAAAAAATGAAAGGGGGAGTGAAAGGGAGATGAAGAGGGAGAAGGGAGATAGAGAGAGAAAAGGAGAGGAGAGAAAGAGGGAGAGGAAGAAGAGAGAGGAAACAGAAGGAAGGAAGGAGAGGAGGAAGGAAGGAAGGAAGGAAAAGTAAAGAAAAGAAAAATGGGAGGCAGGAGAAAGGGAAAAGAGAAGGGAAGGAAGAGGAAGAAAAGAAGGGAGGGAGGGAATAGATTAAAGGATGGAAAAATCATAAAGTGGGAAGAAGAGTTAAGAGAATTCATATTAGGTAGCTTTAAAGAAACAAGAACATCAGGACATGATGGCACATGCCTGTAATCCTAGCACTTAAGGAAGCTGAGGCAAGAGGAGAGCAAATCTGAGGCCAGCCTAGGCTACATAGCAATCCAAGCCTAGCCTGAACTACATATGGAGACTTTGTCTCAAAAAAACAGAAAGAAAAAATTAAAAATAAAGAGGCAAGATCATCAGTTGAGGGAGTTTGAATGTCTGGATTTCCAGCAGCCTCTTTGAGCACTGTAAGAGTATTAACAGCAAATGAAGCAAAGAAATGTCAATCAGTATTGAAGGCCTGGACGAGATTCAGTAATATAAATATTCAAAGAAAACAAAGGAAGTATAAGATCTATACACTGAAACTTAAAGTACTCTGAAAAAAGAGATCAAAGAGGATTTCAGAAAAATGGAAAGATAGTCCTAAGAACCAACGTTGTGAAAACGGCCATACTCCCAAAACTGTTATACAGATTTAAGGCAACCCTGCTCAAAATACCGTTAGCATACCTCTCAGATCTAGAGAAAACATTCCTAAAATTCATCTGGACTCAGAAGAGACCTAGAATAGCAAAGGCAATCTTGGGCAACAAAGGTAAGGCAAAAAGCATCACAATCCCTGACTTGAGATTATACTACAAAGCTACTGTGACAAAATCAGCATGGTAATGGCAAAAAACAGACCTGAGTATCAGTGGAACAGATTAGAAAATGTAGACACAACTCCAAACACACTCAACCTCCTTATGTTTGACAAAGGGGCCACACATGTTCACGGGTAGAAAGATAGCCCCTTTAATAAATGGTTCTGGAAAAACTGGCTGTCCACATGCCAAAGACTAAAACTAGACCTGTGTCTATCACCATGTACTACACTAAAGCCAAAATGGATCAAAGATCTAAATATTAAAACACAAACACTAAATCTCTTAGAGGAGAAAGTGGGTAGGAATCTTGAAGATGTAGGAGTAGGCAGAAAGTTCATGAAAAAACCCAGACTGCACAGGAAATACTTCAAAGAATCAACAACTGGGATCTCACCTTATTGAAAAGCTTTTGCACATCAAAAGAAATCACCAACAGGGTAAAAAGAAAACCCACAAATTGGGAAAAAACTTTAGTGGACTATCCATCAGAAACAGGACTTCTATCTAGAACATATTTTTTAAAAATCACACCCCCAAAATTCAAAGACACAATCTAAAAATAGGCATCTGAGATGAATACACATTTCTCAGATGAAGAAATACAAATGGCAAATGAACATATGAAAAAATGTTCAATATGGTTGGTCATTTGAGAAATGTAAATTAAAACAACACTGAGATTCCATCTCACCCCAGAAAGAATGGTTATCATCAAGAAGTCAACCAATAGCAAATGCTGGCAGGGCTGTGGAGAAAAAGGAACGCTTCTCCACTGTTGGTAGGAGGGTAGACTGGTGCAACCACTGTGGAAATCAGTGTGGAGATTCCTCAAAAAACTAAGATTAGAGATCCCATTCCACCCAGCTATTCCCCTTCTGGGTATTTTTCCAGAAGAATTGAAAACATCATACCACAGTGATATATGTGCATCTGTTTCTAGCAGCACAGTTTGTCATAGCTAAATCTTGGAAACAACCCAAATGCCCATCAACTGAGGAATGGATAAAAAAGATGTGGTATTTTTATGCAATGGAGTATTACTCAGCTATAAAGAAAGATAAACTCAAGGCTTTTATAGGTAAATGGATGCAACTAGAGACCATACTCACAAGTGAAATAAATCAGACTCACATGTGTAAACATTGTATTGTCTCCCTAGTATAAGAAACTGAAAGAGTAAATAAAATCCAAATGGTACAATAGATAGTGTGAAAGGGAAAGAAACTGCTCAAATGGAAAGAACAACTGGGATGGGGGAAAGGAGAAAAGAAGGGAAAAATAAATATATATATATATATACATATATATGTATATATACAGGATAGCTAAGATAATTGTACTGCTAATTTCTGTTGGTGTATTGACAGTTAATGCTTAATTGTTTGATCAATTTTACATGCCTATATCTGGTAATCCGGGCAACTACTTTGAAGATAACAATATGTAATATAACAACCATTGTTAATTTCCTATCATCTTGTTTTGAAATTCTGTATCATTTTTATTTTTTTAACTCTCTTTAAAATAAAAAAAGAAAGCGATCAGCATATGTATGTGATTTCCACTAACACTGCTCAGCGGCCTGGGAAAGGGAAAGCAGACACTGGTTTCCCACGAGAAGCTTAGAAACAATAAGTACTCCGTGAGGGCACCTCCCTTTCAGTGCGTTGTGACAGCTTGGAAGGCTTGGGTCTGAGGCGGCTGACTCTGCTCTGCCGCCCCATTTCACATGTGAGTTTGCATTTCCCCTACAAGAGGGCTCTGCCATTATTAAAGAGGGTTTACTACGTGTCCCCCGCACACGGCCCTGAGCTCGGCTCCCCACCAAAACCAACAAACGCTTTAGCAACGACCTCATCAGTCATACACAAACGCTCTCAAAACATCTTTCTCTTGATTTTGTCTTTGTTGTACAATTCAAACGAAGCTGTATGACTAACTTGCTTCTTAAAATCTCTGTAAAGGCAGCCAATGTAAAGCCTATCAACCCTCCCTTGAGCTACTCGGATGACATCCTTATCCTCGACCAAATACTCAAGAAAAAGCAGATGTGGACAGTGGCCGACACAGCTGCTGTTAAGCAGCAGGTGAGTGTTCACTGCGGGACGTCTGCCCCGACAGCGCTCGCAGAAATGTTTCCTACTTCAATATTCGTCCCTACAGCCAGGAGAATTTTTATCTGATCCATGTCTTTACTTTTTTTCCCATGTCTTTAAAATAGGACAAAATACTATCTCATTTTTGTCCACTGTAATGACATTCTTGGCCTGCAATCCCATGTATTCACGTTACCTGCTGTTGTTCCCCCGTGTAGCTTTACAAGCATCATTTCTGGGATATTCATCTGTGTCATAAAAATAACAGCGTAATTAAGGTATTAATTATCATAGCGAATGTCATAGCGAATGGTGTACTCAGGAAATCATGGTGAATGGAAGTGTCATTCTTACAGCAGCTCAGACAGAGTATCAGTAATAGCTGGAAACCTGTTTCCTGAGTGCCGGGAACTGCGCTCCGCACGTACTCGGCAGGAACTGGTGCGTTAATTATCGCACCAACCCTCTGGAACAGTCACTGTTAGCATTCCTGTCATCTGACAAATACCGCATCCGCGGGAAGCGTGAGTGACTTGCGCACAGCACGCAGCGGCAGACTGAGGGTTGTGAATGTGGGCAGAGTCGCTCCAGCGTACACGCTTGTGACCACAGCTGTGTCCTGCCTCCTTCTGCCCTGACTTCTGAGCAGCTTTTGCTCTCCCGTTATGCCCCCTCCCTGCTGCGTTTGATACCAGGGCCCGAGCTCTGCTCACGCCTCTCCTTCCTTTGCCTTTCCACGCCGGCCTCTCTGTCCTCCCCCTGCTTCTGTGCCTTCCCTCTTTCCCGAACCCTCCAGCTATTGATATTTCCTCGTGTTCTAGTCTCTTGCTGCGCTTCATCTCACTGTGTACACTCCTTTATTCAGAAAAGGTTTATGTAGGACTCTGAGATTAGGCACTGTCCCAGAGAGAGGACCACAGCTCCTCCCCAAGTAAGTTTGGGGAGAGGATGGAGGTCGCGCTGAAGGAAACGGACAGTAGTAATGACTGGGATGCATGGAAGCACAAGCGCTCAGGAGCGCGCCGCAGAACAGAGCGGTGTGCTCCTGACCCGTCGATCACGGCACGTGTGCACGCAACAGCGAATGGAGGCTGTGGGTAGTCAGGGGCCTCCAGCTCCCCCAAGAGCTAAGACACAAGGAAACCAGTAGTTTGGGGTCCCCGTAACCCACTCACAGCAGAACCCTGGGGCTCTGCCTGTTAGGTGAAGGAACAGGTAGGGTGTTCTTCGTGCCGTGTCGGCCAGCCCTTCTCATTCCAGCGGGCTCCTGCATACTGCCAGCTCTTCAAACTGTCCCTAGCCTGCACCCCGTCTCATCTCACTGCTGACACACGGTCCCGGCGCTGGGCCCTGTCTCTCAGCACCGCACGTTCAGCAGGTCCTGACCCAGGTCGTTGTCATCTACGCCCCGCTGGCTCTCCCCTGCGCTCCTGTGTCGCAGCACTGATCCCACACCTACTCAGTCACGGGCGCTGGAGAGCCAGGGGCCACCCTCACTCTCCTCCTGCACATCCGCGATCTCCAGATCCAGCCCTCCCCGCTGTGGGACTTTTTCAGGCCTGTTCCCCCACTGCATCCCTCGTTCCTCCACCCTGGCTGAGGCCCTCCGGAGGTGACGCCTGAACAGTACCCTCCAAGCCAGTATTTTTAGCTCCGTAGCTGCCCCGCTCCAACCATTCTCCGCAGAGCTGCTCGTGCCCGACATGGAGAGCTCACCATGTCGCTGAGCTGCTTAAAGGTAAAGACTTCCCTCGTAGCCTTCTCAGGGCTGTCCCGTCTTCGGCTGCACTCCCCTGAGGAAACTGTCCCATTTACATCAGAAACGGCGGCTCACTGCGGCCTGAGTCCCCGAGGAATGGCGCCCCTCAGTCCCAGGGCATCGCGGATTTACAGCCCTGGGGGCCTCTGCCTCCCCGTCACTGCTCCTCGCCTCCCACCGCAAATGTGGCAGCTGGGGCTACAGAGCCCAGCACCTCGCTCCACGACGCTTAACCGCCGTCAGCCTTGGATGGCGCAGTCTCCTCTAGCCGGAGTACCTTCGCATTTCCACTCACTCCCTAGGTTGCATCAGATCCTTAAGGGTGCAGCTCGGCACCCTTAGGTTAAACCGGGACTTCCCCTGTCCCACACTTCTCCATATTTTAGCCCACTTCGTTTTAACATGTTTATAACATTTATCTCATCATTCCCAGTGACACATTGTCAGTCTGTCAGCTCCTAGCCTACGTGTCCTCAGGAAGGATTGTTGAATGTATAGGCTCCCTGATCTTCACATACTTACTCTTGGGCTCTCCATAACTGTAGTCCACAAATCAAAATACCAGATGTGGATGAAACGTGTAATGAAAAGTTATTACAGTAAAAGACAAATTGGCGTTAATCTCCCTCAAAACATTTCCTCTCGCTTTTTTACAATGTTTATGTTTTTATTTGTGTGTGTTCACAGTACCTCATGACTACATTTCCTGTGGGGAGTTGGTACGTGTGCATAATACACCTCAATTCTTTTTTCAGTCTTCCACTCCACCCCCTGTTTTGTTTTGTTTTGGGGGGATTTTGCTGGCATCAGGCTCATTTAATTCTTCTGTAAGTCCTTATCAAGCTAATTATGATAAACACCGATTGTCTTTAAATTCCAGGCTTTCAGGACATTTTTTAGTTCTTTATATATTCCAGATGTGAGTCCTCTGGCTGAGGAGTAGCTGGCAAACTATTTTTCCCATTATGTAGCTTGGCTCTTCACTCTATCGGTGGTTTCCTTTGCTGTGCAGAAGTTTTTTAATTTGACGTGATCCACCTGCCGATTCTTGGTATTATTTCTTATGCAACCAGGATTCTATTCAGAACATCTTTGCCTATGCATATGTCTTCAGGAGTTTTACATATTTTGTCTTCTAGCATATTGTTTTATTTTAATATTTAGATCTTTGACCCAATTTGATTTTACTTTAACACATTCCCACTGGCTTGCACCACCAGTGGTACATGCATGACTGTCCCATTGGGAAGCTTGAATCATCCAATGGGACTGTCCCGCGCTGCCTGACGGGACAGCTGTGCATGTACCACAGGTGGCTCTATCCGGCAGGAGTATAACATGTTCGAATCAGAGCTGTCCTGGGGCAAGACATACAAATTATAGCCACTTTGGGAATGTGTTAATAGATAGAAATATGGGTCTAGGTTCAAACTTTGGTGTGTGGATAGCCATTTTTCCCAGCACTTTTGTTAAACGAGGCTGTCTTTTCTCCAGCAAAAGTGTTTGGCCCCTTTATCAAAGATAAGGTAGCAGAGTGTGCCTGGACTTGTTTCTGCATCTTCCATTCTGTCACTGATCCACATGTCTGTATTTTTGCCAATACCATACTGTTTTTATCACTGTTGCTTTGTAGTATAACTTGAACTCTGGAACTGTGATGCTTTGCCCTTGTTGCCCAGAATTGCTTTTGCAAGTCCAGCTCTTCTGGTTCCATGTAACTTTTAGGACTGCTTTCTGTAGTTCTGTAATGCACTGGGATTGGAACTGCAATAAATCTGTGTAACAGTTTGAAAAGTATGGCCATTCTCACTATATTGGTTCTGCCTATCCAGGAACAGGGAATATCATTCCATTTTCTGATACCTTCTTACCTCCTTTTTCAGAGTGTTGTAGTTTTCACTGCAGAGGTCTTTACTTCCTGGGTTAAGTTAATGCATTTTACTTGATGTTACTGTGAAAGCTGTATTTTTCCCTAATTTCCCTCTCAATGATTTTATTATTGGTGTACAGGAATGCTGTTAATTTCTGAGTGTTGACTTTGTATCCTGCTATGCTACTGAATTTGATTATCAATTCTAAGAGTCTTTCGGTGGAGTTTCTGGGGTCTTCTATGTAGAGGATTATGTCATCTGCAAATAATGATAATTCAACTTTTTCCTTTCCTATCCATATCTATTTTATTTCTTTCTGTAGTCTAATTGCTCTGGATAATGTTTCAAGAGCTATATTGAACAAGACTGGTGATAGTGGACATCCTTGTCCTGTTTTTTATTTTAGAGGGAAAGTTTTCAGATTCTCTCCATTTAGTATGATGTTGTCCATTGTTTTGTAATAGATGGTGTTTATCAGATTTGAGATAAAAACCTTCTACACTATTTTCTTCAGTGTTTTAATCATGAAAGGATGTTGAATTTTTGTCCAATGCTTTTTCTTCATCTATTGAGAAGAACATGTAATTTTTTGTTTGTTTGTTTGTTTTGGTACCGGAAATCGAACTCAGGACCTTGCACTTGCCAGGCAGGTGCTTGTGCCACTGAGCTATATCCCCAGCCCCAAGAACATGTAATTTTTGTCCTTGCTTCTGTTTATGTGGTATATTACATTTATTGATTTGCATGTGTTGAAGCATACCTGCATCCCTGGAATAAATCCTACTGGGTCATGAGGTATGATCTTTTTAACAATTTGCTGCATTCTGTTTGCCAGTATCTTATTGAAGATTTTTGTAAGTATGTTCAGTAAAGATTTGGCCTGGCCAGCCACGGTGGTGCACCCCTGTAATCCCAGCACTCAGGAGGATCACTACAAATTTGAAGCCAGCCTAGACTATAAAGAGAGTTTAAGGCCAGCCTGAACTGCACAGTGAAACTCTGTCTCAGAGAGAGAGAGAGAGAGAGAGAGAGGAGAGAGAGACCGGCCTTTTTGATAGGATTCTTTTCTGGCTTGGAATCAGAGTGATGCTTGCTTCCAGGAATGACTTTGGGAGTACTGCTTCCTTTTCAGTTTCATTAAAGAGTCTGAAGAGAATTGCTGTTAGACCTTCTCTAAAGTTCTTGTAGAATTCAGTAGTGAATCCATCGGCACTTGGGGTTTTCTAAGTTGATAGGCTTTTCTCATTACTTCTTCAGTTTCACTGACTGATACTGGATTATTCAGGATTTTTAAATCTTTCTGGTTCAGTTTCAGAGTTCATACATGTATAGCAGTCTGTCAATTTCTTCAGAACTTCCCATTTTACTAGGGTACACTACCTCAAAGTAGTTACCAAGGATTTTCTAGACTTCAGCAGACTCCACCATGATTCCTCCTTTTTCATTTCTAATCGCATACACTTGGGTCTTCTTTTCCTTATTTTTGTAAAGTTGACTAAGGATTTGTCTGTTTCGTTGATTTGATCACAGAAGCAACTCTTTAATTCATTGTATTGATTTTTAGTCTCAGTTTCATTAATTTCTGCTGTGACTTTATAATCTCCTTCCTTCTACTAGCCTTGGACTTGGGTTGTTCATGTTTTTCTAAGAACTCGAGGTGCATCATTGGGTTATTTGGACTTGCTCTCTTTCTTTGATGTAGGCATTCACTCTATAAACTTGTCTCTTAGGGCTGCTTTCATTGTGTCCCGTACGTTCTGGCATGTTACACTGGCATTATGATTTGATTGCGGGAACCAATTTCTTCCTTGATTTCATTTGTGGTCCATTGGTTTAGTCAAGAGGGCACTGTTTCATCTCCATGTGCTTGAATAATTTCTGTGGTTTCTTTTGCCATTGATTTCTTGTTTCATTGGACTACGATCTGGTAATATGTATGGGATCATTTTGATTCTTTTGAACTTATGTAAGCATGCTTCGTGGGTTAGTAGATGGTCTCTTTTGGAGGAAGACCCATCCACTGCTGATGAGCAGAATGTGTTCTCCTGTTTTGGAGTGGACCACTCTAGATATTGATAAGGTCCATTTGTTGGAAGGTTTGGCTCAACTCTCATATTTTTTTGGTGATTTTTGGTCTAGCTAATCTGTCCATTTGTAACAGTTGCATATTAAGGTCCCCCACTATAACTGTATTGATGTTTATCTGATCTTTTATACCCAGTAGTATTGTTTTATAAAGTTGAGTATCCCAGTGTTCACCTAGGTTTTTTTAATCTCTTCAATAACTTTGAATGCTTCAGCTGTAAAACTTATTTCCTTTCTCCGCATGCCCCATGGATGGGCTTTCGGGGAGTTGGGAGTTTGGGGTTTTTTTTGTCTTTTTGAGACAGGGTCTTGTTATGCAGTTCAGGCTGGC
>NW_004955478.1:9281609-9286761 GCF_000276665.1 Chinchilla lanigera | reverse complement strand
TATGGAGACCCCTTTAGTTAGTATCTGACTTTAAATAATACAGTCTTGGCATGAGTAATTACAGGTCTTTGTCTTTATCCTAAGATCTAACCATCTCCTTTTTTTTTTATTATTATTTTTTTGGTACCAGGAATCAAATTCAGACCTTGCGCTTGCCAGGCAGGTGCTGTGCTGCTGAGCTATATCCCCAACTGTCTCCGTTAATTTTGGAGGGAAGGGTGCAGTGCGGTTGACCCTGCACCCAGGCCTGTGGGAATGAGCACAAGGCAAGCCAGATACTGGAGAAAACCAATTAATGGCAGCGATCATGCCACCCTGGCAACAGCAACAAAAATATCATGGAAGAAAACTGGATATTGATATGCCACAACAAACAAAATGTACCATTCTTAACCGCAGAAAAGATCTAGATTTATAGTATAAACGCTAAGTTAAACGAAATAGAGACATGCAGTAAATGTCTACTAAATACAACTATGCCACCACTAACAGAGAATTCAACAGCAAGAGCACAGAGTTAACTATCTAACGATTAAAAAAGCTTAATTGTCACACTAGTAAAGACAGAAGGGGTGGGAACAGAAGGATGAAAAAAAGTAAAATTTCAAAAATTAAGCAATGGAAGAAGGGAAAGAGGAGAGAAAAATGAGATAGAGGATCTGTGAAGGAGTAAAAGGAAATCAATAGAACTAGATAAAATAACAGAAAAGAATAAAAAGAAAAACAGAGCAAAAAAGAAAAAATAAGGACAATAAGAATGACAAAAGGTAAATAAAACCCAAACTCCAAAGAACCAATGAAGAAAAGAAATTAACCCCAAAAAAACTTCTGTGTTTTTGAATGAGTGATTTATTTCCGGGCTCTGGGTCTTGCAGTCCAGGAAGGCCCAGTTGTCTCTGCCTAGCTTCATGGCCTGAGGATCTGCGATGCGGCCCCTAACCCCACTCTAGAGGCCCCTCTGTCTGTGCGCCCCGGGCTGGAGCAGCCATCCTAGCCGAGGGGGTCCCTGTCCACACTGCTACATAGGGAGAGCAATCAGACCCCTGATCTCCATGCTGGATTTAATACCAGCATTTTCAGGTCCAGCTACCTTTGAAAGCCGCACACCCTGGGCCTGGCATCTCACCGTGGAGGGTGGGGCCCCGTGTCCTTCCCAGCCTGAACTTAAACTCCTCAGAGAACACCGTCTAGTCCGCACCCTCTCTACAACTCCCTTCTGTGGCTGTCTTTCACTCAGTCACTGTGGAAGAGTCACGCTGGAAACCCTGAAGTTGTTTTGGTTTTTGTTCTATTGCTCAGCCTTAGACAATTAACCCCTTCCCAAAATGGCTACCATCTTAGTTATTTTTCTTGTTGCTGAGACAAAACATCCAACACCCAAAGTGAGAGGAGGCGAGGTTTAGTTTGGCCCGCAGTTAGTAGAGGCCTCAGCTCATTGGCTGGCTGTAGGGCAGGGTGGCATGGCAGAGGGCCATCGAAGAGGAGAGGCAGGTCCTGGCAGGCAGAAGACACCAAAACCAAGCAAGCAGTAAGCAGGGACCCTCTTTCTGTCTCTTATATCTCATCCTGACATCTTCTGTCCCTTATCCTCTAAGACTTTCCTTTTCCCTAAATCTTTACAAGTCAGTAGATACCATGCTGTTAGCCACTAAGAGCAGATAGCACTCACATCCTTCATCCCAGCATCCTTCATCCCAGCATCCTTCATCCCAGCATCCTTCATCCCAGCATTGCATCATGAATCAATCCCAGCACCACACACACTAGATCCATCCCCACTGTAAACGCAAGCTGTAACATGATTTTTATTCAAACAACAGGTAAACTACCTTCAAATAAGCAGGTAAACTGTTCTCTTCTTGCAGGTGAAGAGAGCTACAGACACCTATCATTTAGGAATTGCCCTTGAACACCAGAAAGGAATGCTCAATCTCTGGCAGAAGATCCGAGGGGATTTGATTGGAATAGACACTAAAAATGAGTCTTTCTATGACACCTTTTCTACTTATACCTGGTCCTGGAACGTTTGCCAAGAATTGCTCTCTCCGAAGGACTTACGGTTGTTTAATGCTTACGTGAACAGAAATTCCTACCCCACCTATGGCTTCTCTTCCTCATCAGATAACAGTGAATGTGACTCCGAGACCGAAAGGAAAAGAAAACGGAAAAATTGCAAAGGGTTTCGACAATGAAATTTCTACATTTTCTAAACAGCTCATCGAAAACTACTTTTTCATAAGTATCAAAATTATGGTTTCTTGCTTTTCTCTAGTACATTCTTAGCAGCTGGAAATGTTGACATCTTTTGGATTCCAGCCAGTAAAACAGCTTAACTCATAAAATGGTTTCGTTTTCCTAAATCTTGACAAGTCGGCAGACGTCATGCGGTTAGTTCCAGCTGTATTCTGCTGCCCCCGCCTGGCATAAAAGTGACAGGCCTCAGCAGGAAAGGGAGAAATCACGCCCTCTGAGACCCTAAGGGATAAACAGTTGAGCTTTGGGTGACTGTAAGTGAAATTCAGTTTTCAAATGCTGTGAAATAAGCCAGAGGCAGCAGATGACTATAAACTTGCCATTTCGGGGGGTGATATCACCAACCCCGCCCCAGGAACCTTGTTTAAATGTGGGCGTATTCCTGAGGCTCCACAGCCATACACCTCCACACCTATTGCATGGATTTCTCTTACAAATAGTCGATCTCATCCATTAAATGTTGTTATTCTTTAATGAATCTAATATATATATATATGATATAAATATATCATATATATGGCAAGTTTGTGCTAGGATTGTAATTTTTACTATGGTAAAATTTACATGACATAAAATTTACTATTTTTTAAATTTTTATTATAATTTACTATTGATTAATGTTAAAGTATACATCAATCATTGCATTTTTATTCTTCCTAGTCCCACTCCTGGGATTCATAGGGCATTTTTCCATGGGTCTTGAGGGTTGATCACACAGAAACAGACAACTTTTGGACTTTACCAAATTTTTTAATTGTTTAATTTAATTAGTATAATTTAGATATCTACAGTGACCCCATTCATCATAGGGAATTTGCACCTGTACATAATATACCTTGATTTGTCTTTTTCCCCTCCCTTCAACCCCTTGTCCCCTCCTTATTTACAAAGCTTTGTTTCCATTTTATCCTCCTTTTCTCAGATTTTCTTCCCCCTTTCCCCTTCCCCAGTTCCCTTCCCTTTTGGGCAGCTGCTTCCCATTTCACCAGATCTCTTGTACAATTTAGTTCTTATTTACACTTTTGGTTTCTCACACCAGTGAGGCAATGCAATATTTACACACGTGTATACAATTTATTTCACTTAAGAGCACAGTCTCAGGGCCCATCCATTTAGCAATAAATGTCACAAGTTTATCCTTCATTATGGCAGAGTAGTAGTCCATTTTATTTTAAAAAAAAAAACATCTTTTTTATCCATTCCTCAGTTGACGGGCATCTGAGTTGTTTCCAAGATTTAGCTATTACAAATTGTGCTGCTATAAACATGGGTGTGCTTGTATCATTGTGGTATGATGCTTTTAATTCTTTTGGGAAAATACCCAGAAGAAGAATAGCTGGTGAAATGGGGCCTCTAGTCTTAGTTTTTGAGGAATCTCCACACTGATTTCCACAGTGGCTGCAGAAGTCTACACCCCAACAAAGTAGAGAAGGGTTCCCTTTTCCCCACAGCCCAGCCAGCATTTGTTGTGGGTTGATTTCATAATAGTCGTTCTTTCTGGAGTGAGATGGAATCTCAGGGTTGTTTTAATTTGCAGCTCTTGAATGATCAATGATCCCACACTAAATCTTATATTAACCTTCTGATCTACTATCAGAAAGTCAAATATGTGTTATTTCCTCTGCTAGTTTTGATCTTAAAAATGTAAGGAATTACATCAACTGTGGTTCTGGGGGGGAGTTTTAGGGGGGTACCAGGAACCGAACTCAGGACCTCACTCTTGCCAGGCAGGAGCTGAACATCAACTATTTGTAACAATTATCCAAGCGACTAGTTTGCAGGTGTGTGGGTAAGGCCATTCCAATTACCATCTAGAATAAATATTTTTAAATCATTATTCTAGAAAAACATGATGCACGAAAAAGAAAAGGAACCAGGTGTGGTGGCACATGCCTGAAATCCAAGCTCCTGGCAGACTGAGGCAGAAGGATCACCATGAGTTTGGGACCGGCATGGGCTCCATAGTGAGCTCAAGGCCAGCCTGCACTGCATAAAGCAAGATTCTGTCTCAAAAAATCAAAAAAAAAAAAAAAATCAAGAAGATATTGATAATGACAGATTACAACACAAAAGTATAAAATTCCAGGAAAAAGCAATGAAGTTAACGCCCCCAAAACTCTTCACTGAAATAGGTTTCATGTGACTTTGTGCTACCCCGAACCCTCAGAAGTGTCTAACTACACCTGCGAGCCGAGCACAGTGCCACGTCTGTAGCCCCAGCTACTCGGAAGGCTGTGGCAGGGTAACGCGAGCCCAGCATGAGCAAAACACAAAAACTACATCTCCAAAACTAAATACACACACACACACACACACACACACACACACACACACACGCAACACCAACTTCTGTGTAAAGTTCTAATTCTTGGGAAAAGAACTAACCTTATAGAGAAGTAACCACATCTTTTGACCAAAAAAGTTAATGGTTTGACAAGAGACTTTCTTGAGTTGCTGTGGGTATGACAGAATCCAGGACCTATAATTTGGATGCCAAAATATTAGAATTACTGGACTATTTCCTTAGATCGATGAATGACAGGACAAAACACTGGGGTTTTTTGCAATGTTTTATTGTGTTTTGTTTTATTTTGTTTTTTGAGATAGGGTCTTGCTGTGTAGTTGAAGCTGGCCTTGAGCTCACTGTGTAATCCAAGCTGGCCTCAAACTCATGGCAATCCTTCTGCCTCAGCCTTCCAAGTGCTAGGATTACAAGCATGTAATAGTGTTAAGTAGATCTGTCCTAGAAAATTAAAACTTATACCAACTCTTACTATTACAATGTCACACACTGCAAATGACAGTATAAACTGGCACCTCTGATGGAATACAGTGTAGGAACAGGGCCTGGCATGGTGGCACACCCCTGTAATCCTAGCATTCTGGGAAGCTGAGGCAG
>NW_004955478.1:9263075-9280484 GCF_000276665.1 Chinchilla lanigera | reverse complement strand
AAATAAAAAACGACAAAGCCCAGGTGGGGTGGCGGGCTCAGCCACAGACCGGACAACTTAGTGAGCACCGGTCTCAAAACAGAACAAAAGGGGCTGGGATGGAGCCAGTGTGAGGCCCCGGCTTCCATGCTCAGCACAAAGGAAAAAGAGCACCAGTTTGTTCTGAAATTCCTTTAACTGGACATTTATTTATATAAATTAGGAGGAAAAAGGTTTAAAGGATATAAAACAAAGTGTTAATGAGTTAAATGAATAGTGGGGGATTTTCCTTCATTTTATCTGTATCTTCTAAGTCTTTTCTAATAAACATTCACCTTGCAGTAAGAAAAACACACACACACACACACACACACACACACACACAGCTATTTTTAAAGTTGTTAAACCAGTTTATACAATTATCTAGGGCTGCTAAAAGGCTGTCCAGGTCCTATGAAAGCTCAAGTTGAACAAATTAGGGTACAAGGGTCCTTCCAGGTTTCAGCTCCACGGCACATGCTTACACAGCCCAGAAGTCTCATGGACGGGAACTGAAAGAAAAGCATAAAACGATTAACTGCCTCTGTCCCGGGCTAACACCCAAAGGAATAATCCAGAATGAGACCTTAAATTAACCTTTAGCTTTGAAACCACTCCACCCACTGAACTAGAAGTTACCAGTATTCACCACCAGAGGGACCCTCGGCTCCTCTGAAACAGTGTAGCATGAAGTTTGACACAAGAAAACGCACAACCATCTCTTCCAAACTTCTAAAAACTTGCATTAAAAGCATCAAAAGATGGCAAAAAAAAAAAAAAAAAGTTTTACAGGCCAAAGATAACTGTATAAAGTCATTTTTAGCGTACTTTTTAAAAAATGTTTCAAGGTCAGGCATGGTGGCACACGCTTCTAATCCCAGCACTCAGGAGGCTGAGGCAAGAGGATCGTTGCAAGTTCGAGACCAGCCTGGGCTACAAAGTGAGCTCAAGGTCAGCCTGGACTGCATATCGAGACCTTATCTCAAAAAGACAAAAACATTAAATTAAATTAAATTAAAATTTAAAAAATAAAGTGTTTCACAAAAAAGGGCCAAGGGCTGGACGTTTTGAGTGGCTCCAATTATGAAAACTAATACAGTAATTTCAAGTGAAGACAGAGATTCAGCGTTCTTCAAGAGAATACGTAGTGGAAGTGCTGAACGGGAACACACAGCTTTTAGTGAGGAAGAGGGAAAAAGCCCTTGCAGGAGGAAACATGTCAAAAACAAACATAACTCAACCACCATATCTGCACAGAGCTGGCCTTGAGAAATGATAGCAAGCCTTGTGCCTGGTTTTTGGAAAGGAGCTTTTGTTCAAAACGTTCAAAAGATCATGAGAATAGCAAAAGTATTTTCTTTTTTTTTTTCTTTTTTCTTTTGGTACCAGGAATCAAACTCAGGACCTTGCACTTGCCAGGCAGGTGCTGTGCCACTGAGCCATACATATCCCCGGCCTGATAAAAGTATTTTCACTATCTTTTAAATAAACTCACGTCTTTTTCTTCATAGTCAGAAAGAACTTACAGCTTGTTCCCACTTTGGTGGGAAAAGTAATGTCTGCGGGTTCTTCTGTTTGTTTTTGGAGACAGGGTCTCATTATGCAGTCCAGGCTGTCCTTGAGAGCTCACTTTGTAGCCCAGGCTGGCCTTGAACTCAGTGATTCTCCTGCCTCAGCCTCCTAAGTGCTGGGATTACAGGAATGCGCCGCCATGCCTGGCTAGTAATGTCATTTTTACCCTTAGGTTTACTTATAAAATGTATGTACAGCTGGGCATGGTGGCGCATGCCTGTCATCACAGCACTCAGGAGGCTGAGGCAGGAGGATCCTTACAAGTTCAAGACCAGCCTGGGCTACAAAGTGAGCTCCAGGTCATCCTGAACTGCATAGCCAGACCCTGTTTCCAAAAATAAATAAATAAAAAAGTATGTGCAATGAAGCCAAGCACGATGGTGCACGTCCCAGTACTGTACTTTGCAAGGCTAAGGCAGGGGTATCACAAATTTGAGCCCAACCTGGGACCCTGCCTCAAAAACAAGTAAAACATTTTAAAAGGGGTGGACATGTCGGTAAACGCAAAGGCCCTGAGTTCAATCCCCAGTACTGCAAAATCAATCCATTAACCTGCAGTGGCATACCAATGCACCATTGCCTAGCTCTGCACTATTGAAATAAACCTTTCTTTCCTCTTTTCTAAATATAGCAATACAAAAAAATATAAAATAAACATAGCAATACAGCTCTTGGACGTCTCCTCAACCAACTTTATATTAACAGCATACTTTCTTCTAAATTTCTGTGGCAACAGCAGCAGCGGAAATGCACGGCTGCAAAGCGTTCTCACAAACTACACACATGTGCTAACCCAGCCCGGGCCGGGGTGACCGGGAAACGCAAGGCAAACTGGCCGCAGGGTCTCCCCCATTTTCTTCCCAGCGCGCACACGCATCAGCGCCTCCTCGGGCAGAAACGACTCCGGGAGAGCAGCCGCCCGCTCGGTCCCTTTCCCCGGACACCGCCTCCCGACTCAGGACCCGCCCTGCGGGAGGAGACCGGCGCCACCCGGGAGCCGGACCCCAGCGCCGCCCTATCCTTCCTACCTCTTTTCCCGCCCGGACCGCACCTTCCGGAAGGGGCGTGGCCAGCGGCGTTCTCGCGTTACGGAAAGAAGGCATTTCCGGTTCCGGTGGCATGGCTGCCGCGTACCCCGAGGGCGGCCCTGCCGCCCAGGAGGGGAAGAGAGAGCAGTTCGGGAGCCGCTTCCTGAGCGATCCGTCGCGTGTCTTCCACCACAATGCCTGGTAACTGCCCTGCCCCTCTCCAGACTTGCGACGCGCCCCCGTCCCGCGCTCCTGGGCGCTTCCGCAAGCTCCGGACAGCTCGGCCGCTGGTCCAGCTACCCCGCCCGAGGTGCTGTCCTCCCGGCAGCGGCGCGCACTGCCCCCGGCCGAGGCTGACGCCCCTGAGCCGCGCGTTTGGTTTTCCCAGGGACAACGTGCAGTGGACGGAAGAGCAGGCTGCGGCGGCCGAGAGGAGAGTGCGGGAGAACAGTGCCCAGCGGGTGTGCCAAGAGAAACAGGGTGCGCCCGGGCGGGACTCCAGGGCACCCACGGCCGGCGCGGGGCGGGGCGCGCCTCCCGGAGAGCCCAGAGCGCGGCGGCCGCCAGGGTCCTTTGTCACTGGCTTGGCGCAGCACGGAGGGGAGCGGCCCAGGAGAGGAGGCAAAGGGGTGGCTTTGTAGCAAAACCTCGCCGGGACATTGGGAGTGCTTTGGTTTTGGTTTTAGGGGTTCTCGCGGTTGTATTGAGGGCAGAGTAACTCTGTTCTGCTGATTGAATTTAAATCATGTAGATGGTAACCGCGTGATCAGGTGAATATTTTTTTTCCCCCGGCTGGTACCGGGAATCGAACTCACGACCTTGCGCTTGCCAGGCAGGCGCTGTGCCGCTGAGCTAAATCCCCAGCCCCCAGGTGAACATTTTAAAGGCTGTACTTTTTGCATTATTTACACTTTGCTTAAAGGTTGCATTGGCACTAGATTTGAAGTAACCAGATTCTAAATATTAGCGGGAGAAGAGGTTAATAACTGGTGCTAGTGTGTCTTTGAAGCGGGACAGTTGACATTAGCTGTAAATAAGTTCTTGAGACCCAACTAATAAAAATGTTTAAATGTTTGCAGTTGATTATGAGGTTAATGCCCATAAATACTGGAATGACTTCTACAAAATCCATGAGAATGGGTTTTTCAAGGATAGACATTGGCTTTTTACGGAATTCCCGGAGCTGGCACCTAGCCAAAACCAAAATCACTTGAAGGATTTGCTCTTGGAGAACAAAAAGGATGAAATCTCGGACTGCCAGAACAGTAAGGATGGACGGGGTTTAACAGTAGAAGAACCCAAATGTTCTTCAACTGGCCTGGAACGTAAAACACAGACACCTCCTGAGGGGGAGACTGTCACTCAGAAATTGAGTCACCTGCAAATTGGTGCGGATAGGCTGCCTGGATCCTCAGCCACCTACCGAATACTTGAGGTAACCTCGTTTTACTGTGCAGGTAGTGGGGTTAAACTGTCATGTTGGGGCTGGGGATTTAGCTCAGCGACAAAAGCGCCTGCCCGGCAAGCTCAAGGTCGTGAGTTCGGTTCCCGGTACCGGAGAAAAACCAAAAAAAAAAAAAAAACTGTCATGTTACGCACACAGCACCTCTGGTGTGGTCTTGCACAAGCCCCTCAGCTTCATCAATGCTAAGATGGAGATAATGTGTATAAAGTGGCTAAAGACGATGTCCGGTACATAGTAAGCCCTCAGTAAATTGTTGCTGTTTTTACTACCCCGTGCAGCGCTGTATTTAAAACAAGGTTGTCGTGCTTCTCTTTTTCTAAACTTTTCGATTGGATTTGTTTGTCCCGTAATCATATAATGGAGCTCAGTAAGAAGCTGTTTCATCTCAAGCCAGGCATGTGGCACACACCTATAATCCCAGCGCTCAGGAGGCTGAGGCAGAAAGAGCGCTGTGAGTTTGAGGCCAGCCTGGGCTACAGAGTGAGTTCAAGGCCAGCCTGAACTGCATAGTGAGACCCTGTCTCAAAAAGATAAGAAAAAAAGAAAAGAAAAGAGAATATATTTTATCTACAGGACCACTTGCCAGAACTCAAAAAGTATAAGGAGAGCACATGTCTTTTTGTCTTTTTCTAGACCAATTGCCCTCTGGTTTGAAAACCTTGTCTTCTATGCTTGTCTCCTTAAGGGTCCCTGAGGTCAAGACAAAGAACTGTAGCTCAGTGGTACAGTGCTTACCTAGCTCACACGCTTGAGTTCCTGGGGCTGTCCCTAGCACTACAACAACAAAAAAAAGGAAATAACCTGAGTACTATAGCTTTAATGTAATTGCACAAGATTAATTACTGTTGGTTGTTGATTATATAGATTCAGGGAATTAGTAGTTGATTCTGTTCTACGATTAATAGTTTACTTCTATCTGCAGGTTGGTTGTGGTGTGGGAAACACAGTCTTTCCAATTTTACAGACTAACAAGTAAGTACAGTATGTTGTCAAATTTATGTGACAGCGAAGAGAAGAAAAGCAGTTTTATTTTTTCCAAACTTTTACTGTATCGGCCAGGCATAGTGGTGCATGCCTGTAATCCCAGCACTCAGGAGGCTGAGGCAGGAAGATCACTGAGTTTGAGGCCAACCTGAACTACATAGTGAGACCCTGTCTCAAAAAAATAAACAACCACAAAAAAACATTTTTTACTATTTTACTATATTGAAGCCTGGTATGATGGCACAGACCTATTATCCCAGTGCTTGGGATGCTGAGGGAGGAGGATCACCACCAACTTGAGGCCAACCTGGGCTACATATTGAGTTCAAGGCCAGCCTAAACTATGTAGTGAGACTTTAAAAAAAAAAAAAAAGAAAATGTTCACTATATCAAACTATCAGCAGTGATCAGCAAGAAGCATGGATTACAGGAGATTTAGATTCCTGTATTATCCTTTCATGGCTTTAATGCTGCATGTATTACCTTTGTTCTCAGGGAAATGAATGAGATTTAAGACCTGTTACCAGGGCTGGGAGTGTAGCTCAGTGGTAGAGTGCTTGCCTGGTACATACAAGTACCTGTATTCAGTCCCCAGCACTGCGTAAGTACATACATACATACATATATACATACATACATAATATCGGGGTGGGGTTGGGGCTATAGCTCAGTGGCAGAGCAGTTGCATAAGGTGTGCAGGGCACTAGTTTTGATTCCCAGCAACACACACACACACACACACACACACACAGTTTTTTAAATAATAAAGCCTGGTGTGGTTCCATTTTTCCTCTCTATCTCTGTGAGGAAGTCAGTGGCTAGTCTGTCATTGCTCCTGCGATAAAGGTGACAAAGCTGGCTCCCCCCTCCCACGCACGCACACACAGTATTGGGGATTAAATCTGTGGCCTTCACACTGAGCTACATCCCCAGCCCCTTTTTATGTTTTATTTAGAGACAAGGTCTTGCTAAGTCACTAGGTTGCCCAGACTGGGCTTGAATTTGTGATCCTCCTGCCTCAGCTTCCTAGAGTACTGGGACTGCAGGCATGCTCCATCATGCCCAGCAGAAAGCTGACCTACATGAAGGTCCTTCATATTCTGTACATTGTTAGCAATCCACATCAAATGGAAAGAAGGCTTCCTTCAAAGATTATAGCCTTGGACACATCATCTGTAATCCCAGCAACTCAGTTGGCTGAGGCAAGAAGATCACACATGTAACGCCCACCTGGGCACTTTAGTGAGATCCTGTCACAAAATAGAAAAGAACTATCAATGAAAAAAAAAAAGGTATCAATGAAGATAAAAATAAATGGAAATGGCATCTTCCCCATGGCTGGCTTGTGCCTTTTGTTTTGTGGTGTTGGGGAATTGAACCCAGTATCTTGTAAGGCAAGAAACATCCTAAGAAAGTTCTCTGCCACTGAGCCACACCTCCAGTCTGGTTGTGCCTTTTTTTTTTTTTTAATTCAAACTATTTTATTATTACTATTCACATACCACCAAGGCAACCAGCTATTTAATAGAACCACAAAAATTTAGAGCTGAAAAAGAACGTAGGATGTAGCCTGTCAGTCTGTTTTATAAATGAGTAACCTGATCCAGTGTGATCTGAAGTCGTACAGTAAGCTGTGAACAGAGCTGGCTCTATGACCTCACTTTCAGTTCGAGGTTGAGCCCCTTAAGATGACTGTGCTCAGCACCTCATTAGAATTCACAGTCGAAGTAATTTGCTTGCTTAGACTTGACACAGGCTTTCTACTACCTGTGAATTGATCTCATTTGGTTTCCCGTGATTGGCAAAGCCTTCTCCAGGATTATATCGTAGGAAGTACGTCTTGTTATTTATCCCTCAATAAGTTGGTCACGCTCTCCATGTCTTTTCCTGACTCTGTACCTTCCCAGAACGTCCCCTTCTATTTCTACTAGGTTGTTTCCTTCCTTCAGGTCCTAGATCAGAAACCTCTAGAAAACTTTCCGGTTAATGCAGTCTAATTGTGTCACTCTGCAGTCCTTGCGACCTTTCTAAGTTTCTTTTTTTAACTTAATGGTTACTTTCTGTCAGAGGTTCCTAACATTTTTTTTAAATAATAAATTCTAGAATTACAAGTTTTTTTATATTTTGATGTCTTCTGAGTAAACGTGTTTCATCCTTGAAACCAATTTAATAGTTATTGATACCAACTTAACATTTTGTATATTGCTGCCCGTGCTGAGACTTGTGTTGCACACGAAGGATAACAAGTAAGACAAGCCCTAGGGTTTTTCTCTGTTCCCCTTTGCCTCCCTGCGTCTGGGTAGCGTCCAGCGCTTAATGGACCGTCAGTGAGTATTTGGTGAACAAATAAGTGAAAGACGTAATCTCTGCTGTCGCGTCGCTGTGCAGTGAGACGGGCAAACCCGGCTGGGTTCGTAGCTCGGAGAAAACGCCACAGTAGCTCGGGGAGAAGAAAGACACAAGGATTCTCATCGTCCGTCAGCCAAGGCCTGATTGAAAGGCAGAGTAGATTTTAACGGACAAAGAAGAAGTTATTTAGAGGGGCTGGGGATTTAGCTCAGCGGCACAGCACCTGCCTGGCAAGCACGAGGTCGTGGGTTCGGTTCCCGGTACCGGAAAAAAAAAAAAAGAAAAGGTTATTTTGAAACTCATCAATCATTTGATAAAACTAATGTGATAGTAGTTATATCTGCAGGACCTAACGAGAGTGTAGATTTTAAAAGCTCTTGACCAAAATATAGTATGTTCTAAGAAGTCGTTTCTTTGAATGAGTGCTACGATATTTTTGCCATTTGATATTTTGACTGCTGCGCAATGAAGACAGGAGACATAGTCTAGTTTGCAACTAACTGTTCTGTTACTTTTCTTCCCATTTCAGTGACCCAGGCCTCTTTGTTTATTGTTGTGATTTTTCTTCCACAGCTGTAGAACTGGTCCAGGTGAGTACAGTGGCTCCTATCAGTAATTTTTAGTAATTGGAGGAAAAGGTGGCCTTCTAAAGATCAAAGTCACTATTTTCCTGTATTATGGCCTCAAAGTAAAAGATTCATTGAAGAAAAAGCCACACACTCAACTACAGACCTCTGTGCAGGGTTCGTGACGTCTCCGAACTTACTTTAAGGGATTGAAATGAGAGGATTCATCCTAGCATGGAGATGCACGCCTGTAATCCCACTTCTGTGGGAGGCTGAGGCAGCCTACGCAACTTAGCTACTTAGTGAAACCCAGTCTCAGAGAAAGGCTGGGGATTGGGTGTAACGGCGCATGCCTGTCATCCCAGCATTCAGGAGGCTGAGGCAGGAGGATTCCCGGGGGTTTGAGACCAGCCTGGGCTACATAGTGAGTTCAAGGCCAGCGTGGGCTACGTAGCGAGACCCTGCCCTAAGAAAAAAAGAAAAAGGGAAGTGCTTTGGCTCAGTCAGGGGAAAGCTACAAAAAACAAACATGTAGACAAACTCAAGCACTAAAGGAGAATTCATAGAAGTTAGGGGATCACTGTGTAGCCCAGGCCTGGAAAGGTATCACACTCCAAGGACAGGGGTGCTGGTGAGGTGGGGCCCCCCCTCCTGTTACAGCACCCTCAGGCTCCCGGAGCTGACCTCTCACTGCCGCGCACCCACGTGTTCATTGTGCCGTCAGACCGCCTGTCCAGTAGGGTTGACGGCGTGTGCACTTGACCCTGACGTGCTTGCGCCTCCCAACCGCATACAGGTCCACCTCACTGAGACCCTCGCCGGACGGACTGGCCCAGTTGCCAAGTCCCGAGTCTGGGTGACATAGCCTAGCTCTAAGTCCGCCTGCCCTGTTTGACCCCACTGGAGCCAGTGAGGAGCAGGCACATTTTTGGAGAAGTGCGACATGACTAGGGGATGGCCGTAAAATGTACCTGTTACCGTAATCTATGCTGCCCTTGGCTCAGGGGCTCAGGAACTGGTAGTTCTGTCTGCGTGAATTACTACTGTAGCTCAAGACCTGCTTGGCTAGGGGGTCACGGCACAGGCTTGCAGTTCCAGCACTCAGGAGGCTGAGGCAGGAAGATTGCTGCAAGCTGAGCTGCATAGCGGGATCCTGTCTCAAAAACCCAGACAAACAAACGAAAAGACCAGATGAGTCCCAAGGCTTCCCTCCTTAGCTGTGTAGTACCGAAGTTTAGGTTAACCTGCTTTGCATCTGGGGAGGTGGATTTTCCCGGGGAATTCTGTGCTCTTTGTGATACTCTGTAGTTGAGAGCTGTCTTAAATCATGCTTTTTAAATATAGTTTGTCTTCCGCCTTAGAGAGTTTTATGCTTTGTTGGTCATTTGCTTTCCCAGTCCTTCTCCAGGCCTCAGGTCTGACTCCGTGCAGGATAATGACAAAACAGAAAATCAAAGGAGTTAGAGTACTCAGTTTTAAAAGTAGCACTTAGATTGTGCAGGGTTTTCCCCGGCTCGGTCTGGTTCTCACGCCGGAGTCTCCCTAGAGAAGCGTGCGCTGCAGTGGCTGGAAGTGGGTTCCTCAGCGACAAGCAGCAGCAGGTGACACTTAAGCAAGAGAAGTTTTCCCGGGTGTTTTCACATTTCCCGACTCGCGTGTCTCTGCTTACCGCAGACAAACCCAGAGTATGACCCGGCTCGCTGTTTCGCCTTCGTTCACGATCTCTGTGATGAAGATCAGCGGTACCCAGTGCCTGAGGACAGCGTCGATGTCATTGTTCTCATATTTGTTCTCTCAGCAATTGTTCCAGACAAGTAAGTTTTAGGTCCCTCAGCTAATAGCCTAACAGAAACAAATCTTTGCTCAGAGACCTTGCAGTGCAGAGGTCTCAATAAAAAGCGTTTCCCTTACGTTCTAACAGAGGTGAGTAAGCCACGGGCGAGCCTGACAGCTGCCTCTGGTTTCAGTTACCTCGAGGCTTGGTGGTTCCCGTCACGGCTGTGGCGGAAGAGCAATCTGTAATTCAGAGTGTCATCATCCAGAGGCCTGCTGTTTCCAAGCTGCCGGGACTACAGTCGTTGGATAGTATCTCGTTATTAGTCTTTAAGTACTTGAAATAAAACAAGCTTATTAACAGTACAGAACTTACATTGGAGTTCAATGAGGGTGTTTTCTGAAGCTTAAATTTTTCAGAAACTGCGTACAAGCCAGGCATGGTGGCGCACACGTGTAATCCCAGCACTTGGGAGGCTGCAGCAGGAGCATTGCAAGTTTAAGGCCAAGTCTGAGCTACATAGCAAGACCCTGTCTCAGAGAAAGAAAAAAAGGCTGGGTACAGAATTCCACAAAATCAGGTTTCGATCAGAGGGAAGTCAGACGATGCACCTTGGAAGACATCATTAAAACCTATGTGCAGGGCCCTGGGGGTGTAGCTCAGAGAGGGGCTTGCTTAGATGTGGAGCCCTGGGGTCAGTGCATGGCACACACGAAGAAAACCAAGGTGCGCTGGCACACACCTGCAGTCCTACCCACTGAAGAAGCTGAGGCAGGAAGGTTGCATGAGGCCAGCCTGGACGATGTAAAGACACCTTATCTCTTTTTTAAAAAGGAAAGGACAGACAAACCTCAGACCTCGTGTACATGTCCGTGAAACTGTCTCAGGGCAGTAGAATCAGAGATTTCGACACCATTGACCAATCCTAAACAATCCCTTGACATTACGTGAGTCAGAGGTAAGGGGCTTGACTCGTACCATGGTCTGGATATGCCACACACCAAAACGCTGGGATTAGCGTAGTTCCTGAGAGACTTCAAAATCTGTACTCTGAGGCAAGAGTATTGCCACCAGTTTGAGGCCAGCCTGGATAGTGAGACCCTGTCTCGGAGGGGGAAAAAACCAGCTGTCTACTTCGTGAATGTCGGGCAAAGGTTCTGAAGTGGTTAGTGTCAGAGATCGAGATAAGCAGGTATCGGGGAATCAGACCACGTGACTGCAGACGCCCAGGACCGCTCCTGGCTGCACCGCGCTGGAGCTCGAGGCGGCCGACCCAGTTGTCTGGCCTACTTCTCTGGGGTAACATCAGTCGTCCAAGCTAACGGGATGTTATGACACCTAAAATATTTCTGAAAGTGTGTAGCGTGCTTACTCCCAAATGTATCAGTGCTTAATCCTGTATCGTGATTTTTGAAAAAAACTGCGTATATTAGCCTCCTGTCACTATAAAGTAATGCCTGAAGCAATCAACTGGTAAAGAGAAAACGCGTATTCTGACTTTCGATTTCCAAGCTACGCCCTACAGTGACTTGGCCCCATAGCTCTGAGGCCTGCAGCAAAGCAGCACGCTGTGGGGGGAGTGCGCTGTGTCGTGGCCAGGAGGCAGGGAGGGAGGAAGAGCCCGCGGGCCCCTCCAGTGCCCGCGCAGGGCCTAGCGACCCCGCTCGGCCCGCCTCTTCAGAGTTCTACCTCATCCCAGTAGCGCCATGCTGGGGGCCAGGCCACGTACTTCCTTTGGGGAATGCTCCAGTTCAGGACCTAGCAGTGCCCCTGGAAAGTGCAGTCACGTGAAGCACTCCAAGCAGTATTCATTTGCATGCCAATTGCATCCCCACCTAAGTTGCAAATTCGTTTTGTGTTTTTTTTTTTTGGTTTTTTTTTTTTTGGTTTTTCTCCGGTACCGGGAACCGAACTCACGACCTTGCGCTTGCCAGGCAAGCGCTTTGTCGCTGAGCTAAATCCCTAGCCCCTAGTTGCAAATTCGTTGAAACCAGGCCTGGTAGCGCCTGCCTGTAATCCCAGCATTCTGGGAGCGAAGCAGTCCGCACCGGACGCTCGGATCCAGTGGGGCAGCAGGTGAGTCGCTAGCAGTCCCCGTACAGAATGACTGGGGCTCCCAGAGCCCTGGTGTGATCGCAGGACCAGAAGGAAGTGAGCCGGAGCAGTAACGCTCCCAGAGCAGGTCGTGTTGGGCCTCTCCTGACTGCAGCAAGGGCAGGGCGCTCTGGTCTCGGGGCTGGTGTGTCAGGGTTAGGAAGTGCTTTTGTTTCGGGGGGGCTGTGCTGCAGTGAGAAGGAGCGCTGTACCTGAGGAGACCTAACCTTCTGTGCTGTCCCACAGGATGCAGAAGGCCATAAACAGGCTGAGCCGGCTCCTGAAGCCCGGAGGGTTGATGCTGCTGCGGGATTACGGCCGGTACGACATGGCGCAGCTTCGGTTTAAGAAAGGTATTTCGCCACGCTAAGCAAAACGACGATATTGTCATCAGCATTTAGGTCAATAGAAAAAGACAACAGCAAGGAAAGACAGTTAACTTTAGAAGTGCTACTTTCAGAAAGACGTGATTACATAAGTCATTTTAAATGCAGTATGACAAAAGATGCCATTAAAAAGTTAGAAGAGGACTGGGGTGTAGCTTACCGGCGGACCACGTGCCCCGCATGTGCAAGGCCCAGGGTTCCATTCCTGGCGCGCTAAAGAAGTAAACAAAAGGGCAATGGGTAAAGCCCAGGCTTCGGCCCCCAGCAGGGGAAAAAACTGAAAGACGAGTGGCAGATTGAAGAGATGTTTTCACTGGATAAAACACACACTGTTGTCTTTCCAAAGAGTTGTCATGAAATTGACCAGGGAAAGAAAGCTCAGTGGCCCACTCCAAGAACAGTTCATGCAAGAGCACATCTAAATGGCCAGGAAATGAGACCTCAAGGACGATAGAAAGGGTGATTCTGCGTCACTTTTCCTGTCAGTTCAAAGAAAGAGGTGCACATCTCCTGGTGGAAATACAAAATTGCGATGGCCTTTTTCTCCCCACTTCTGTCCTGGGGATGAACTCACAGCCTTCACATTGACCTACATGCCCAGCCTTTTTTACGTTTTGTTTTTTGTTTTTTCTTTTTTTCTTTTTGAGACAAGGTCTCACTAAGTAGCTCTGGCTGGGCTCAAACTTGAGATCCCTCTACCACAGCCTCCGGAGTGCTGGGGTTACAGGTATATACTACCATACCTGCCTCCGCCATGGCCTTTTGGGTTTTTTTTGTGGTTTGGTTTGGTTTGGTTTGGTTTGGTTTGGTTTGGTTTGGTTTGGTTTGGTTTGGTTTTTGAGACAGGGTCTTACTGTATAGTGCAGGCTGGCCTTGAACTTGCTTATATAGCCTAGACTGGCCTCGAGCTAACAGTGGTCCTCCTGCCTCAGCCTCCCAAGTGCTAGGATTACAAGGGTGCACCACCATGCCCAGCTATTCTTTTTAAATTAATTAAAGTTTATTGGTACATTCTAGGTATACATAATGGTCACATTCATCATAGGAAATTTGAACCTGTACATGATACATTGTTTTTCCCATCCCCCTCCCCTCCCTTCAGTCCTTCTTCCTGTCCTTATTTACAGAAGCTTTGTTTCCACTTTTTCCTTCTCTCATTTTTTTCTTTTCCCTCCCTTTCCCCTCCCCCTGGCTAGTTCCCCTCCCCTGTAATTTTCTTCCCATTTCACAGTACCTGTTGTACATTTTGGTCCTTATTTACACTTTCAGTTTCTCACACCAGAGAAACAATGCAGTGTTTACAGGCGTGTGTCCGATGCCATGGCCTGACATTGTTCAGTCCAACAGATCTTTGGGGCAATCATTCAACATGGTTTGGTTTGGAGGCACATAATATATATGTTTAAGCAAAATCTTGGAAACAAAGTTAAGGGCTCTGAATAGAGGCGTATTTTAAATACACCTAGTGTGGCCCCCATACCACTGATCTTGGAGGATTTTCCATGCTTTATTCCAAGTGAGAAAAGCAATGTGCAAATGATTATTTTAACTTACCCCCGTGAGTAATAGTCCCTGGGAGAAAATAAATATATATGTGTAATTATGTAGACCTTCAGAAGTATATAAACGGATTACATGCCAAGTTGTTAGGGCAGGAGGGTTGGCAGGTGAAAAGGTGTGCCCATGATGAAGACAATGAGTTACATGTGCATGTGTGAAAAGACTTAAAAAAAAAAAAAAAAACGGGCATAGTGGCACACACCTGTAATCCCAGCACTTGGGAGGCTGAGGCAGGAGGATTGTTGTGGGTTCGAGACCAGCCTGGGCTACAAAGTGAGCTCAAGGCCAGCCTCTACTGCGTAGCGAGACCCTGTGTCAAAGAGACCCCCCCCCAAAAAAAAAGTGTGTGTGTGTGTGTGTATGTGTGTGTGTGTGAACACAGAAAGACATCCCAGGGAAGCTTCACCAAAGCGTCATGGGACTGTGTTGGACTTAGCAGCTGTGTGGCTTGTGGGCTTTTTTTATTTTGCTTTTTTTTTGTTGTTACAGAGTTTTGTTTGTTGCTTTGTTGTTGTCATTTGTTTTAGCAAAGTTTATGCCATTAAGTCAGCCCAGGAGTGGGATAATAAAACAAGTTGTTTTCCACATGTTACCTGACATTGAAGTCGGTTGTTCCCATATAGCTGCTCTTGTCCAAAGCACCATTCCCTCTTAAGAGAGGAGCTGCAGGCTCCTGCAGGGTACTGAGCGTCACCAGTACCAGAGCCCGCCCTCCACCCGAGAAGTCCGTATCTTGACGCAACTTGACAAGTGAGGAAATGCAAAGACATGCTTTAAAGTTGCCCTGACTTCCATGCTGTCACTCTGCAGGTCAGTGTCTGTCTGGGAATTTCTATGTAAGAGGTGACGGCACCAGAGTTTACTTCTTCACTCAAGGTATGAAAACGTGATCTTCATTTATGCCAAAGGGCCCCACGTGACCAGGTCACGTGGTCTTGTGTGTGTCACAAGGAGTCATCGGCCCCACCTGCCCTTCCGGCAGCCCGCCTCCTGCGGGTCCCCGCACTTCCACATTCACTGCTCGCGCTGGCCTTCAGCTCACGGCTTTGCTTTCTCCCCTCTCCTGCTTTATCCATCGTGGGAACCTGCGGGTCTCGCGGGGCTCCTCCCCGTTCAGGCTGGTCTGCCTGCACTCCAGGCTGTGCCTCCGGCACCGCTGCGTTAGAGCGGGGAGCCCGGAACGGCCCCCTCTGCGGCGCGACCTGTCCTCCACCGGTGCTCCGTGAACACTCCGCTCCCAGGGTCTGCGTGGAGTCACTACCTTGGGCCTTTGCCTAAAGTGACGACGCCCCTGAAAAGTTGCTTTCACAAATACGGAAATTTTTGTTTGCAGTTTTTTGTTGTTTTATAAAAAGAATAGGAATATAAAGCCCTTGTTTACCATCAATCCTCGGTATTGTAAGAAAAAGGAAAAGGTATATATGAAACTTCACTAAAAAATAAGAAATAAAATCTTGGGGGTGCTGGGGATTTAGCTCAGTGGCACAGCGCCTTCCTGGCATGCGTGAGGTCGTGAGTTTGATTCCTGGTACCGGAAAAAAACAACAACAACAAAAAAAAACAAGAAATAAAATCTTGGATTCCAGGCCACGCTGTGAAAGTCCCCCCAGCCCAGCGGTAGCTTGCTGTTGCCAAGGCTCCACCGCGTGCGTCGCTGAGCGGCTCCGCTAAGACCACTTACAGTGCATAGTGGCAGCCTCTCCCACACCCCCTGGCAGCGGGAGAGGTAGTTGACGAAATGCCTTTTCTTCGTGGAAAAACAGATACACGTCTTCTCTTTCCAAACCAGATGAGCTGGACACGCTTTTCACTAGCGCGGGCCTGGAGAAGGTGCAGAACCTGGCGGATCGCCGACTGCAGGTGAACCGAGGGAAACAGCTGACAATGTACCGAGTCTGGATTCAGTGCAAATACCGAAAGCCTCTTCCGCCCAGTCCCACCTGGGAGGCAGGGAGCCGCCTGCTCCTGACGTGACTCGGGCTCTTTGTGTTCGGGTTTCATAAAAAGAACATCTATAAATGGTGCATTGTTAACGCTGGACAGTTCAAGGATTCAAACGGGCCAGGCGTATGGCCCACGCCCGTAATCCCGGAGCTCCGCAGGCTGAGGCACGACGATCCCTGGAAGTTCGAGGCGAGGCCGGGCTGCATAGCAAGATCCTGTCTCAAAAAGAATTCATACAAGGACTGGGGTGCAGCTCAGCCTAGCACATGCGAGCCCCGAGGTTCTGACCCCAGAACAGCAAAGAGAAAAATTTTAACCCTGAACCTAGGAAAATGTACTTATTAAAAAGATAAACAGTTTTGTCTAATTTGTGAAGCCCATTGACATTATTGTAAACTTTCTCTTCTTCTGGCACTGGGAATCAAACTCAGGACCTGTGCTTGCCGGGCAGGCGCGGCGTCTCTGAGCTGTATCCCCGGCCCTGACGTAAACTTTTTGCAAGTTGTTTGAGTTCTCCGTCTTGTCATTTTGTAACTGAATGAATTTTTTAATAAATGGAATTTTATACCTAGGAATTTAAAAACAGACTTGTCAAGTGTTGGCGGTGCCCACCTGTAACCCTAACACCCTGGGCAGCTAAGTAAGGAGGATCACAGGTTGCCCAGGCTAGGCAGCTTTACAACTTGGGAAGACCCTGGCTCAAAATAAATAAATACAGAAAAAGGGCGAGGACATAGTTCAGTACAAGGGCCTCGGGTTTAGTCCCCAGTACCATAAAAAAAAAAAGAAAAAAGGGCCAGCCTGTGCTTAGTGTGTGCGAGGCACTGGAGTTTCATCTCTAGCGCACAAAAAGATTTATTCTGGGTGAGGTTGTTAGGTACAAGTGTCCCTTTGCTATTAAGTTTCATTAAATTATTTTCAAAATCCAGTATCTTGGCTTTGCAGTTATAATTCATACCAAAAAGATTACTAAAGATCCCAGTCAGTCGGGAGAAAGCACATTGGGAGGAAACCTCTGTCTTAGGGTGCTTCCCCTAAAACAAGCTTCAAAATGTGGTCTCAAAAAAAAAAAAAAAAATGTGGTCTCCTTATTAAATAAATACTGTGATCTCCATTTTAAATTCTGGTTCTCTGGCGTTTTCACACATTGCTCCCCGTCTCGTGTGTGTCTGAAGTATCAAAAGGGTGTGTAAATGGCCATCATGGTGCACACCTATAAGCACAGCACTCAGGAAGCTGAGGCAGGAAGATCACAAGTTTGAGGCCAGCCTGGGCTGCATAGTGAGTTCAAGACCAGCCTAAATTACAGAGTAAGACTGTCTCAAAAAAACAAAAAGTAAATAAATATTCTAATTGCCTCATTGTTTTTCATTGTTTCACCTAAGTGTGAAAATATGGTAAGATAAGCGTTTTTTTCAAATAACTCAAATTTAAGAAAGTAGGGATACTTTCCATAATGAAAAGAGAAAAGAAAACTTAAGACTCAGGGATATCTGGACATGGTGGCACTTACCCGTAATCCCAGCACTTACGGATGCTGAGGCTGGTGGATCCCAATTCAGGCCCAGTCTGGGCACTTTAAGGATTTAGTGAGACTCTCAGAAAAGCAAGATCACAGGGTAATGGTTGCTACATTGTGTCAACTTGAGAAGTTTAAAAGTTTGGGGCC
>NW_004955478.1:9261221-9262235 GCF_000276665.1 Chinchilla lanigera | reverse complement strand
CCCGGTACCAGGAATCGAACTCACGACCTTGTGCTTGCCAGGCAGGTGCTGTGTCGCTAAGCTAAATCCCCAGCCCCTTGTTTTGTTTTTGAGACAGGGTCTCACCATGTAGTGCAGACTGGCCTTGAACTCACTTACATAGCCCAGGCTGGCCTTGAACTCACAGCGATCCAAGTGCTGGAATAACCCTTGCACCACCATGCCTGGCCCTCCCTTACGGTTTCTTGGTTCGGTGCAGTCTGCATTACTCAGGATTGACCTTTGCACTGAGCTACATCTACAGTGCTTTTCATTGTTTTATTTTGAGACCAGGTCTCACTAGGAGACTAAATTATCCAAGCTAGACTCAAACTCAAGATCCTCCTGCCTCAGCCTTCCAGAGTGCTGGGTTCTGAAATGTCTTGACATATCCCTTTGAGAACTTCAAACACAAGTTATTCCAGGCTCATCTTGTACTTCTCTATCCAGTCTGGAATCACCACTTCCCCTAGGGAATTCTAGTTTCTTTTAGAGGAGAGGCGTTTGGAAACTTAAAGCCCCCGCCAAAAAAAAAATTTAGAAAAAGAAAAACTAAGCTGAGCACTTAGGGAGGTGCTTATTGCTGTTGTGTTCCTGACCCAGGCTCTCGGTAGACAGAGCTCAGGAACGTATGCTTGTACACAAGTATTTACGTCTGTTGATACATATTCAAATCTCAGCTGGCCTGGGCGCCGTCACAAACACCCATCATCACAGCATTTTATGAGGATGAGGCAAGGGGTTTGCAGGTTCAAGTCCTGCCTTGACAATTTAGTGTGATTCTGTTTCAAAATTTTTAAAAGTGGGGCTGAGGCTGCAGCTCCGTGTAAAGACTGTGGGTTCAAGTGAATACCTTAAATTCCAACCCAACACCACAAGATCTATTGTAAATCTCTCCTTTTTTCTACTTAGAGCTCCTTTCTCCAACAATGAAAAATGTTCCCAGGCAGGCACAGTGCCACATACCTGGAGTCCCAGCACTTAGCGAGCTGAAGC
>NW_004955478.1:9246482-9260286 GCF_000276665.1 Chinchilla lanigera | reverse complement strand
AAATAAAGGGTTGGGGATGTAGCTCAGTTCAAAGGCTCTGGCTTCAAGCCCTAGTAACAAACAAAACAACAGTACACACACCCAGACGCCGCGCTCTGTGGGGCCGTGCAGCACCAGTCTTCTTGCCGGCCGCACAGGGACGCCCTCCGCACCCAGCCGCTGCTGCCATCACTTCCTCCCCCTCTGTTCCGGTTCGGGGCAGCCCCGAAGCCTCACGCCCCCATAGATGGAGCTCCTGGAGGGTGACGGGGCCGCGGGGCTCCCTTCGGAGGTGCAGCCCAGTCGGGAGGGGTCCCTGGGGGTTGGGACACAGAAGCAGCCCCCACGCCTGCTCCTCCCTTTCCTGTGGCGGGCTCCCAGGTCGGGACGGCTTTCCTCCACGCAGGCCACTGCCCCACACTGCGGCCTGCAGCCCGCTGACCCTGGACTGAAACTTCTGAAAACTGTGGCCAAGACAGACCTCCCCTTTCACGGTTAGGGTTGTGCCCAGCAGCGGGGAAAGTGTCCTGCACGCCCTCCCCATCGTACCTGGGGCCCGGCAGCCCCACAGGGCCGCAGCCAGCCCCGCAGCTCTGTGCCAACACGCGCCTCGCTTGGCTCTGTGGAGTTTAAAAGGTGGGTGGGAAAGGAACTCCCATGTTTTCCATTACTGAATTTACTTAAAACTGGAGAGCTGGGCGTGGTGGTGCACGTCTGTAATCCCAGCACTCTGGAAGGCTGAAGCAGGAGGATTACTGCTACAAAGTGAGTTCAAGGCCAGCCTGAACTACAGAGGGGGACCCTGTCTCAAAAAGACAAAAAAAAAAAAAACTGGAAAAAAACATTCACTAGAGGGGCTGGGGATTTAGCTCAGCAGCACAGCGCCTACCTGGCAAGCGTGACGTCGTGAGTTCAATTCCCGTTACTGGAAAAAAAACAAAAACAAAAAAAACAATCACTAGAATGATACTTCATCTAACTTTAGATTTTTTTATTTTTTTAGTACTGAACACTTGGGTTCAGTACTGAACTTGAACCCCAGTGTCTTCCTCAATTACTGAATCACTGAGGCTGGGCTTAAACTTGGCATCCTCCTGCCTCAGGCTCCCAGAACACTGGCATTGCAGGCCTGCACCACCACACCAGTTGTTTAGCTTTTTGAAAGGAAAAATAGACACATACCTCTCTAAATGGCCCCCCAAGTCCATATTTTGCATCTCTTAAAAGTAGTAACAGCTTTTATTCCCTTTTCCTGGCACCTGGCTTGGGCTTTGGGCTTAGGGTAGAAAAGATGAGACTTTTCCTGCCTCTGCTCCCGTTTGTTCCCTGCCCTCTGCTGGGTTCTCCAGCCTTGTATTTGCCAGGCCGAGTGGAGCTCCGGGAGCGGCTGTGCGCAGTGTTTCAGGCTTGGTCATTCATAGTGGGCCCAGGACGATCACGCGTGCTCGGGAGATCGCAGGATAACCTCGGTGCCACTCAAACGCCCGCGCTGCCTGGACTCTCGGAGGTTTCTCACCACATTTGTTTGTTTGTTTGTACTGTGCTGAAGATTGAGCCCGGAACGTCATGCCTGCTAGTCAAGTGCCTTCTCCCTGAGCTACATCCCCAGCTCTTTTTTTTTATTTTTAGACAAGGTCTCCCTAAATTAGTGAGTTGGCTGAGCTGGGCTGAGTTCAAGTCTGCAATCCTCCTGCCTCAGTCTTCCAGAACGCTGGGGTTACAGGTGTGCCCCGCCACGTACAGCCTCCCCAGAGTCTTAGTGCAAGAAAAGTCCTTCGGTGTTTGCGCTGGAAAAGCAGCTCGTGGTATGAAGCTAGTCAGAAAGTGGTGGGGTTAACTGTAAACGTAATGGAGAAGTGTTTCTGAGGCTGACTTCTCTTCCTGTAGTTACGTGGTAGCAGTTTGAAAAGTGACAGATGGATCTGAGACGGCTGCAGCGGAGCTGCTGGAGCAAAGCCAGGCTCCCGAAGGCCGTGCAGAGCGGTGGTGGAACCAGCCACCGGGGGCGTGGGCTGTACACGGCCACGGTGGTTCGTGTCCTGGTCTTCTGTGGTTCATCCTTTTGTGTGTGTGTGTTTAATTTTGTTCCATCTTATAGTGAGGGGAATCAACCCAGTGCCTTCACAGTGAGCTACATCCCTGTCCTTTTATTTTTAAACTTTGAGGCAGGGTCTCCTTGAGTCACCAAATTGGCCAGCCTGGGCCGGAACTTGCGGTCCTCCTGCCATAGCCTCACAGAGTACGGGAATTGCAGGATGTACCACCACACTCCGTTTATACGGGGCACCTGGGGCCTGGGGTTTGTTCATGCTTTGCAGAGCTAGGTTCATGCTCTCTTGGTTCTGGTCCGAAAATTAAGTCCTTAGAAAAAGGAAAACCTAACGTATTAAAGCCCCCTCTTCTCCTGTAACTGATTCCCATCCTCGCTGGGAGACACAGCTTCAGTAAGAGCGGGAGCTCTTTGTGGCTTAGAAGACGAGATCAGGACAAACAGTTTCTTTCACCCTCTTCACAAAGGCCTGTTCTTTGGCGGGTGGCTTCAGCTGCTATTTTCGGAGCTCTGCTGCTCTGGGGCGCCGCAGGTTTTTACGTGCTTCTTAGTGTGGCCTGCAGGTTATGATCTAGGGACCTTAACCGAGAGGTGACAGAGTGCTGGGGTGAGTTTCCCAGGTGAAAACACAGACACGATGCCCCGGGGCTGCCTGGCTGCGTCCCGCTGAGTGCCCGGTTCAGGACCCGGCGTCGTCTCTTGGCTGTAGTCAGTGGAACACGCTGCAGATCCAATTTTAGAACAAACAGCCGTAGTCTGATGGCGGGTTCCATTGGGAGGTCCTGAAACACAGTAGCCCGCAGCCTCGATCAAAGGCTCCTCTGACGTGTCGCCCCAGAGGGGAGCCCCAGAGTGCATTCAGTCATTCAGTCATTCAACCTCCACCTTCCTGAGTTTGCACATGAGTGTTTCAAACGTACAAGTTTCCCCAAGGAAAACTTAAAATACGCAGCCCGGGATGTAGCTCGGCAGTAGGACACTTGCTTAGCATCACAGGGCCCTGGGTCGAATCCCCAGCACGGAATTAAAAATACAGCCGGGCGTGGTGGCGCACACCTGTAATCCTAGCACTTGCAAGGCTGAGGCAGGAGGATCGTTTCGAGTTCGAGACCAGCCTGGGCTACAAAGTGAGCTCAAGGCTAGCCTGAACTGCATAGCAAGACCCTGTCTCAAAAAGACAAAAATAAAATAAAATAAAATAAATAGCCAGGCACCTTGGCACATGCCTGTCGTCCCAGCTACTCAGAAGGCATAGCGGGGGGGATCTCTTGAGACTAAGAATTTGAGGTGCCTGGACAACATAGTGAGATCCCTCTCAAAAAGATAAAAAGGAGCTGCGGACACTGTGGTACATACCTGTAATCCCAACTAGTTGGGAGGCTGAGATAGGAGGATCACAAGTCTGAGGTCAGCCTGAGCAACTTAGTGAGACCCTGTCTCAAAAAGCCAAAAAATAAAAGCTCGGCGCACACCTGTAATCCCAGCACTCAGGAGGCTGAGGCAGGAGGATCACTGTGAGTTCGAGAGCAGCCTGGGCTGCAAAGTGAGCTCAAGGCCAGCCTGAACTGTGTAGAGAGACCCTGTCTCAAAAAAAAAAAAAAAAAAAAAGCCAAAAAATAAAGAGGATAAAGAGGGCTGGGGATGTACCTCGGTGGTACAGCACTTTGCCTAGTATGCACAAGGCCCTGAGTTCAGTCTCTAACGCAGCAAAAATAAGTAAGTAAATAAATCATTACAAGGAGCCCTACTTTAAACATTTATCAGCAAACACGTGTCAGAGAAACACCTGTGAGGGGGTGAACAGTGTCGAGAAAGCCTGGAAGCGTCCGGGTGTAGGCAAGCCCCCCACACCCTCCGTAGCCCTGTTTCCCATGACAGCATTTACTGGGTGACTAAGGCTGACCTTCCGCTGAGCTCACTAAGCCCTAAATTCCTTGGGGAAACTTGTGCGTTTGAAACACTCATGTGTAAAGCCCCTCGCCGAGGGACGGTGCTCAGTCAGCAGCTGAAGGTCCCGCGCGGATGGGACACCGCCCAGGCAGAGGGACAGGAGTGCAGGGACCCGGCCGCAGCAGACTCCCGCGCGCTCCCCGCATCACTCGTGTGCGCTCGTGCTGCCGCCGCTCGCTCTTGTCGTCCGTCCGTCATCCGCCTGCGGCGTGCTGTAGGAGTGTTACCCACGTGCTGTTGTTCACCACGAAATGAGTAAGATGAGTGCCTCTGTCCGACTGGCCTTCACCTCCAAGGTCTGGGTGCTTGTGAATTCACGTAGCGATGATGAAAACAGGAAGCCAGCCCGAGCTTGCAAGAGTGTTTTACAAGCAAGATTATTGATCTGTAATGTGAAACAAGGTAAGGAACAAACCCAGGGGAAGCCCCCAGCCGCCCCCAGAAAAGGCAGCACTTGCAAGAACGAATCTAGGCCGGAAGTCGAATGTGAAGAAGACGCAGACGTCTGCCTGGGGAGCTGGAGGGCACTAAGGCCACCACGCTGAGGCTGCCCGAGCCGCCTGCCTGCGTGGCGAGGCCCCTGGTGCGCACGTCCGCACGCACTGACGCTGACTGGCGCTGGTTTTGACTGTATTTAATCCTCACAGAGCTCCCTGTGAATTGTGAGCATAATGATCTCCATTTTACAGATGAGAAAATCTCAAGTTCCAGGAGGGTAAGTGGTTCACCAAGGTCAGGTGATTCGTGTGAGTTATAAAGTAATTAGCCTCAGACTGAGATGGCGTCGCTCGGGGCCCAGGGCGTAGCCCCGTGGGAGAGTGCTTGCCTAGTGTGCAGGAGGCCTTGGTTTGATACACACACGTGCGCACACGGGAATATTTGGATATAAATGGTATCTGACACCATGCAGAGGGTTAGATATTCTTGGCTCCAACCAACTCCTGGCCTTAGAAACTATAACAAGTGCCCTGGCCTCTGGCTCAGAGAGGGCACAGGGCCGGCAGTGTGCCCAGCCCACCCAGATCACCCAAGGAACAAGAAAACGGGGCGGGTATCACAAGTGTAGTAGAACTATGAAAAGTCCGTAAGGCTGAGAGCACAGCTCAGCGGTAATCTTAGGTGGTGTGCCTCAGACACGCAGACCAGGCTTCAGTCTCCAGCATCAAAAAAAAAGTCCATGAAATGGCTACACAGATTGTGTTTGCTGGGCCGGGGATGTAGCTCAGCAGCACAGTGCCTTACTTGGCAAGCAGAAGGTCCTGAGTTCGATTCCCAGTACCAAGAAAAAAAAAAAAAAAAAGGAAAGTCCCTCTAGATTGTGTTTGTTTTGCAACCATTGTCCAAACTGCGACCTTTTCATCAAAAATAAAACATTGAAAATCCCCACTTTTGCCAGGAAAGTCCCTGCCTTTAGTTGGAGGGCATGGTGGGGCACACCTGTAATCCCAGCACTCTGAGAGGCTGAGGCAGGAGAATCACAAATTTGAGCCGAGCCTGGGCAGCTTAGTGACTTTGCTGACCTTCTCTCAAAATAAAAAGTAAAATAAAGCAACAATAAATTATAGTTACAAGTTTCTTACTACTATAAATGACGTCTTCCTGTGACACATGAAGACAGGGCCTTCTGGGGGAGGATGTCACAGAACACATAATCCCTGGGCAGATTCATGAAGGATAGACAGTTTTTCCAGGTGGATATGGCAGAGGTGACAGTGCTTGAATGGACGTGCACAGAGATACATGTCAGGCATGGTGGTGTACGCCTCTAATCTCAGCACTCAGGAGGCTGAGGCAGGAGGATCACCATGAGTTCCAGGCTACCCTAGGTTACACAGTGAGTTCAAAGCCAGCCTAGATTATACAGTGAGACCTTGTCTCAAAACACCAACCAAAAAAAATTTTTAATAAAAATAAAAAGCCAGTGTGGTGGTGCACACCTGTAATCCCAGCACTTCGGGAGGCTGAGGCAGGAGGATCGTTGCAAGTTTGAGATCAGCCTGAGCTGCAAAGTGAGCTCAAGGCCAGCCTGAACTGCATAGCAAAACCCTGTCTCAAAAATAAAAAAAAAAATTTAAAAAATAAAGACAAAGGTCCACTTATATGGAGGAGTAGCAAAAGGACAGAGGTCACAGCTGTGCCAAAGGACTGTGCTCGGAGCAGTGCTAGGAGCATCTCACGAGAATCAGAACTGCCCTGAAGTCTTCTTGCCAGACTGGCTGTGGAGACTTCAGATGTGCTGAGAAGTTAAGCCTCATCCTGTAGACAGAGGTCACTGAGGAAACTGAAGACAACAGACTTGCTGGACACGAAGGGAGGGACCTCTCCGGAGGGGGAGTGCCAGGCGGTGAAGTGGGGTATGGTAGAGCAGGAGGCACGCAAAGTTTCCACCAGGGCCAGCAAGATAGGATGGACAGTGCCGAGGAACTTGGGGCAGAAAGGCGGGCACAGGATGGGGGCACACAGTCACTGCAGCTGACAAGATGGTGACTGGCCTGAGGGTAAGAGAAACGGAATAACCCCGAGGTTTCGGGCTTTAATAACGAGGTGTGGGGGGTGGTGGCGGCTGGGGATTTAGCTCAGCGGCACAGCGCCTGCTTGGCAAACGCAAGGTCATGAGTTCGATTCCCAGTACCGGAAAACAAACAAACAAACAAACAAATAAAAACAATGAGGCGGAAGGGTTCAATCCAGAGGGAGAGAAAGAAATCTGGGGGCCTGGAGGGAATGGAAATGGGCAAATGGGCGCTGTGCTTTGCACCAGGCAGCAGGCAGAGGCAGGGCACTATTTCAAGGAGAGAGTCACCAGCACAGGCAGCCGCTGAAGCCATCGCCATAGGTGAGCTTGGAGAGTTCCCCGAATGAGGGGGACTCCAGGGCCCCGGGGGAAGTGGCCTTTCAGGGTTAGGGGCTGCGGCTCTGCAGAGAGGGACCCCAGGGCCAGTGGTTGTCATCAGAGGATGGAGCCGGGAGTGGTGGCGCACGCCTGTAATCCCAGCACTTGGGAGGCTGAGGCAGGGGCATCACTGTGAGTTCGAGACCAACCTGATCTGCAAAATGAGCTCAAGGCCAGCCTGAACTGCAGAGCGAGACCCTGTCTCCAAAACACACAAAAAAAAAAATCAGGAGGGTTCTCATCCCTGTTGGTTTTTTTTTTTCATCTGTCACCCACCCACCCCAGTATTGAGGCCTAAGCCCGGGGCCTTTGAACTAAGCTACATCCCAGGGCCTTTTTCTCTTTCTATTTTCCGTTTTTTTTTTTTTTTTCTAAATTTTGAACAGAGTCTTGCTGAGTTACTAAATAGCCCAAACTGGGTTTGAATTGGTGATCCTCCTGCCTCAGCCTCCTTGCCAGGATTACAGGCATGAGTCACCATGTTTGGTTTTATTCTTCAATTTATGTATTTGGTACTGGGATTTGAATCCAGGACCCTGTGCATGTTAGGACAGTGCTCTACCGCCGAGCCACAGCTAGAACTCCCATTTGACAGGTTTTAACTCTTTTATCGAAAGAGTAATTACATGTCACCATTCTCTGATTAAAAGAAAAAATTAACCACCGAGTATCAGAAAAATAAAAAGCTACTGCCAGATAGGGCAGAAGCTGCCGGGAAGCCCGGCTCACTGACTGGGCAGCGGGGCAGAGCTGGCGTTGGGGCCCGGGCCGCCTTCCCCTGGCCTCTGAGCCCTGGGGAGCGAGGGCAGCTCCGGGTGGCCCTGTTTCTGCCTGCGCCCTGCTCTCTGGTCACAGGGGAGCGGACAGGAGTGCGTGGTAGAAGCTCAGCCAGTCAGATCCCCTCCCCAGGACCCCGAGTGGGGAGAGGGGGCGAGCTGGGGGCCGCTGGAGGAGAAGCAGGTGCACCCGGGGAGATCTCGCATCGGAGGCCGAGGGCCGGCCTGTGCTATGAACAGAAAGGGCGCGGCGGCTGCAGGGGAGGGTCTCGGGCAGAGCCGGCGGCCTTCTCTTACTGCTGCAGCAGGTGTGAAGAGCCCGAAGAGCCGGACCGGATTCACACATTCACGAGCCCGGCAACCCCGGAAAATGCATCCTGAGAGTGAGGAGGGCGGAGCGGTGCGGAGCCCGCGGTATCCAGGCAACAACAGCGCGGTGGGGACGGCGATGCGCGCGCCGGGGGGGCGGGGCCTCAGGGTGACTGGCAGGTGGTGCCGCCGCTCTTCCTGGGCCGGGAGGACAGGAGGCCTTGCGTTCTGACACCCTGAGGTGCTGAGGGCTGCTCGAAGCGGAAATGCCTTGAAAGCCGAGGACAGCATTAGTCGGGAGCGGGCGGCGGGTCAGGGCTGCCCCTCTGGGTGGTGCAATGTGGGTGGCCCAGCGCACAGCCGCTGGGTAGCCCCAGGCTTCGGTCAGCCGCCTGGAGGGGAGGAACTGTCCTTGTTAAGCCCCCTGCTGAGGACAGAGACAAGTCCTTGAGACCTGCTGATGGACGTCCCGCCTGACCTGGAGCATAGTCCTGAGGAGTGTGGATCTCGAAGTTAAATCAGGATGGCAAAGGAGTAGTCATTAGGTCGGGACGCAGCGCCTGCCTGTCAGGCACAGGGCCCTGAGTTCTAGTCCTAGTACCAAAAAGAAAAAAAAAGAGAGTAGTCATTATGGTCACCACAGCCTGGCCACATCCTTGCCTGCTGGAATCTGGATTAAAAAAATAGCTATGGGCTAGCTGGGGGTGGTGGCGCATGCCTAAAATCCCAGCACTTGTGAGGCCGAGGCAGGAGGATCTCCTCAAAGTCCAGACCAGGCTGGGCTGCATAGTGAGAACCTATCTCAAAAAAAAAAGGGGGAGAGCTGGGGATTTCGCTCTGCAGTACAGCGCCTGCCTGGCAAGCGCAAGGTCGTGAGTTCGATTCTCGGTTTCAGAAAAAAACAAAAACAAAACAAACAAACAAAAAGAAAAACAGCTATGGGGTTAGGGGTACAGCTCAGTGGTAGCGTGCTTGCGCAGTGGTGAGGTCCTGCGCTTTATCACCAGCACTGTGGGGGTGGGAGGGAATACTGAACAAGGAGTCTCACCCCTGCTTGCTAGGCAAGCGCTCTGCTGAGCTGCATTCCCAGCCATCAGCATTTAATTGCCTGTGCACGGTAATGGTCCCAGGTGGGAGAGAACCTTGGTCCTTAGAAGACACGCACGGTACTATGCAATGTACTATTCAAATGCTGAGAAAGCCAGGATAAACATTGTAATTTCACTTGGCTTTTAGTTACAGTACTTGCCTTTATCGCCGGTTTTAGAGGTCATGCCGCTAAGCTACACAGCCTTGTTAGCTTTGCTGGAGATAACGCCTGACAAACTGCTCACCGCGGTAATAGTTGCCTACTTAGCTTTTCCGGAACTTAGAGGTGGCTCAGACAGGTTGAGACCACCCGCACTTCCCTGGAGCCCGTGTAAATGACCGACAGGGGCCCTCCGACATCACAAGGCGCGGACTCCGTCATCAGAGCCAGCTGGCATCGCCACCGCATCAGGGTCCTGGAGGCCCATGAATATGATCACGCGTAGACAGGCTACGGATTCATTCTCCTCACCCCAAGCATCTTTCTCCAGGCCTCGGGCTACCCTGCTTCATTATTCCATAAATGCCCGAACGTCTGTGGGGAGGCAGATTTAAGGCTTGGGGCTGCAGTCTAATATTTGGCCCCCTCATGCACAAACTAATTTTCCTGCAAAATCCATGGTTTTGCTGACTGGTGTACCGGGCTTGTGTAAGCAACAGGGTGTAGGGGTGAAATAACAGAATGCCTGAAACTTGCCAGTGGCGTGACAGTGATAACCAATTAAACTGCATGTGCGTGCACACACACACACACACACACACACAGTGAGAGCAGGGAGGAGAGGGAGGAGGAGGGCAGAGGCACGGAGAGACACAGCGAGAATAAATACTAACTGAAAAAGTCTAGATTAAGGGTATTTTAGGGTTTGGGTTTTTTGGGTTTTTTTTTTTTTTCAACTTTTCCATAGGCTTTTTTCCTAAAAGAAAAAAATTGGGGGAAAAAAGGAAGAGTGATCAGCAGGGTCAATTTTTATTCAATTTGTAGATGTTTTTGGTTTTTTGTTTTTTTCCAGTACCAGGGATTGAACTCACAACCTTGCGCTTGCCGGGCAGGCGCTGTGCCGCTGAGCTAAATCCCCAGCCCCAATCTGTAGATGTTCTTAAGATGGGAGCACGCGTGTCTACAGGCAACCTTCCTGTGGCGGAGGAGGTGGTGTCAGGAACAGGAGCTGCCGGAGTCCCAGAGGAGGCAGGCAGTGCCCCGGCCGGACAGAGACTCCCACAGGCCAGCTTGGTGTGGCCCTGCCCTTCTTGTTTGATGATTTCCAGTTTCTCCACCAAGTAGGATCTGAGATTGTCCAGGACAGGGGCCAGGAGGGGTGACAGGTTCAGGCGGGGGGCTGATTGGGCACAGCCAAGAAAAAACTGGTAGAAAAAAAGAAAACAGTGACAGAATTTGTTGTTTGGAGTTGAATGGAAGTTTCATTTATCTGCTTAGGGAAGGAGCAAAGAGGACAGTCTGAGTGTTTAAGACCCTCGGTCTCAGTTTCTCTGTAACACGAGAAGCTTGCAGGGGGAGATCTCAAAGACTGCAAGTTCCTGCGCTCTGCAGCGTCCCCTCCGGAGCACATTCGGCCTGGGTGAGGATGTAGGGCTGGGCTGTAACTCAGTGGCAGAGCACTGACTTAGTGTGCATGAGGCCCGGGTTTGATCCCCGTACCAAGTAAACAAAAGCCAACAGTGAAAAAGCCCTCGTGAAAATTAGGTATCTAAGGGGCTGGGGATTTAGCTCAGCAGCACAGCGCCTGCCTGGCAAGCGCAAGGTGGTGAGTTCGATTCCCGGTACCGGAAAAAAAAAAAAATTAGGTCTCTAATTGAGGGTTAAAACCAACAAACAGAAAGCCACTTGAAAGATAGGCTGGTCAAGGCTTTAGAGCACCACCAGGGCAGAGCGGGCTGGCCCAGACGTCTGGAGGCTCCGAGGAACTTTGCCGAGGTGCTGCCAGAGCGGGCATACTGCCTGACCTCTTGGAGAATAAATTCCTCTCTCCTGGCTGTCACTGGAGTTCGCCTCACACAGCGTGAAAGGGAACAGTGCGTTAATGAGATTAACACTGAATAAACCTCCAGGTGTGAGCAAATACAGCCCGAAGTGGGCTCAGGAATTTTAAAACGCCTGTTACTAAAGACAGCCCCCAGGGCTGAGGTGACCTGTACCGACGAGCCAGGGGCTGCCGCCGCGATCCGAGGCCGCCGTAGCCCTTTCTTGGGGGTTCTGCACTAATATTCCCTCACTAGATAACCTGAGGGATTATCACCGCTACCCATTGTATAGACCGAGAAACTCAGCGCTGTCACAACAGGTCTCTGGGAGCCGGGGATTTAGCTCAGCGGCACAGCGCCTGCCTGGCAAGTGCGAGGTTGTGAGTTCGATTCCTGGTACCGGAAAAAAAAAAAACCAGATCTCTGTATCTTTGAGGGCAAAGACTGCGCGTGAGTCATCCCCCTTGGACTCCCTAGTGACTAGCAGAGGACCAGTGGGAGGGGAGAGAGGGGGGAGAAGCTGCAGCCGGCTCCTCGGAGGCAGCGCCAGCACACGCTGCTGAGCCGAGAGCCGAGAGCCGGACTCGCTGGCTGATTTACACAGATGGTCTCACTTAGACTTGAAAACCCCCGGAGGTGGGTATTATTAGCCCCAGGAGGAAACTGAGCGTCGAGGGGTTAAATAACTTGCCAAAGGTCACGCAGCAGAAACAGGAGTAAAGCTCCAATTTGTTTGAACCCAAGCCTGTGCTCTTGACCACCTGGCTGTCCAGTCTTTCAACAAGGTGAACCTCTGGAAGTCTTGCAGACACCTCGCTTGAAAGCAGTTAGCACCGTGCTGAGCGGAGGTACTAGGGCGGTCAGTGAACGTCAGCGGCTGTGACGGCCTGAATGACCGACAGCCCGAATGGATGAAGGAGTGGAGACAAGGCCTCCTGTCTTGTGAGGTCTTTTTCTTCCAGGGGAAGATCTCCCTGTGGCCTTTGATTGCTTGATCCAATTAAGGCAAAAAGGCATCAGAGAATTGCGGGGCCTGTCCTTCATTAGCTGTCAAGTCCAATCTGCCGGCTGTTTATGTGCGAGGTCAGAGATCAGCCTTGAGCCGCCCTCCTCTCATTCATCTGGCAAAGCTCAGAACGTAAAGTTTACTGACGCAAAACCGATTGGCAGGCGGGGGGGACGGGGCGGGGGGACGGGGGGTCGGAGTTCTGAGCGAGTGTTCTGGGCCACTGTTTCCGGCCGCTCCTCGCCGTGCTTTCTTGTTCTCCGGGTTGCTGGGTCACAGCTTCTGACCTAAAAGCAAGACAAGCAGCTGCTGGCTGCCCCTGGGCTGCTCTCATGGAGTCCGGGCCGAGAAGAGAAGGAGCTGCCTATTATTTGGAAAGAGTGAGATGTGGAAGGTTAGGTGAGGGTGTTCTGAAACCTTCACAGATTGAAGGTATCCCTGCGTAAGCCTCCTTCAGACAGACCCAGCGTGCTGGGGAAGGTGAGTCTTACACCTGCCGGCGCAGCCCGCCCGACGCTACTCAGCCACTGGCTCCTCGTGACCAGGAGCGGAGAAGGTGGGGAAGGACGCGTGGGCCACACATGTGGCTCTGCTTGCCGTGTCCTCGGGTAAAAAGCAGGAGTGGGCAGAAGTTCCCGAGGCGGGAGGTGAACCCAGGGCTCGTAGCTCATGCCAGCATGATGGGATGAGGACTCAAACATAATTCCACTTTTAAATCAGGACTACACTGGGTCCTGCCTGACGTGACAGAGAGCATCTGAGGTTACCTTAAATGCCATCCTTGTTGTCCGGTAAACTCAGAAACAGTGGTTTCCCAGCACACGGCTATCTGGGTTAAACCCCTCACACCTTCCCACGCGCGCTCACAGCGGCAAAGTAAAACAGTCTGCTTAGAAAGTAACAGCTCAAACCCCTGACCCACCCTCACGTTCTCAGGGTACAGTCCTGGTTCAGGTCTGTGTGTGGACAGGAAGTGGGGCAAAGTCCCTTCGCCTTATCTGTGGCACGTGGGGCCCGGGTGTATTGCACTCCAGAAACACCCACCGCGGAGCACGGCGGGACTGAGTCCCAGCTCTGCCACGATGCGCTCTGTGAACCCGGGTTCCAAGGATGACGGCCAGGACCTGCGCCTCTGAGTTCTGTCAGCGAGCAGTGAGCAAACTGCTACTGTCAGGCACTGAGCTACCCAGGCGGAAGGAAGGCCCCGCGGGCCCACCCCGCCACTAACTGCGTGTAACGCGGAACTCCAGAGTAAAGGGGTTTAGGCGTACGGTGAAGGGGAGCTGGGAAAGCCTTAGAGCAGCTCAAGTGGTTTCCAGACTATCAGCAGCTCCATCGGGAAAGATGTCAGACCCCACCCCCAACCTCCTGACTAGGGAGCTCCGGCTGGTGCCCAGCACTCTGAACAAGCCCTCTGAGCTCTGATGCCAGCTGAGTTTGAGAATTAAAAATTGCAAGCTATCCTGTAACAGCCAGCTTTTTTTTTTTTTTTGGAAATAAAGTTTTATTGGAATAGAGCTGTACTAGTTATTCATATATTGTTCGTGGCTACCTTCGTTCTATCCAACAGAACATATGGCCTGAACGTGTGAATTTTTAAATGTATCTTCTGCAACCACCATGTATTACAGCAGCCATTGATATTTTCCTACTAATCTATCCATAACTGTGTAAAGTTTGTAATGTTCCTATCCTATTTCATAAATGGATGTATGTTTATTATTATGTGTTTCCTACAACCACCATTGAGAAGAGTTAATGATTTTTCA
>NW_004955478.1:9241926-9246382 GCF_000276665.1 Chinchilla lanigera | reverse complement strand
ATAATCTCTTACCTCTTTTGTCTGTAACTCACTATTATTTGTCTATTTGTTTTCCTGAGAAACTATTTTGTAGACAATAATATGTAAAATGATAACCATTGATAATTTCCTACCATTTTGTCTGTAATTTGCTAAGTCCCCCCATTATTATGTTATCCTTCTTTTATTCTTTAAAATAAAAAATATATATTAAAAAAAAAAATAAATGTATCTTCTGCAATACTGGGGATTGGACCCAGGGCCTTTGCATTGAGCTAGATCCCAAGCCGTTTTTTTTTTTTTTTTTTTCCAAACCCTTTTTTAAAGTTGGAGGCACATTAAGATACTATTTTGAGACAATTTGTTAAGTCACTATATTGCCCATGCTGGGCTCAAATTTGCCATCCTCCTGCCTCAGCCTCCCAGAGTGCTGGGATTACAGGTGTGCTGTAAACTGTCACTATCTGCCACATAGCATAAAAGGTTTGCTGTCTTCTCCTGTAGGGTGGGCTTCAGAAAATGCCACGCCTCCTCCGGATCTTTCCTCTGCCTCTGTGGCCAAAGGCTCCGGCAGCACCCCCTTGCTGTCTGTCTAGCGTTTCTCTAAGGATTACAACACTTACCGTATGTTACTCCGCAACTAAATCTGCGTTTAAGGAGTGTCTTAGTTACGTTCTCATACGTTCTCATTGCGGAGACAAAATACCCAACACCCAGAGTCAAAGGAGGGAAGGTTTATTTAGCTCACAGTTTGTAGAGCTTTCAGCTCATAGTTGGCTGGCTCCAGGGCAGGGTGGTATTACAGAGGAGAAACAGTTCATGGTGGGCAGATGGTAGCAAAGCAAACAAGGGAATCAACAAGTGACCTTAGCAGCTTCTTTCTGACCCTTTTTATGTTCTGTCCAGGCTACCGGGATGAGGGTTGTGCCAAACCAATCAGTGGACTGATTTACCAAAGTCTGTGTTGGTTTCACACTCAGGTACAAAAGCATCCTTCAGGGTGGTGGTGCTTACAGCAGATGGAACCACATTCCCACCAAAAACAGATGCTGCAGGCTGCCGGGCAGGCGGTGCAGGGTGCAGGTCATGGTCATGTGGGGTCTCAGAAATTGCTTTAACTTGCTTTTTCTTTCCTGTTGTAACTATTGTCTTCGTAAGGAATCTTGCTTTGAAAATAATTCCATCTTGCACATTTTTTTTTGCACTTTTTTTTTTGTTGTTGTTGTTTTTTTCCAGTACTGGGGATGGAACTCACGACCTCGCACTTGCCAGGCAGGCGCTGTGCCGCTGAGCTAAATCCCCAGCCCCTGCACTTTTTTTTTTTTTTAAATGTCTAATGAATGTGTTAGCTTCCTTAACCACAGGTTAATTTTGAAAGATAAGAACACTGACCCAAAGAAGTGAAGTGACTTCCCCAAATCAGAAGATAATGAACATTAAAATAGCATCATGAGCTGGGCATGGCAGTGCACACCTGTAATCCCAGCACTCAGGCGGCTGAGGCAGGAGGATTGCCATGAGTTTGAGGCCATCCTGAACTACGTAGCTGTGGAGGACAATCTTTGATTAGAATGCATTGAGGACATAATGATTTGTTTATTGTTTGTTAGAGTTTCTAAAGCTAAGGCTTCATTATACAGCCCGGATTAGCCTTGAGTTTATAATCCTCCTGTCTCAGCCTCTGGAGTGCTGGGATTACAGGCGTGTCTTGGATTACAAGTGGACAAGGATAACCCTTTAATTATCCTTGCTAAAAAAAAAAAACGTTCGGTATCCGCCCATTTGTACTGGCTACACCCTTGGTTTTTGCTCAATAAAAGGTGACTGAGATTGGTAATCGGGCTGCAGTCCGAGAGGCTGTAAACCCCCTGATCCCAGACTTTCGCTTCTCCTGTTTTTCTTGTCTCTCTTTGCTTTTCTTGTTCATCTGCGGGTACCTTGTTCTCAGGATCTGTCACTTCAGATAGAACGGCACATAGCAAGAGCCTGTCTCAAAAAAAAGGAAAGCATCATAGCATGTGAGCCCCAAGGCCATCACAGACCTGAAAATAAAACCTGAAAATAAAATGAAAATAAAATGGGTGGTGTGGTTCTAAGAAACTGCAAACCTACATATTGCCTGTGGTTTCAGAGGAGGTGTGACCTCTCCACCCAGCATGTCAGGCTGAGGAATCTTTGGTAGGATTCCGTGAAGAGGGATGGACCCAGGGTCCAGTCCTGTGCGTGTGTGACTAAGGACTGAACCCTGGGTCTTCACACTGAGCCACATCAGCAGCCCTCCAGCCCCCCACCTTTGCTTTCTTTCTTTGTTTGTTTTGTTTTCCAGTACTGGGAATCGAACTCACGACCTTGCACTTGCTAGGCAGGCGCTTATGCCGCAGACAAATAAATGTTCATATCTTCCATTAACATTGTTCTAGTTCCTTCTTACAATAGGTTTTTTTTTTTCTTTTTTTGTACCAGGAATCAAACTCACGACCTCAGGCTTGCCAGGCAGGCGCTTATGCCGCTGAGCTACATCCCTGGTCCCACCTTTGTATCTTTTTTTTTTTCTTTGTCTTTTTGACACAGGGTCTCACTGTGCAGTTCAGGCTGGCCTTGAGCTCACTTTGTAGCCCAGGCTGGTCTCAAACTTGCAACAATCCTCCTGCCTCAGCCTCCTGAGTGCTGGGATTACAGATGTGTGCCACCACGCCTGGCCCACCTTTGTATCTTGAGACAGACTCTTGCTAAGTCTCATGCCATCACGCCCAGCTGGTGTCCAGTCCTCTGAGAAGACAGGGCCCTACTCTTTTTTTATCTGATGATTTGTAACTGTGTAAATTTATAAGGTACAAAGTGACGTGATTTATGAACGCAACATGGAGTAAGTAAATCAAGCTAGGCAGTGTTTCCATTGCCTCAAATGCTTAACATTTTTTCATAGTGAGAATATCTGAGACTTACTCCTCGTAATTCTGAAGTGTGTAATATTTGTTAACTCTATGCTATGCAGCAAACTTGAAAAAAAATCCCTGGAGTCACTGTGCTTATCCCAGTTGCTTTTTTTTTTTTTGTTTTTTTCCTCCGGTACCGGGAACCGAACTCACGACCTTGCGCTTGCCAGGCAGGCGCTTTGCGCTGAGCTAAATCCCCAGCCCCCCCAGCCCCCCCAGTTGCTCTTGTTGCTGCCCAGGTCATCCGGTGTGTTCTGCCCTCCAGAGCGGTGCTCCTCTGAGGGGAGGCAGTGCTGCAGCGGCCGCTCTGGAGGCCCAGGCCCCTCTGAAAAGGATCAGACCGGCGTCCTGCGTTTGTGCCCTCTCTGCTGTTCCTACTGCGTTCTTCCGGAACCTAGGTAACCCCGGGGCAGAGGGTCTGCAGAACTGAGAAGCGGACTCCCGGTGACTTTGGCGGGAGTCTAACCGGAGGAGCTGACTGCCTGCTCACGTCTAAACCTACACAGGAGCCAGGTGTGGTGGTGCACGCCTGTCATCCCAGCACTGCAAGGCTGAGGCAGGAGGATTGCTACAAGTTCAAGGCCAGCCTGGGCTATATAGTAAGTTCAGGGGCAGCCTGAACTATACATTGAGACCCTATTCTTAAAAATAAAACCAAAAAAAAAAAAAAAAAAAAAAACCCTAAAAAAATAAACCTACCAAGGAAGCAGAAACTAATGTCCATACAACAAAAGCTGCAGCACACAGATACGAGGTAATACGAAACCAGAGATGAGGGAAACTCACTCATTTAAATGAAACTAAAGGAACAAGTGGAGCCTGGAGAAAGTCCACAACACGAGCCTCAGCAAGGCATGACGGTACCCACCTGTAATCCCAGCACTCTGGGAGGCTGAGGCAGGAGAATCACAAGGGCGAGCCCAAGGGCTGGGGGATATAGCTCAGTGGCACAAGCACCTGCCTGGCAAGCACAAGGTCCTGAGTTCGACTCCTAGTACCAAAAAGAAAAAAAAAAAAAACACAAACAAGTGAGAGCCCAGCCTAGGAAATTCAATGAGATTCTGTCTCAAAATTTATTTTATTTCATTTTTTTTTTTGGTGCTTTTTTGGAGACAGGGTCTCACTATGCAGTTCAGGCTGGCCTTGAGCTCACTTTGTAGCCCAGGCTGGTCTTGAACTCACAACGATCCTTCTGCCTCAGCTTCCCGAGTGCTGGGATTACACGTATGCACCACCATGCCCAGCTTTTTTTTTTTTGTCAAAATTTTAAAAGAAAAAAAATTTTTTTTTAAAAAAAGGGCTGGCAATATAGCTCAGTGTAAAGGTTCTGGGTTCAATATTGTGTACCACAAACATAAATTTAAAAAATCCCTTGTCAGCCACGCATGGTGGCACACGCCTGTAATCCCAGCACTCAGGAGGCTGAGGCAGGAGGATCATTGTGAGTTCGAGGCCAGCCTGGGCTACAAAGTGAGCTCAAGGCCAGCCTGAACTGCATAGCGAGACCCTGTCTCAAAAAGACAAAAAAAAAAACCCAAAAA
>NW_004955478.1:9232701-9241826 GCF_000276665.1 Chinchilla lanigera | reverse complement strand
CTTGTCTTGGGCTGGAGATGTAGCTCAGTGGGAGAGCACTTGCCTACCATGTCTGTGGCCCTGGGTTCTACCCCCAGCACTGAAAAAGCAAAAGCAAAACAAACCAAACCCTTTACAGAGGGAGCTGGGGGAACTAACTGCGCAGCCTGGGTCTACCTATCTGGCAGTCCCTAAAGACCCCTGATCTGAAATACGCAAATGGATAGACATGTACCGTTCTATCCAGGCCACAGCCAGTAAAGCAAACCAAGGCCAGTGGTGCCCTAGAGATTTTGAGATAGGGTGCGGTAGACGGAGGGGCAGAAACCCTGCGTGCTGTGTAGCGGGGCGCAGCTTAAACTAGCCGTGTGGGCACACAGCATGGGCTCTGCGGCCATAGCTTCTCGGGGGAGAATTCTCACTCGGCTGCACCTGTCTCCCCTCTGCTTTTCCTCCTGTGTGAGGTGGGCCCCCTCGTGGCTGAGGACTGCGTGTGACGATGACCAGGCCCTCGTTCCAGCACCTGTCCCGTGTTCAGTAAACGTTTTTTATTGTAACGCCCACCCTGTGGGATCAGGCACTGAAATTTTCTGGCTCAAGACCCTGCAACGCTACAGCACACGATCCTTGGCTGTGATGGGGCCACGGGAACCTGCAGTCCGCCTGCAAGCTCAGCTGTGCTGCGGGCTTGCGCGGCACGGGAAGCCCAGGACCGTGGCCGCCACTCTGCCCGACGGCTATGAAGCAGGCTGTGTGGGACAATGTCCCGCCCGGGCATTGTCTCTTACTGTGCTGTTCTCTGCCCGGAGGGCGCTTCTACCAGGGACAGGGTTTGCACCCTCGTTCCACGGAGGCTTCTGCTCACCAGAGAACTGTCGCTGACCTCCTTGTATAATATCTCCACTGCTACCACTGGGGTCTAGGCTTCTGTCTGAGCATGTGTACCTCCTTTTTTATTTCTTGACGGCATTCGTTACCTTAATACACAGAGTTTTGTATTTCTCCCCCTTGTAAGGCTTCTCTTCCTCGGTCATGCACCAGCAGCTAATGCTAGCTCTGGTTGTCACACCTGTGCAGAAGGCAGCAGCTACTCCATACCGTGTAACTAGAATGTGGCTGAGTCAGTGAGGTACCTGGTGGACTGCATTCCAGGTAGAGGGACAGCAAGTGCAAAGGCCCTGAGGCAGGACCAGATGGGTGAGGCTGGCGTGCAGGCATTGGGGAGGGTGGAAGAGCGGATAATTCCAAGACTTTTTACCTCAATGAATGGAGCTGACATTTGCCAAAGTAAGTCAGCTGGAGAAGAGGGCTGAGGTACTTTCAGACATGTAGGCAGAAGCACCTGCCATGAGTGAGGGCGTACACTAATGGTTTACACACAGTATCGCCACTACACAGATGGAGAAACTGAGGCACGATCAGTCGTGTCTGTAGGTCTCAGAACTTAGCCAGAGAAAGCACAGAAGTCGAACCAAGGCTGCTTCTCCAGTAGTATGTTCCCCTAAGAAGCACTGGTAACAGAAAGCACAGAAAGGATTTGAAGACCGAGAAACCGGTAATGATTTGGATAAGGAGGACTCCGACGTCTTTTCCAATACCAGGACGGAGGCCCTGTGTGCGGAGGAGACAGGAGGCGCACGGCGCAGGGGACATGGGGCGCAGCCCCTCGGCCTCAGCCCGGCTGCTCACGGACAGCTCCGCATCCGCTCCGGCTGCTGCAATGCCAACCCAAAGGCACGGCCCACAAGTTGGTCTGAGGTTAGTATTATGGGCTACACTCTAGGTTTTGCCTCTTCCCTTCCTTCTGTTTTTCTGCACTGAGGGACAAACCCAGGGCTTTTATAATGAGCTACATCCCCAAACCTTGTTTACTTTTTGAGACAGGCTCTAGCTAAGATGCCTAAGCCTAGGCTCAAATCTGTGATCCTCTGGTCCTGCCTCAACGTCCCAGATGGCTGGAATTACAGGTATGCACCGCCGTGCCTGGCCATTTTTCACATTTTCCAATATTTGTTTCTCTAGAAAGCATTTGCTAAGATTCTACTAACGAAGGGTTTGCAGAGCCTGGGTGCTCTGTGTGGTCCGCAGGTGGCAGTATCAGCCCCACCTTGGAATTGTGGGAAACGCACCCTCAGGCCCCACTCCAGACCATTTCAGCAAGCTGGGTAAATGTGCTCATTAATCTTGCCGGGCAGGGTGGTGCACACCTGTAATCCCAGCCCTCAGGAGGCTGAGGCAGGAGGATCACTGAGAGTTTGTGACCCACGTGGGCTACAAGGTGAGCTCAAGGTCAGCCTGAACCGCAGAGGGAGGTCCAGTCTCAAAAAAAGTCCAAAAAAAAGTGCTCATTAATTTTGAGAAGCACTGGTCTAGAGCAGTGGTCTACAAATTTATTCTATAAAAGGCCAGATAGAAAATAGTTTACTTGGTTTATTATGACTGAATTCTGCCACGGTAGTGCCAAAGGAGCCAGTCATGTAAAGGAATGTATGGCTGTGTTATGACACCAAAATGAGAATTTCGCTTAATTTTTATTTATTTATTGGTTCTTTCGAGACAGGGTCTCACTAAGTAGTTCCAACAGGCCTTGAATTCATTATGTAGCCCAGGCTGGCCTCAAACTCATAGCAATCCACCTGCCTCAGCCTTCCAAATGCTGGGATTATACCCACCATGCTTGGCTGAATTTTGTTTAATTTTAATGTGTCATGAAACTTTTTTATTTTTTCAACCACTTACCAAGGCAAACCAGGCACAATAGCATATCTCTGTAGCCCCAGCTATTCAGGAAGCTGTCAAAGACTGCCTGAGCCTGGCAGTTCAGGGCCAGCCTGGGCAACAGTGAGACTGTTTCTTGAAAACAAAAATAGTAAAAACCTTTCTCGGCTCACAGGCTATCAAAAACAAGCAGGGCAGATTTAGCTTGGGGGCTGTCATTTACTGATCCCTGGTCCATAACCTGCCCATCTTAAGGCATCTTTTTATGGAATGAGGGAGGCAAGCAGTTTCTGCCTAACCAGCTAGCCTCCCACTGGAGAGAGAGTGGTCACTTAGCTGATTTCCTGTCTTTTGTTTCGCAGTACTGGAGATGGAACCCAGGGGGCATCACTGCTGTGCAACATCCCCGGCACACCACCCCCCTTTTCCAAGAGACAGGGTCTCCCTTAAACAGCCCAGCGGGCCTCAAGCTGGATGGCTCCCTCAGCTCCTGGGGAGCTGGGGTCTCAGGTGTGCGCACCACACCCAGCAGTCTATCTGAATGCACACTCCCAAACGTGCTGTGATCCTTTCGGTCTTACTGGCCCCGCCCCAGCCCGCTGGTGTGGAAGGGGCAGCCTCCTTCTGGAAAGGTCCAGCTGCACTGCAGAGCGCGAGGTCCCGGCCCTGCGCTGGGTGCGTGGCACTCACCAGTTAGTCCGTCTCCTCCCTTCCCTCTCCCTTTTATCTGTTTTCTCTTTAATCTTCCCATCTTCTCTGCACATTCAAAATCATTCGAACCCACAAACCTTAGATTTCTTCAGGGAAATTTTAGCCTTGCTCTCTTCTAGAGGTTCATCGTCCACATTTTAGAGTTGCACTTGTCCCATGGTTAATGCTCCACTCTGATCGTGCCGACACGCCCTTGCTGCCTGCACACACCCTGATGCACTTTTGCATCACTGTGGCATGGACTGCGGGCCTCCGTTCCCCCCGGACCTGTGTCAGTGTATCTGAAGAAATAGTACTGTGGCCTAGTATGAAAAATCAATGGAAGAATCCATCTAAGGAAATGTATTTTGTCAATTTCCATCAGTACACTGTGTCTGCTGTTGTCTCTTTGAAGTTTTCTGAGAAAGACCAATATGGGGAATCGGGCATCTCACACTAAAGCGGAGCCCCAGTGGGCGTGGTGGCACACCCCTATAATCCCAACACTCGGGAGGCTGAGGCAGGAGGATTGTTGCAAGCTCGAGACCAGCGTGGGCTACAAAGTGAGCTCAAGCCCAGCCTGAGGGAGACCCTGTCTCAAGATGAAACACACACACACACAACCAAAACAAACACAAAAATAAAGCAGAGTCCCTCCTCCTCCCCATGTTGGGAATGGAAGGAATTCCGGGCCTTGTACGAGCTAGGTGCTCCGTCACTGAGCTATGTCCGCCAGCCCTAAACTGGAATTTATTCTTTTATCCCTCCTTTTTACATTTCGGGTGCTGGGAAGAAGGAACAGGAGAATGATAAGGATTTTTAAAAACTAACAGCTGGGCATGGTGGCGCATGCCTGTAATCCCAGCACCTCGGGAGGCTGAGGCAGGAGGATTGTTGCGAGTTCGAGACCAGCGTGGGCTACACAGTGAGCTCAAGGCCAGCCTGAACTGCATAGCGAGACCCTGTCTCAAAAAGACAAAAACAAACAAAACAAACAAAACAAAAATCTAACATGTGGGGAGGGAGTTGAAGGGAGCTGAAGGAGGACGTCACAGAGGGGAGGCTGCTCTCCACTGCATCAGGAAGAATGTCCCAGGTGTAAGTGCAAACTGTGTCAGACTTGCTTCCCAACAGCCGAACCCAGCAGGGCGGCAGGAGGGTGTGCAAAGAGTAGCTACAGTGCGGTGGTGGGCAGAGAACATTACAAGGGTGCGATCTGAGCTTTTAAACTCCACGGTGCACTTTTCTGGCACCCAGACACCTTTCCATTTTCTTAGAAATGAGACAAGAAAGGAAACAACACTGACCAAATGCCTACTCCCTTGGGCGTGGTTGCAAGGCACTTCCCAATGTCATTTGGATTTTAATTACAACGACTGGTGGGATTAGTGCGCTGGCCAAAGTTTTCAGATGAGGAAACCAAGGGGTAAAGGTAGGTCTGAAACCCAGTGGAGACTACAAATACCCTCTGTGTTCTCCCCTAGCCCGCCTGGAATACTTCACAGTGGGAATAACGTTCACAACATTCCTTACTTCTACATACCTTGGTGGGGGTGCAGGCTCTGTACATTCCATCCCCAGAAAAACCAACCAAAACCACAACCAAGAAACAACAAAACCCCTGAATTCTGGGGGTGGAGTGAGAACATAAACAAATAGATTGGAAGTTTTTTTTAATGTTTTTCTCTACTCCACACAGACATCATGCTTGTATTAAAAAGATATCAAATCCTTTTTCTGCTATGAAGAAAACAGGACCACTGACTGACTCAGAACAGCGGCAAATGGTTTCCCAAGTTAAACTGCCAAGTCAATCGAATGATAAATGTACAAACCCTTGGCAGAAACGGGACGTTACACTGAGGGGCCGTTAATTCAGGGATTACTGTCAGGCGCGTACACCATCTCACTTAATTCCCGGATAGTCCTGGGAAGTAGCAACACCAATTTATGGACAAGCTGAGATTCAGAGCGGCTGAGTATCTTCCGTAACGCTGCATGGCTGGTTAAGAGGCAGGGACAGGGTTAGAACTGAGCACTTCGAGTGGGGTCTGTCTCCCCGGCCAGCACGCCCCAGGCTCCTTCCAGAAATGGACGAGCAGCAGCGCAGCAGGCCGGCCTCACGGGGAAGGTTCTGAGCCCTGTCCACCACGCAGCAGACGGGCAACCACCTTGTTGATGAAGAAAATGCTGGACAAGTGTGTTAAGCTACTCTAGTTTTTTCCAGTGTCTTGTTCAGAACACCTTTCCCGTGAGGGGACAACCAGCCAGCATCAAAAATAGCATAGTAGGGCTGGGGATTTAGCTCAGCGGCAAAAGCGCCTGCCTGGCAAGCGCAAGGTCGTGAGTTCCGTTCCCGGTACCGGAGAAAAACAAACAAACAAACAAAAAAAAAAGATTTAGAGTGTAGAAAAATAGCATAGTAGTGGCTCCAAAAGCAAATGCTATGAAAACTGAGAGTCCCCCAGTCTTCCCGGGGGGAGACTGACACACATATTATAGGCTCTAACAAGGAGAGCAATAAAGGATTCTGTTTGAAGTTAATCCAAAGTTCTCCTGAAGTTACTTCATCAAGTAACCTTTACTCTGATTTTTTTTTTTTTTTTTTTGACAGACAGGGTCTCACCATGTAGTGCAGGCTGGATCGTAACAATCCTCCTTCAGCCTTCTTAGTGCTGGGATTACAGGTGTGCGCCTCCATGCCCGGATCTGATGCATTACTAACCTATCAAAATCTGCAGAACATACCTTGGGGAATAGCAAAACCAGTCTGAGGCATGTCCAGTCATCTCTGTGGTCTTCTGTGACATGAACATGTATCTGAAGGACTTTTTCTTTTTTTCTTCAGACAGGGTCTCACTATCATACTCCAGGCTGGCCTTGAACTCCCAGCGATCCTCCAGCCTCAGCCTCCTGAGTGCTGTGGGATTACAGGACTTTTCATTCACTTCCTCAAGGTAAGAAGGACTAGATGGCCAATATGAACACTAATTTTTTCTGTACTGGGTACGGAAGCCAAGGGTTTCCTGCCACTAAACTATGAGGTATGATTAGAAGATACAGTGAATATTTAAATTTTAAAAATTACAGCTGGGTGTGGTGGCGCAGGCCTGTAATCCCAGCACTCGGGAGGCTGAGGCAGGAGGACTGTTGTGAGTTTGAGACCAGCCTGGGCTACAAAGTGAGCTCAAGGCCAGCCTGAACTGTGTAGCAAGACCTGTCTCAAAGAAAAGAAAAATTGTAAAATTATACTAAAATACACACTGCCCTGAATCTTCTGCAAACTACTCCCCTTTTTCAAACACTTGGGTCGTCATTCCTGCCACCCTCTGAAACAGTTCTGGAAGTCTTTCATGTCTTTTGTTGCACTACTCTGGCTACTACAATGTCCTGAATTCATTCAAACTGTTTATCTAGCTAGGCATGGTGGTGCATGCCCGTAACCCCACCACCCAGGAGGCTGAGGCAGGATTGCCACAAATTCAAGGCCAGCCTCAGCTAGAGTGAGTTCGAGGCCAACCTGAACTACATAGTGAGACCCTGTCTCAAAAAATAAAAACAAAACCAAAAAAAATTTACCTTTCGTGGCCATTTTGACTTTGAGGAAGAGCCAGAAGTCACATGGCGCCGTATTTGGTGAATCAGATGGATGAGGAATGCTTTAAAGGAGGGACCTGCCTTTTTATTGGATGGTGGTAGGCAGCAGCATGCACCGTATTTTTGACTAGACTTTATAAAGACACTCGCCAAAGAGGACTTCTAGAATTGCTTCGGAAAGTGGCAAGAGCCACACAAGGTGGGGAGTGGCTGTAATCCCAGCACTGGGGAGACTGAGGCAGGACTGCCACGAGTTTGAGGCCAGTGAGCTCTAGGCCAGCCTGAACTACATAGCAAGACTGTGTCTCAAAACAAAAACAAAACAACACAAAAAGCCAAAAAACAAAGAAAGTTCTTATCAAGGGGGAGAATTTTGAGGGTAACTAGTGGCAGTGTGGTTTTCATCCTAATAAATTTTTAATTTAAACACTGTATTTTGGATCATACTTTGTACCTCCCTAGTTATTTGTTTTGCTTCGCTTTTAGACAAGGTCTTGCTATGTTGCTAAGGCTGGGTTCTAATCTGTGATCTTCCTGCCTCAGCCTCCCAGAGTGCTGGGATTAGAGGTGCACCCATCATACCCAGCTTCTATCCACGTTGGAGTCTTCCACAGCTGGTAGGAACTGGGCCCTTGGATATGGCAGGTCACCTTTTGCCAGTCTAAGCCAAGCTGAGAATCACAAAGTTGCCACGTGACCAAACACTTTCAAGTTTAAACCACATTATATCTTCTTTCCTCGGGTCAAATCGGCCCTACTACTTACATTCTCTTGCCTTACGGCTCATATTTCCATTTATGTGATGTTTAATATACGGAAGCAGTCAGTAATCTACGTGGTGAGCAAACATTAATTTTTTTTTCTTTTTTTTTTGGCAAACATTAAATTTGCACAAGCAGTTCCCTCTGGGATGAGCGCCGAATCTACAGTGGAGCTGCGAGTAGACTTCGCATGGTGTAGGTTCTTCGACAGGTATGGAGAAAAATGAACTGGGAAAAGGAGATCTAAAAACCTCATCTCCTTCAAAATGGAGTCCTGGCCTTCTCTGCTGTGAAAGCCCGTCCGCTGTGAGCCCTCCGGGACACTCGAGGCTGGAGAGGCCTGCGGAGGTGGGTCCCGGTCCACGCGGCTTTCCCGGACAGCTGGGCTGGGACTCAGCTCGCTTTGCTCGGTGCTCTTTCTCCTATATTCTCTCCTACTCTGTGATGACATTCCTGTCATTTTGAGGAGGTACTTTCATTGGCCATAGTAACAGCTTGCCTTGTTTGCTTTCCTTTTGTCCTGGAAACCTGAGGCAAGCCGCGTGCTCACACTCTCCTGGGATCTCTCTCCCTATCACCTGGTGGAAGTCGCTTTCTTGGTGGTCCTTGTGCCTGGCCTTTTGCCCCTGCCCTCTGCCCTCCTTGTTCTCCCTCTCCCTTTTGGAAATATGTGAAACTTCCCAAGCAGTCGAGGATCAGGAAGAAAACGACTCCTAGTTTGACTTTCTCCACTGCGCTTGAATTTGCCCCCAGGAGTCTGGAAGGGTAGAAAACTAACAAAAAGTAAAGGGCCGTGGTGGCCCACGCCTGTAATCCCAGCACTCAGGAGGCTGAGGCAGGAGGATGTTTAATTCAAGCTCAGCCTAGGGAACTCTGCAGTCTCAAAATTTAAAAAAAAGTTAAAGGGGCGGGGGCCTGGGAATGTAGCTCACTGAAAAGGTTCTGCGTTCAATCACCAGCGCCAAAAACAAACAACTCCCTCCCCCCAAAATACCCGGCCATCCTCTGCCAACTGGCAGGTCTGCGTCCGGTTAAAACACAGGGTAAGTAGGAGAAGGAAGGAGGAGGCGTTAAACTCCACTTGGAGTACCCGGCCACTGCAGGAAAAGCTGGAGGCTGCTGTTCCAGGTCCGAGTATTTTCCTTGGGATTCGCTGGAATCCCTAGTCATCGTCACACATCCGGACGGGGACGCGCCAGGGAAAAGCACGAAGCTGGGGAGAGGCGCAGAAGCGGCTGTCCGGTCCCGGGCGCCGGCGGGGCGCGATGCTGCCCTCGGGCGACGAGCGGCACGGGGGACCCTGCAGGGCGGGCTCTCCTTTCCGCCTTCGCTCCTCCGCGCCGAGGGGGCCGGGAGGGCTCCGACGGAACCTCCGCCCGC
>NW_004955478.1:9162804-9231281 GCF_000276665.1 Chinchilla lanigera | reverse complement strand
GCTGCGGGGAGGAGCGCGCCCCGGCCCCGGCACGGGCGCGAGCGCCGATGTCCCCGACATGAGTTGACATTAAACGCAGCAGCGCCGGGGCGCCCTTTTCCGGGCAGGCCCGAGGACGGAGGTGCGGGAGACGGCGGGAGACCGCGGGGCCGGGCGGGCGCCGCAGCCCTGCGGGTCCGACCTGATCGGGGCGGCGGGGGCGAGCGCGGCCGCTGCCCGCCTGGGCAGAGCTCGTTTGCGCCCTGTTTTAAAAGACGCCTCTCCAGCCCTGCGAGGACGCCCCGCTCCCCACTCGCGCCGGCGCTGGGCTGTGTGGATGAAACTTTAATTCGTCACCCTCTCATTCCCCTTTGCCCCAGGCTCTCAGTCCAGGAAGGGAAATGAAACTGGAAGGGCTGTTACTAGAAATTGTGGAGTTGTTAGATGGCAGAGGAGAACGTTTGATTCATGTGTTTGGTGAACTTTAAAATCTCGCTAATCATGCTAGTAAGTACTTAATATTACGTTCGCAGTAAGGGGCTCGGTGGAATGACACAGGCTCGTTTCCCACTTGTAATTGAGCGGAGGATTTCCAGCGGATCTTGCAAGAGCTGATTTCTTGCAAAGATGGACATATTTGCTCAGAGTGATCTGTGCATTAATTGGTCAGGAAAGGAGTTTAAAAATGGTGTCCTCCTGCCCCTCCCTGCTTGGAAGGAGTGCTAAAAGCAGATGTCTAGAGTCAGAGAAACCTACTGCTCCAGGGAGTGGTCAGAGAAAGATTTCATAAAGGGATTGTTGTGGAGCTGTATTGATTTCCTGAATGAGTGCAGGTTGATGGTTTTTTACCATGGGTTCTTTATTAAATTTAAAATAATTAATTCCTATCTTCATGAGCTACTGTGGGCTTTCAGAGAAAGGAGCTGTATAACAGTGTTACTTGAAGTTATTTGTAGCTTCTGATTCATGCCATATTCTTTTGAAATTATTAATGATTCATATTTTTAGTTTAAGAATTAGTCCCTGTATGTTTGGGAAAGAAATATCTGGAAGCACTTACCTAAATTCAAAGATTGATAAGATTTTTTTTTTTTTTGCAAGCCCACCTACGTTTTTTCCTTCTGTTCAACTTTTTTTTGGGGGGGGTACCAGGAATCGATCTCAGGACCTTACCCTTGCCAGGCAGGTTCTTGTGCCTCTCTGTTCAACTTTTATAGAGATTATGTGAGGAGCTTGAAGGATTTATTCCCCCTCTGTTAAAAATCAAATCAAAACTTGGGAAGAGTAAGTGGCCCTCAACAGGGCTGCTGAGCTGCTGAATAACTTTGGGTCACTTAACATCAAATAACTGTTTGTAGGCTGGGCGTGGTGATGCACATCTGTGCAACCTTAGCACTTGGGAGGCTGAGGCAGGAGGATGGATTCAAGTTCAAAGCCCAGCCTGGTCTACATATTGAGTTCAGACCCTGTTGCAAAAAAATAAAAAAACTAAACAAACAAAACTCCACCCAAACCATTTGTAATGCATTATAGTTTATCATGTGAATGCTATGTTTCCTTGAGGCCTACCTGTATGTGCGCCCTCAGTGGAATAATCACTGAATTTTAAGACTGGTTCTGCACATTTTAGTTTTTATGATTTGTTTTTTTTTTTTTTTTTTTTTTTTTTGGTCTTTTTGAGACAGAGTCTCACTATGCAGTTCAGGCTAGTCTTGAGCTTACTTTGTAGCGAAGGCTGGCCTGGAACTTGCAACAATCCTCCTGCCTCAGCCTCCCCAGTGCTGAGATTACAGGTGTGCACCAGTGCACCCAGCCTAGTTCTTATAATTTCACAGTTTACCTTTTCTTTTTCAGTAGAAATGATGGAAGAATTGCATAGCCTGGACCCACGACGGCAGGAATTACTAGAAGCCAGGTTTACTGGAGTTGGAGTTAGTAAGGTAAGATAATGACAATGAGCATTATTAACGGTATAATTTCACTACATTTTTTAAAATGATTAAGAGCAATGTGGGTGGAACCTAGTGATAGAGTTAAGGGGAGAAGGATTGGCTCATGGTCGCGGTGAACTCTTAAGTCCTGCCAATCATTCCAGTAGTACATCTGAAGGTTTTTCTGTGTGGGAATATATGTTTTTCTTCCCTTCGAATATAGAAGAGGTTCATAGAGGGACTTGTGTCAAAGATACTAACAGGCTGTAGATGTATACCTAGATTCTGAGGAGATTAATCTCAGGGCCTTGCACAAGCTAGGCAAGTGCCCTACCAAAGGGTTACATCCCTGGCCTCCCTAAGCTATTGTGTTAAAACATCTCAGACACTCAAAAAAAGAACTTGATTACAGCATCACATAGCTCCATTGCACTATTTTGGTGGCTATATGGTAGAATGTTAAAGAACTACTTCTCTCGAGTCTGTCAGTTCTCCAGATCCGCAGCTCAGCAGATTTCTCCTGGTCACACCCTCTGAATGTTTTCTGACTCCTCCTCTTTACCCTTGGTTGATTGTTTTTATTTTTGTTGTGGGAGTGTAAAATAAGATCAAACCCCTGCTATTGTGCAGTTGGGAAATTAAGCAGTGTTATGGCTTCTTGTGCATTATTATGTGTGTGGTTGTTTATCCCCTACTCTCATAGGATTTAGTGTGATATGTATGTTTATGATGTTTTATTTCAAAGGTTTACTAATCCAAGATTGTCACAGTATTTGGGTTTAATTCTATATCTTATGGTAACCTAGGTGTTAATCTCATGCTTTGGTTAGTTGTTTTTTTCATGGAGAATGCATTTGTTAAGGTAGCTTTTTTTTTTTTTTTTTGTATTGGGAATTGAACTCACAACCAGGTGCTTGCCAGGCAGGCGTTGTGCCACTGAGCTGTAGCCCTGGTCCAGGGTAGCTTTCGAAATGGGCTACACAACTTTGGTGAGCCGGGAAGGACGAACAGCTACTGAGTGCTTCCCACATGCTAAGCACTGTGCAAGGTGTTATGGGCGATGCCTCAGCATGGTCTGCCATCCCCTCCGTCTGCTGTGTGCGGAGACAGGGGAGACTGTGCAGTGGTGACAGCTGTGTTAGAGCTGTGACAGGGTGACTTGGGAACTCAGGATTTGTTACATATTAGTTTTGATTTCTTTGGCCAGTTTAATTAAATAACTGACTTGGGTGTCACTCTGGAGTGGCTATACTCCAGAGTGTTACACATTGGTTTAACTTGTACAGACAAATTCTCTGTCCTAGCTTCAGATAGACTTGAGCAGTATATTTGAGTATTAAATTGATCCCTGATTCAGTTGATTACTTATTGATGACCTTTGGTGTGTCTTTTAACTCAGGAAATCAGCATAAAGCTCATATCCAGATCTATTGAAATGATCCCTACTGAGTAAGTCAGTAAATTTGTATTCACATTGTATATAGTTTCAAGTCACTGGTTTTGTTGCTAGAATGTTTTTCTTTGGTTCTATTTTTAGGTTCATGATGGTTATACCAAGTATGCTTTTGATGAAATAGGGTATAAGTGATAGGAATGAGTGACATTCTGAATTTTGCTGCCTAGACCCAACTTAGAATCGTGTAACAAAGATGTCAGAAAATCTTAATGCAGTACCCTGTCTGTTTAGTAGGAAGTTCTGTCTTTGTTTTTTTTTTTTGTTTTGTTTTTCTTCCGGTACCAGGAATCAAACCCATGACCTTGCGCTTGCCAGGCAGGCGCTTTGCCGCTGAGGTACAGCCCCAGCCCCTGGAAGTTCTGTCTTTAACATAAAGAGAAAGATGCTTTCTGTAGAGAGTTCATCTGTATATTCAGTTGTTTTTATGCCATTTATTATATATTTTGTTGTTTCCATCATGGTAAGTATATTTTTTACAATAAATGTTATTCAGAGGCTAGCAGAAAGGTATCCTATAGTAAAGATGCTTGAAGAAAATTATTCTGTATTTTGCAGCCCTGGGAAGAATTTTTAGAAATACACTTTTTGGTAGGACTTTGCTTACCTGCAACACATCGAACCTCTTAGGCCGGTGGGACTGGGGCTGGGGAGGCAGTGGTATTGGGAAAAGAGTGATTTTGGAGAAACTCCTTCTAGATTTGAATTCTTCGTTATGGGTGATAGTTTTTCAGTTGACGATAGCACCGTGTTGGTGACAGCTTTCAGTTTTGCTGTGATCAAGAGGTTTTAGCCCTTGCTGCTCCGTGGGAGAGCAGTGACTTGCTGGCGGTGGTGCCATCTAGTGGGACTAGTGCAGCCTCATGGGCTGTCTGTTGGTTTTCCCTAACTATTCATAACATTTCAGAACATACTTTTGATGTCCTTAGAAGGAAGAAAGTCAGTGCTACTGTGGATTCTTTTCTAGTGGGCAGGAGCGTTACAAGTAGCTTCAGTCTTTGAACTTAATGGTTATTGTAGATCTTCTGCCATACTGCTTCAAGTTTCTCACTCTTAGGAAATTAGATGTACTTCGTGAAATTTAGGCTAAAGCAAAATTGCAAAACTACCATATTTATTACTTACATTTAGGCTTTTATTTGCAAGTTTTAAATTTTCCTGTATAGCGCATTTATATACATTTAGTTTTGCTTTATATTAGCATATTTACTGTGTGATAATTGGTAAGCCAAAATCATTTGTTTGGGGCTTTGGGAAGTACTGTGTGACTTTTGTTTAAAAGGTTGATATTTTCTGTTATTTGTGAGTTGCTGGTGGGGGAAAGAAGCCTAGTGTGCACTGAGCAACCTATAGCAGATTCTCCTAGTCCAGCTGTCACTTTTTAGGATGCAGTTTTGAGGTGATAAAATTAAATTGGGTCATGAATTTACTTCGTTTCTTATTGACCTGATATTTGAGGTATGCAACTTTTTTTTTTTAAATCTCTTACTTTAAGCACTGGATGACCCACTTTTGGTACTGTGAAACCATCTTGTATTCATATATTTTCAATCAGGGCTTGTTATTGTTTATATTCCTTATTCTGTTTCCTTTTGGCAATTTAAGTATAAGTAGGTTCTGTGATTCTGCAGACTATAAAGTAGGTGGAAATCCAGCTTTGCATGCATTGCTACCTGTACCTGTACCCATGAAAACTAATATCGGAGTAAATAATTAAAGTACTTCTTCCTTTTTTTTTTTGTCTTCTTGAGACAGGGTCTCTCTATGCAGTTCAGGCTTGCCTTGAGCTCACTTTGTAGCCCAGGCTGGCCTTGACCTCGCAACGGTCCTCCTGCCTCAGCCTCCCGAGTGCTGGGATCACAGGCATGCGCCACTATGCCCGGCTAACGGTTTTTTTTTTTTTTTTTTTGGGTACCAAGAATCGAACTCAGGACGTTGCACTTGCCAGGCAGGTGCTTGTACCACTAAGCTATATCCCCGGCTCCCTTTTTTTTTTGAGACAAGGTCTGGCTAGTGCAGGCTGGCCTTGAACTCACTTATGTAGCCCAGGGTGGCCTCAAACTCATGGTAATCCTCTTGCCTCAGCCTCCCCAGTGTTGGGATTACAGGGTATGCCACTACGCCTGGCCTACTTACAGTACTTACTATGTGCCAAGTACTGTCTCAACAGCAACAGACGCGGGGCTGGGGATTTAGCCCAGTGGCACAGCACCTGCCTGGCAAGTGCAAGGTTGTGAGTTTGATTCCCAGTACCGGAAAAAAACAAACCCTCCAAACAACAGCAACAGACGCAACAAGAAATGAATTTAGATTTTTAAAACAGGGATATTGATTAACAAAGCTGTTTTTAATCAGCTCACTGCGTTTGTGTACATTCTGCATTCTCTCCTTGCTAGCTGTATTGACTGGTGGCCCTTGCATTGCTCCCACAGGTTAGACTTGCCAAAGATCACTTTTCAACTTGCATTTGTATTAACAGTCACATAATTTAATACAAAGTTGCATAAGCTAATGAAATCTGATTACAAAATGAAAGAATTTTTTCTTTGAAAAGCAATTTAATTGCCCTAGAAGGACTAAATATGAAGTGTCATTAAGGAGATCTGTTGAAGAAAAAACATGTATGTCTCCTAGGGATTAAACCAAAGGCCTTGTACATGCTAAGCACAACTGTACCCTGAACCGTATCTCTAACCCTTCTTTTTTTTTTAAATCTAGAAGAATTTTTTTAGATCATTAGCAAGTATTTTTTAAAGTTCTCACTTCTTAAAGAAATCAAAACTGGAAATGGTAGATGAGGTATTATGGGTGTGGTTTGTGAGACTGTAGTCAGTGGATTTGTAACTCACAAGGGCTGCCTTGGGGCAGGAGGGTTGCTGGGAGTTTGGGGCCAGCCTGGGCTACATAGTAAGTTGCAGGGTAGTCTGAACTCCATAGCAAGACCTTGTCTCAAAGAACCAACAAAACAAAACAAAACAAGGCCTACCTCAGAAGACTGGCAAAAGAACGTACACTTAGGGCTGACAGTGTAGCTCAGTGGTAGAGCACTTGCCGAGCATGTACTAAGCGCTGGGTTTTGTCCCCAGCACTGTAAAAACAAAGATTTCTTTTTAGTCTTTGTCAGTTTGTAAGTCTGATACATGATCACTTTATATAATCAAATCTGACTTCTGAAAAGATGTTTAAAAAACTGATACCTTTTTTCAAATCATGTAGTAAATTGTAATTGGAAAGTTTCAGCTATAAATGTTAGAGTTTCCATGTACCAAAGCTTTTTACATTTTAAAAAACAGGTTTAGGTATTTTACATTTAGTATATGCTAGATAATACTCAATAAACATAAGTGCCAAATACCCTGATGTACTTAAGGAGCTATTGATAAATTTATTATTATACTTGCCTTCATATGGTCCTCTTCCATTCATTCATTTCAGTATTTATCTGTGGTACTAGGCAGTGGACCCAGGGCTTTACGTTGAACTACATCATCAGCCCTTTCTTATTAAATTTTTCAGACAGGATCTTGCTAAGTCATTAAAGTGTACAAGCTGGGCTTGAATATGCAGTCCTTCTGCCTTAGCCCCTTAGAGTGCTAGGATTACAGGCATGTAAAACCACATCTGGCTCATTTTTAAATTTTTATTTTTAGACAGGTTCTAGCTAAGTAGCTAAATTGCCCAGGCTGCATTAGAATTTGTGTGATCCTTCTGACTTAATCTCCCAAAGTGCTGGAATTAGAGTGTGTACTACCATGCTACTTTCGTGTTTATTCAATTCTTCCGTCATTTCCTGTGTAGTCAAGTATCAATTTAAGTCTCTCTTTTTCGGGGGTAGGGTCTCGCTATGTAGTTCCAGCTGGCCTTGAACTCACTGTGTAGTCCCAGTTGGTCTCGAACGCGTGGGGGAAGCCCTCCTGCCTCAGCCTCCTGAGTGCTGAATTCACAGGTGTGGGCTACAATGTCCAGCCTCAAATCTCTTCTTAATCTGAAATTTCTTAAGTATTTTTCTGCCACCATTGCTACTGTTTTAAAGATCTTCTGTACTCAAAGTGCAATAGTTTTACTGTATTACTGTTTTCTCTAAATTGTCCCCAGTTACATTTCCAAAAATATTATGTAGCTCCCTTGCTTTATTTTCTTTTTGTCTTTTTGAGGCAGGGTCTCGCTGTGCAGTTCAGGCTGGCCTTGAGCTCACTTTGTAGCTTAGGCTGGTCTCGAACTCACGACAATCCTCCTGCCTCAACCTCCTGAGTGCTGGGATTGCAGACGTGCGCCACCACGCCCAGCTGCTCCCTTGCTTTAAAAGTTTCTCCTTGCCTCTTTTAGTTTGAAAATCTTCTATCTTTTATACTCCTATTATTGATCACCACAGAAATGAAGTGACAGTGTGTATTCTTAACTCCTCAAAGATTGATATTAATCAATATCTTTGCCCCCCTTTTTGTTAATTAAGGGCCTTTAAGAATTAACTCCATGTATTCTTCTCCCAACTTACAAGCTACTGCTGTTCTATCGCGTATTTTTTTTAATAGACTTTATTTTCAGAGCAGTTTTAGGTTTATAGGAAGTTAGGCAGATAGTACAGTTCTCTTAAACTCCCACCAATTTCCTGTCACTAACATTTTACATTATTACAGTGATGTATTTGTTGCAGTTGATGAACCAGTATGATACATTATTAGGCAAGTATACCATCACTGAGCTGCATCCCCAGCCTGTTCTGTTTTTTTGAGATAGGATCTTATTATGTTGCCTGGTCTAACCTCAAACTTCGTTGTTGTTGTTGTTGTTGTTGTTGTTTTTTGGTACTGGGAATTGAACTCAGGACCTTGTGCTTGCCAGGCAGGCGCTTGTGCCGCTGAGCTATATCCCCGGCCCTACCCTCAAACTTTGGATCTTCCTACCTCATCCTGCTGAGTCCTGAGTGGCTTGGTTATACTTCTGGTCCACTGAACCCAGCAAATATGACCTTATTCTCGAATGACATTTTGTTAAAATTCTAGGCTGGCTATTATTTTTTCAGTATGTTGTTTACTGTATCCTTTACCATCATCTATTCGCTTCTAATTTATGCTTTTATTTTCAGTCTGCCCATTTCCAAGGTTCGTTTTTTCATTCCTTTATTTTTTTGTTTTTATGGTACTAGTGTTTCAAACCAATGCCATCCCACTGAGCTACATTCTCAGACCCTTTTTATTTATTTATTTATTTGGTTTTCTTCCGGTACCAGGAATCGAACTCATGACCTTGCACTTGCCAGGCAGGCGCTGTGCCGCTGAGCTAAATCCCCAGCCCAGACCCTTTTTATTTAGATTCAGGTTTTTTTTTCTTTTTTTGAGGCAAGATCTCACTATGTAGTTCAGGCTGGCCTCAAACTCACTGTGCAGCCCAGGCTGATCTTGAACTTGTGGCAATCCTCCTGCCTCATCCTCCTGAGTGCTGGGATTACAGACCTGTACCACCACACCCAGCTGGATTACAGGGTTTGCTAAGTCACAAAGTTACCCAGGCTGGTTTTAAATTTGTGATCCTCCTGCCTCAGCCTCCCAGCGTGCTGTGATTACAGGTATACACCACCATGCCTGGCTCTTTAGTTCTTACTTTCTGTTTACTTTTGTTAAATAAAAATTACATTGAAAGGACTTTTAAAATTGGATGTGGTGGTGCATACCTGTAATTCCAGTGGCTTGTGTGGCTGAGGCAGGAGGATTTCAAGTTCCAGGCCGTCCAGGCAATTCAGTGAGATCCCACCTCAGAATAAAAAAGGGCTAGGGATATAGCTCAGTGAGAAGGCCCTGGGTTCCAGTCTCTGCTCTTCTGTAGTGCATACACCATTTCCCTAACACAGAAAGGAGTTTGGCTCTTTCTAGTCTCAGCTGTTCCTTTCTTAAACTTCTTCCATCCTTTCCTCCCTCCCTCCCTCCCATTTTTGTACTGGGATTCAGCCCAGGGACTTCACACTGAGCTGTGTCTCCAGTCCATTCACTTTTCTTCCTCTCTCCCTCCCTCCCTTCCTTTCTTCCTTCCTTCTCTCTCACTCTCTGTCTCTCCTTCCCTTTCTCCCTCTCCCTCCCCCCCTTCTTTCTTTTTCTCACTTTGAGATGAGGGTCTTGGTAAATTTCTAAGTTGTCTGGGCTGGGCTCAAACTTGTGATTCTTCTGCCTCAGCCTCCTAGAGTGTAGAATTACAAATGTGTGCCGCTGCGCCTAGCAAGCAACATTTCTTTTACCATTTCTGATTTGTCTTGTTTTTTTGAGACAGGGTCTCGCTGTGTAGTCCTGCTTGGCCTCAAGCTCACAGCGATGCTCCTACCGCTGGGATCGCAGGCATGTGCCATCACACCCGGCTATTTCTAGAGTAGCTGGGGACCTAAGGTTCACCCCACAAGTTTATTCTGCTGTTTTATTTGGGAGTGTCCCTTTGGCATAGTGTGGCGCTTTAGAATTTCTGTTGGGTCGTTTGTCCTGGTGGCTGCTGTACTCCAGATTAGAGTTTATCAGTTTTTGTTTTTTGAGACAAGGACTCAGTATATAGCCCAGGTTGGCCTTTGAAGTCACCGATCCTCCTGCATCAGCCTCCAGAGTGCTGAGATTATAAGCATGGGCCACCAAGCCTGTTCCTGTTCAGAGACTTTCCCTGGAAATCTTGTTTCATAATTGACTCTTCTCCCAAGGAATGCTGCTTTGCAGATTAGAGCAGTCTGAAGGGTCTGGAGCATGAGTGAAAGTCCTTTCAATTTGTTTTATTATTTGCCTGTTTTCCAAAGTTCTCATGACTCAACTGAGCTCTTTGCTTTTGTCCTACCCCCAGTACCTTAGTCTCCCCCTTATCTGTGGTTTTGTTCCCCACAGTCAGTTACCTTTCTTCAGCCATGGTCTGGAAATACTAAATGGGAAATTCCAAGCAGTGTGTAAGTTTTAAACTGCATGCCGATGGTCTGAGCAGCATGATGGAGTCTTGGGCTGTCCCAACCCATCCTGCCCGTGGAGGTGGCTCCTCCCTTTGGCAAGCATATCTGTGGCATATGTTGCTGGCTCTTAGTTACATATTGGGTGTGTTGGTTATCACATCAACTGCTGGTGGCATTGCAGTACCTATGCTTGAGCAACCCTTATTTAATTTAATTAATTTATTTATTTTTGTCTTTCTGAGACAGGGTCTCGCTGTGCAGTTCAGGCCAGTGGTGAGCTCACTTCGTAGCCCAGGCTGGTCTCAAACTCCCAGCGATCCTCCTGCCTCAGCCTCCCGAGTGCTGGGATTATAGGCATGTGCCGCCATGCCCAGCTAACCCTTACTTTATTTAACATGGACCCTGTCTTGGTTACTTGTCTCTCGTTGCTGAGACCAAACACCAAACACACAAAATGAAGGAAGGAAGGGTTTATTTAGCTTACAGTTTGTGGAGGTTTCAGTCCATACTTGGCTGGCTCTGAGGCAGAAGATAGCAAAGCAACAAGAGCAAAGGAGGGGAACGGCAGCTGAACAGCAAACAGCCAGAGCAAAAGGGAGGAATGGTGGCCAGCAGCTTTTTTCCCTCCCTTACATTGTAAACAGGCTACCCCCAGCGAAGGGGCGCTTAGCTGTCACATAATCTCCATGCTCCTCTTCCACAGGCTCAGAAGCACTGTGGCTTCCTGCTGAGTCACTTAGCCAAACCTCTAGACTCCCCAGGTTGACACAATGTATCAACCGTAACAGTCCCCAAACCCTAAAGTAGTGATGTTGGGCTGGGATTACAGCTCAGTGGCACAAGCACCTGCCTAGAAAGTGCAGGGTCCTGAGTTCTATTCCTGGTACCAAAAAACAAAACAAAACAAATAATATAAGCTTCTGCTGGGCGTGGTGGCGCACGCCTGTAATCCCAGCCCTTGGGAGGCTGAGGCGGGAGGATCATTGCGAGTTGGAGACCAACCTGGGCTACAAAGTGAGTTTAAGGCCAACCTGAACTGCATAGGGAGACCCTGTCTCAAAAAGACAAAAAAAAAAGTAGTGATGTTGGCAATTTGGGTATGCTAAAGAAAATCTATATAGTGTTTCTTTTAAGTGAAAGTTCTAGCCGGGTGTAGTGGTGCACGCCTGTAATCCCAGCACTTCGGGAGGCTGAGGCATGAGGATCGTTGCAAGTTTGAGACCAGCCTGGGCTACGAAGTGAGCTCAAGGCCAGCCTGAACCTGCATACAGAGACTTTGTCTCAAAAAGACAAAAAAGAAAAAGAAAGTTCTTCACTTAATAAGGAAAGAAAAAATTTGTATGCTGAGGTTGTTAAGGACTACGGTAAGAATGAATCTTCTATCTATGAAATTGTGAAGAAAAAGAACTTGTGCTAGGTTTGTTGTCATACTTGAAATGCAAAAGCTATGGCCATAGTGCATAAGAACTTCATTAAGATGGAAAGGCATCTTTTCCAAATATTTGTGTATGCTATTTATAGGAAAAAAACATAGTACATAGGGGGTTTGGTCCTGTCCTGTGGTTTCAGGCTGGGGATCTTGGAAGGTAACCTTTCTGGACAAGGGGAAACTATTGTGTACTAGTTTTGTAGAATCTTACATTTACTGTTTAAGAGAGGATCAATAGTTACGTTTGCTATCAGATAGGATGTATCATTCTCATAGATATACCTTATGCTGAGGACTACTTATAGCAAGAATAAATTTGGTTGTTTTTGAAACCTTTAGAAATTTAATTGGTGATTTCTTGTGCAATTTGGGATACAGATCTAAGAACGAGATACTCAACCAGGCATGGTAGTGCACACCTGTAATCCCAGTACTCCCAGAACTCAAAGCAGGGGGATCAGAAGTTCTAACCCATCCTACCTCCCTAGTGATTTAGTGAGACTTTGTCTTTTTGTTTGTATGTTTGTTTTTGTTTTGTACTGAGAATCAAACTCAGGACCTCGAGTTTGCCAAGCAGGTGCTGTGCCGCTGAGCTATATCCCTGGCCGGACACTTAGATTTCTTACACACTTGGCTATTGTGAATACTGGTGCTGTGAGTGTGAGTGTACCACTGTCTTTTCAAGTCACTGCTTTAAATTCTACCAGACCCCTCACCCCCATGGCTAATTAAACTCAGAGTCACTCTACCACGGAGCTATATCCTCAGCCCTTTTTATTTTCTATTTTGAGATAAGGCATCTCTTTTAAACTTAAAGTCCTCCTGCCTCAGCTTCCCAAGTAGCATGTGGCACCACTCCCAACTAAACTGACCTTTATTGAGGCTGTGCTGTGTTTATGTTTGATGGAGGATTTAAGAAATCAACCAGATATTCTGTATACTCTTGTAACCCTTAACAGTGGGCAGACACGGACTCGTATGTCTGTGACACACACTTAAAGATAGATGGGATGATGTCAAGGCACTGTGAGCCTAAAAGAAGGGAGCATAGCCACTGTGTTCCAGGGTCAGATTGTGTGTTGCTCGGACAGCAGTTAAAATTACTATAGGTAATCGCCCCGAGAAAAACTATGATAAAATGTTAGGAGTAAGTTAGAGGTTGTTAGTACATATGGCTTGGTTTTGAAGCTTAGTGAAAATGCTTAGGGTCTAGGGCAGAGGGTTTTTAAAAAAAATTTATTATGTAATATAATCATATAGTACAAAATAAGAATATACAAGGGTACATATTGAAGCATCTCTTGTGTGTTTCTCTATTATCTACCTGTTTTCCATCTCAGAGATGACTTTTAGCATTTTCTTATATTTGAGATGGATGTCTGCAAAACATACGTATATTCATTCCCTCCAAGTTTTAGAATGCAAAGACAAGTATATTATATTACTGTTGTGTATTTTGCTTTTTGTGCTTAAAATGCTTCAGAAACTTGTTTATATTAGTGCATCTAGAGTGTTTTTTTCGAAGGCTGCTTGGTATTCCTGTGTACAGTGAACCATAATTTAGCTAGTTTGCTATTGATGAACATTTAGGTGTTGATACAAGCAGTGCTGTAGTCTAACCTGATATATAATGTCATTTGACACACACTTAAATACAGTGTGTGTGTACGGTAAACTTCTGGAAGTGGAATTGCCTCATCAAAGGATCGAAGTATCTGTAATTTTACTAGCTATAGTTGTATTACTGCTCATAGAGGGCAGGAATGTAAAACATACTTTTCCATCAGTGAGTGAGAAGATTTATTTGTCTGTAGATAAATATGATAAGGGAAGCCACACAAACATCAGGATCTCTGAACCTCAAAATTATAGGTGAAAAACTTCGTGTATGTGTAGAAGTATATTCTTTGGTATGAAGTCTATAGTCCCGCCCGCCAGCCTACTGGCCTGCCTTTCTTCCTTCCTTCCTCCCTCCCTCCCTCCCTCCCTCCCTCCTTCCTTCCTTCCTTCCTTCCTTCCTTCCTTCCTTCCTTCCTTCCTTTCTTTTTTGAGACAGGGTCTCGCTATACAGTCCAGGCTGGTCTTGAACTCACTTATGTAGCCTAGGCTGGTCTTGAACTTGGAATGATCCTCCTGCGTCAGCCTTCTGAGTACTGGGATTACAAGCGTGCACCACCACACCCAGCTTCTTTCTTTTTTTTTTCAGTTTTTTCCCCCCGGTACCAGGAATCGAACTCATAACCTTGTGCTTGCCAGGCAGCGCTGTGCCACTGAGCTAAATCCCCAGCCCCTCCAGCTTCTTTCTTTCTTGCTCTCTCTTTTTCTCTCTCTCTTCCTCTCTCTCTCCCTCTCTCTCTCCCTTTCTCTTTCCCTATCTCTGTCTGTCTCTGTCTCTGTCTCTGTCTCTCTCTCACTTTCTCTCTCTTTCTATTTGGTATTTTGAGACAGAGTCTCACTGGCCTTAAACTGAAGTGATCCTCCTGCTTCAGCCTCTCATGTGCTGGGATTACAGATGTGTGCAACCATCCCTGGCCTCATTATATTCTTAAAAAATTCAGTGATTCAGACAGGCTGAGCTTTTAACTCCCTGGCCCTAATCTGATGAGTAGTGACCCTGAATTAGAACACACTGCTTTGTATGATATTTCTTTTTCATAGGGAGTATTTTAACTGAAACTATGTTAGTTACTTGGTTGGTTTGTTCTTTGAGACAGGGTCTTGCTATGTAGCGCAGGCTGGCCTTGAACTCAGGTGATCCTCTTGCCTTGGCCTACTGAGTGCTGGGATTACAGATGTGTGCCATGACACCTGGTCAGTGTAGGTGACTGTGTTTGTTTTTTTTTTTTTTTTTTTTTTTGGTCTTTTTGAGACAGGATCTTGCCATGCAGGTCAGGCTGCCCATGAGCTCACTTTGTGACCTAGGCTGCTCTCGAGCGTGCAATGATCCTCCTGCCTCAGCCTCCTAAGTGCTGGGATTCCAGGCATGTGCCACCATTCCCGGCCAGTGTAGGTGATTTTTAAAAATGTTATATGAAGTCTTTGTGCAGGAGACTGTATATGAATGAATCTAATACCCAAATGTTTACTGTTTTTCCCTTCCATTCCCTGAGAGGCTATCTTTTAAAAGGGTATTCTTCTGTTGAGTTTATTGAGCACTATTTTACTTTCTCACTTTCATTAGTTCATTTTTCTATATGGAGTGTTCATACGTTGCCCAGGCTAGCTTTGAACTCATGGGCTGAAGTGATCTTCCTGTTTGGGCCTCGCGGGTACCTGGGTCTTCTGATATATGCAGCTGTAATGCCCAGCTTCATTTCCCCAGTTCTAGCAATCAGTTTAAAGTAATGTGAAGTGATTTTTTTCTACAAGGACTTGAAATAGTTTCATGTATCAGGAGTTAATAAAATTGTTGCCAAAGTCAGGTCAGTTTGACATTTAAATGACCCGGGCAGGTAGGAGATAGCTCAGTAGCCCCCATCGTTATCTTTAGGACTTTATTGGGGATCTGAGGAATGAACTCTTCTATAAAGCCTTTGCTCGCTCTGTGTGTGTATGAGGGGAGGTAGAAGAGAGGGAAGAAATTTAAAGGAAGAACCACATTAAGTTTTGCTAAAAGTAAAATTTCATCATGGCAGACTGTATAGGGCTTTGCTGTTTTAGGAGGATGTGATTGATTTGTAATATTTATATTATTGAAATTCACAGTTCCTAGTTTGTAGGTTCTAGAGAGAAAACAATAGCTATATGTAGTGAATTGAAGGTTAAAAGATTTATTTATAGTTAAATAACTATATTTATTTATAGTTGATAGTGTTGTATAAAAGTCTTATTTCATTATTTGGTGGCCTCGCCTCCCCTCCCCTCCCCTCCTCTCCTCTCTTCCCTTGCTTCAGTCTCAGGGGTTGTGCATGTTAGGCTAGGTGTGCACTCTGTCAGTGAGCTGTACCACCAGCCCTTGGTGGATCATTTTGTGTGGAAAAGTTAGGTAGGCCTGTGTGCCGTGCTAGATACTGGGGCAGAATTACTTACTGTAGGTAACTTTATCAAGTTCTCTAAAGTTTTATTTCTGAAGTAAAAGCTTAGAGCAAAATTCTTACTATGAGCCATTTTTAAGAGACATTTAGCAGGATTTAAAAAGTTTTCATTAACACATCTGAGTTCAGTGAATTTCTAAGATCTAGACTATTTGAAATTATTTGAAGGCAGATTATAAGAAGTCAAAAATGCTTGCCACTAAAAAATAACAATACAAAGAAATAATAGCCTGTAATCCCTTGTTGCAGATGTAATGAAATATTTTAAAAATACACTTTAGTTTTTAAGATTGCAGAAGAAGAGGAAAAACAAAAGGTGTGACAAACAGAAAAAATATTTTCAATAGGGTAGATTTTGCCCAGTTATATTGATAATTAAATGAATGATAAATGGCCTAACATTCCAACTGAGAGAGAGTGTCAGCATAGATTATGAACCAAGATCTAACTATGTGTTGTCTACATGAAGCTCACAGTATTTTAACTCATACCTATATAAATATAGACATACAGCTGGGCACATGTCGCGTGCCAGTAATCCCAGCACTCGGGAGGCTGAGGCTGGAGGATTGCCATGAGTTCAAGGCAAGCCCAGGTTACATAGTTAGTTCAAGGGCAGCTGAACCAAGTAGCAAGACCGTCTTTAAAAACAAGACAAAAACAAAAACAAACAAAAAATATACATATATAAACATATAAAAACTTAAAAGAACGCAAAAAGATACTCTAAACACTGTTTAAAAAAAACTGAAGTGGCTGTATTTGTGGTAGGACCCCCCCCCCAAAAAAAAACCCTCAGAACAAGAAATATGTTATTAGGGACAGAGAAGTGCATTTCATCATGAAAGGAGGATCTATTCATTGAGAAGACGTGCTAGTCCTAAATGTATATCAGTTTAACAATAGAGCACATAAAAATCGATGATTGAAAGGAAAAATAGACAAATTTGCAAAGTTGGAACGTTTTCTTTGTAATTGACAGAATCAGGCAAAAAATCAATAAGGATAAAGAAGATTTAAACAATACTGTCAATGAATTGTACCTAATTGACATTTATTGAACACTATATACATATTCTTTTCAAGTGCATATGGAACATTGACCGGAATAGACCGTGTGCTGGAATATAAAACATGTTTCAACAAATTTAAATTTAAATCAAAAAGAAAAAAGCTATCTAAAAAAATCTCCAAATACTTGGATTGAAATAATATACTTTCAAAGAAAAGGTCAGGTGTGGTGGCACACACCTGTAGTCCCACTACTCGGGAGGCTGAAGCAGGAGGATCATTGCCAATTCAAGAAAAGCCTGGTCTACATAGGGAGTTCAAAGCCAGCTTGAATTACACAGTGAGACTCTTCCTCTCAAAAAAAAGAAAAAACAAAGAAGAAAAGAACAATCTTAAGTAGAAAGGACAAATAATAGAGTGAAATAAATGAAATAAAAGATCAGTGTGATGGGCCGGGGATTTAGCTCAGCGGCATCAAGCCTGAAGTCATGAGTTCGATTCTTGGTACAAAAACAGCAACAACAACAACAACAAAAAGGTCAATGTGAATATCCTTATATTTATGAAAGAAATTAGAGCTGGGCATGCTGGCATAGATCTGTAATCCCAACGCTCGGAAGGCTGAGGCAAAAGGATCTCTGTGAGCTTAAGGCCAGCCTGGGCTACATAGTGAGTTCATGGCCAGCCTAGCTAAACTCCATTGCAAGACCCTGTCTCAAAAAGAAAGGAAATTAGGTTTGTAATAGTCTTCTTACAAAGAAAAGTTGTTTTTACTTAGCATTTTCTACATAGACAATCACGTCAGCTTTATGTTTTTGTGAATTGTCTCAAACATTTAAGGAAGAAATAGTATCAGTTTTCTACAGATTTCACAAAGTACTTGTGAGGTCACTACTCTCTTCTTACTAAATCAGAGAGAAACTTGGGAGAGTATAGCTCAGATTTCTTAAGAATGTACATGTGTAAAACTCATTAATAAGCCAGATGCAGTGGCTCAGGCCTGGAATTGAAGCTATTTGGGAGGCTGAGGCAGGAGGATTGCAAGTTCACAGCCAGTCTCGAGAAAGAGGGAGGAAGAAAGGGAGATTGATTGAATTTAGCAGTATATGAAAAAGATAATGTATCATGAGCAATTGTATATTATGCTGGTTGCAGGATTGATTAAACATTAGGGCTCGGTAGCCAGGCGTGGTGGTACACACCTATAAACCCAGCACTTGGGAGGCAGGAGGATTGCAGTGAGTTTGAGGCTAGCCTGGGCTGCGTAGTGAGCTCAAAACCAGCCTGAACTACATAGTGAGACCCGGTCTAAAAAAAAAAAAAAAAAAAAAAGGCAAGAAAAAGAGCTCAGTATAATTCACCATGTTAAAGAAATGTTAAGTGATCTTATAATAGATACATACAAAGCATTTTGACATACTTCAACATCAATTCATGATAAAAACAGTCAGCTAACTATAGTTAAAAAGGAACTTCCAGCCGGGTGTGGTGGCACACACCTGTAATCCCAGCACAAAGGAGGCTGAGGCAGGAGGATTGTTGTGAGTTTGAGACCAGCCTGGGCTACATAGTGAATGCAAGGCCAGCCTGAACTGTATAGCAAGACCCTGTCTCAAAAATACAAGAGAGAGATAGAGAGAGAGAAAGAGAGAGGAACACCCTTAACCTGTTAAAAGGCATGTATGGAAAATCTGCCAAAAAAAAAAAAAAAACTAATGTAAGGGGCTGGGGATTTACCTCAGTGGCACAGTGCCTGCCTGGCAAGCGTGAGGTTGTGAGTTCAATTCCCGGTCCCGGAAAAAAAAACAAAAAAAAAGAGAAAATCTGCAACTAACATCATACTTAATGGTGAAACATTGAATTCTTCCTACTTAAAATCCAGAGTAAATCAAGGGTATTCTCACAGCTTTTGTTGAACATATTCTGAAGGTTCTAGCCACACTGCAATAAGGCAAATAAAAGGATCAAGCTTACAGATTAGAAGGGAAAAATTAAAACTATGTGTATTTTTTAGATGTCTTAAAGAGTGCTAAGTATAACAAAGTGCTAATAAGCTATAAAAAAGCTACTAGTTTAAATTTAGCTAGGTGGGGCTGGGGATGTAGCTCAGCGGCACAGCACTTGCTTGGCAAGTGCAAGGTCATGAATTGATTCCCCATACTGGAAAACAAACAAACAAAAGTAGGATACAAGATTAATTTACAAGAACTAATTACCTTTCTCGTATTAGCAGTGAACAGTTGACAACTGAAATTTAAAAAGTAATATCATTTATTATAGCATCAAATAATACGCAATTTAAAATATTCCCGGGAATACAGAAGAGTGAGAATGTTCCATAGAATTCCTTGTAGAAGTTAATGTGTATTTCCATTTGATACATGAGGACTGTGAGGTGCAGAGGATTAAATAAGTCATTTGCTTATGAGCACACCTTTACAAACGTTTCATAGTAGATACCATGCTAGTAGTGCAGTGTGAGAGAAGCGTTGACGCCTGGGCGCATGCAGTTTATAATCTTGTGGGGATTGAGAGGAGAACTGCGTGCTTGGAGCGCTGAGTTTCTAGTTTTGGGCTGGCATGTGTGATTTCAGTGAATGGTTTAAAACCTTCACTCTTCAGTGAGATTTTAAATATTGTGAGTGGTTGAATAGTTCGGCCTCTGCATGGCAGGTTTCCTTTTAATGCGTGCTTAGATCAGGTGCAGTGGTGCAGGCGTGGTGTGTTGGAGCCCAGCCTGGGCAGCTTAGCAACTTAGCAGGAAGGACCCTGCCTCAGAACTAAAAAAAAAAAAGAAAAAAAAATGAAAAGGGCTGAAAATGGAGCTCAGTGCAAAGGCCCTGGGTTCAGTCCCCAGGACTTACAATAACGACTAACAGAAACGAATACCTGCTTGGCAGTTTATGTACCATGGTTAAAACTGCTGACTGGCTTGGTTGATCAGAGTTTCATGTGTGCTTGTTCGAGGAAGGATTTTACCTTCCACATGGGGGGAAAGAAGTAACTGATTTGGTAAAGGATCAGCCATTTCTCAGTCACTAGTACTCCTTCCCCCCAGTATGTAGCATTAATTTACCTAATCCTTGCAATATCCCTAAGGTAGGTGGTTTTTCCTCTTTTATCGCAGATGAGAAGACCAGAGCAGATAGAATTTAAGTGATTTGCCCGGTTTCATACAGTGGTTCATTGACCCAGTCCCACACCTATCTGACTTTAAACTGTTGGTACCTGCTGGTCTCAGTCAGTTTTTGGTTGGTCACACTACCGGACCATCCCATTCTTTCTCACTCAGGAAATGCAAGTAAGTGAGATTAATTTTTTATAGTGCTAACTTTGAGTTTATTTGTTAATTTTTAAAGTACTTCATCACTCATGGTGGGTGTGGTGGTGCATGCTTGTGGTACTTGGGAGGTTGAGCCAGGAGGATTGCCTTGGGTTTGAGGCTAGCCTTGAATACAGTGAGATTGTCTAAAAAAATTACAAGAAAAAACAGTAACTTTTGTTCTTTTTTGGGGCGGGTTAGTGGAGATTGAACCTGGGGTCTTTGCACCGAGCTGCATCCTCAGGCTTTGTTCGTTTTGTTTGTTTTGAGGCAGTCTTGTGAAGTTGTTGAAGGCAAGCTAGGCTGGAGCTTGGGCCTTCCTAGTCTCAGCCTTCCACAGTGCTGAGTGAGCAGCTGCACACTACCGTGCTTGGCTTGTCAGCACTTGTGATACTTTTCACAGCTAGTATGCTGGGGCAGCAGTCTTAAAAGGTAGTGTTTTGTCAGGCATGGTAGCAAACATCTGTAATCCCACCACTCAGGAGGCTGAGACAGGAGGATCACTTCAAGTTTGAGGCCAGCCTGGGCTACATAGTGAGTTCAAGGGCAGCCTGAAGAAAAAAAAGGTTTTTGGCCGTAGCAGGGTTTGAAACCAGGGCCTCTGTACTGAGTTACAGCCCCAGTTGTTGTTTTTTTTTAATCAGCCCCAGTTTTTTTGTTTGTTTTTGCTTCTCCCCTCCCTTTTCTTCCCTTCCCCTCTTTTAGACAGGGTCTCACTATATAGTTCAGGCTGGCCTTGAACTCACTGTGGAGTCTAGGCTGGCCTTGAATGGATGAGTCTAGGATGGCCTAGTCATGGCCATCCTCCTGCCTCAGCCTTCAGGCCTGCGCCACCAAGCTAACTTGTTTGTTTTGAGACAGGGTCTTGCTAAATTGCCCAGGCTGGGCTCATACTTGTTATCCTCCTGCCTTAACCTTGCAGGGTATACCCCTTACAGTAGTTGTAGTATACTTTCATTTTATTTTATTTTTTTCTTATTTTTTGTTTTTTTTCCGGTACCGGGAATCAAACTCATGACCTTGCGCTTGCCAGGCAGGTGCTGTGCTGCTGAGCTAAATCCCCAGCCCCTGTAGTATACTTTTAAATTGTTGTCTGTAAAAAACAAAACAAAACAAAACAAAAATAGGCCAGCCATGGTGGCGCACGCCTGTAATCCCGGCACTTGCACTCAGGAGCCTGAGGCAGGAAGATCGTTGTGAGTTCGAGACCAGACTAAGCTACAAGGTGAGCTCAAGGCCAGCCTGAACTGCATAGTGAGACCCTGTCCCAAAAAGACCGACCAAATAAATAAATAAATAAATAAATACATACATACATACATACATACATACCTGTTTAAATTGCCAAGTTAGTTTAACTCTGAGGAGTCTGTGCCTTAGAAATATGTGCTTTCAGAGCATACATAACAGTAATCTGTGAGTCTGTATGTGAGTTTTACCGTCTTTGATACTAAATTAGGTAGTATAATTTTTGGAGTTGTAAGGTGAGATTGCCATGCCTTGCTGAAGAAAATCTTCTAGTTATCTTGTCCACCAAGGTAGGGGGAAACTGGAAACAGAGTTAAGGTATGTATGTCGGAGGCAGAGTCATTGATTATATAAATTTAAACTGAGCATGGTGGCACATCCCTATAATCCCAGCATTTGGGAGGCTGAGGCAGGAGAATTACCAGAAGTTAAAGGCAAGCCTGTGCTTCATAGTGTGAATTCAAGGCCAGCTTAAACTACATAGCGAGACTCAGTCTCTAAAAAGCCAAAATAAATAAATTTAAAATTATTGTCTTCTGGTCCTTAAGGGGCGTAAAGGACGTTTATGTTCTCTTTTTGCTCTTTTTTGGGGAAAAGGGACAATGCTGAGGTTGGAGCTCAGGTGTTCTCTACTACCAGGCTATCCCCAGGGTTTTTTTCTTTTTGGACTAGGGACCAAACCCATGGGCATTTTGCCGCTGGGCTGTGTGCCTAGTCCCTTTTATTTTTTATTTTTCTATTTTGAGACAGGGTCTTGCTAAATTGTCCAAGCAGATTTTGAAATTAAGACCCTCCTGCATTAACCTCCCAAAGTTCTGTGATTATGATTGTGTACTACCATGCCTGGCTCCTTGCCCTTTTTAAATGTATGTTTATTTTTATTTTGAGATAGTGTGTTGATAAGTTGGTGGACCTCAAAACTGCCTCAGCCTCCCTAACTGTTGGGATTACAGGCCTGTGCCACTGGGCCTAGCCCTAGGTCTTTACATGTGAGGAAACTGAGGCTTAAAGAAATCAGCTCACTTGCTGAAGCTGGTTCCATAGTCAGCTGGAATTAGGATGTAGACCCTTGCATCTTACGTTACGCCAGTCTGTTGGGCTGTGCGTAGGAACTTGGTGTTTTGCAGGAGGTGGTGATGGGGTTTGTTTCTTGTACGTTAAATAATGGTGTCTTCCCAACCATGAAATTCAAGAACCTAAACATAGTTGTCATCATAAACATTATAAATCTGGATTACATTGATTATATTTATATTTTTATTTATATTTTTATGGTAATAGGGATTGAACCCAAGGTACTGGGTCACTGCTGTACACTCTCAGCCCTTTTTATGTTTAAAAAATTTTGTCAAGACCGGGTCTCCCTATATACTGTGGTTTAGGTTGGCCTCGAGCTCATTATGTAGCTGAAGCTGGCCTTGAACTTGCAGCAGTCTTCCTGTCTTAGCCTCTTGAGTGCTGGTATTATAAGTGTGTGCCATCACACCTGGCCCTTTTAGTTCTTTTATTTTGAGACAGAATGGCCTTGAACCTGCAGTTCTTTTGCTCAGCCTCCCAAGTAACTACAGTTGCAAGCTTTCACCACTACACGTGGCTTTATATATTTTTGTTTTTATTTTTGTGTTTTCTTTTTTTTTTTTTGTATCACTTTGATCACCCCATTTTCTTTGTTTTCTTTCTGTGAATGTGCCACAGGGTTTTCTATAGAGTGTGTCTTTTCTACTTTAAATATCAGATTTACAGTTTTTTGATCTGTAGAAGACATTTGTCAGCTTTCCGTCACTGGGAAAAAATACATGAAGTTGTTAACTTTATAAGGAGAAAAGATTTATTTTGGATCACGCTTTCAGAGGCTTTGTGGCACAGTTGGCCGGCTCCGTTGCTTTCGAGTCTGTGGTGTGGGAGAGCATTGTGACAGGAAGAGGGGCGAAAGAAAACTGGCCTTGCGGGGCCAGGAAGCAGGAGAGAAGGACGGGCGCACGGTCCCAGCACACCTTCACGTGCACGCAGCCAGTGACTAAACTGCCCCAAGTAGGCCCCACCGCCTAACGTTTCTGACATTTCCCAGTAGTGCTATCAACTGGGGACCAGCTCTTCAACACGTGTACTTTTTAAAAAATAAATGCACTTTTGAGAGATGTTAAAAATTCAGACCATGACATAGTGTTTTCTAGCATTCAGAAGGCTAAAAGCATAAACTATAGCCCTTGTAATGAAATATGTAGTAGTGCATATGGCTTGTTTCTCTATATATATTGAAGTCATACTCCCTTCCCTTACTTTTTTTTTTTTTTTCTTTAGTGGTTAATTTTTTTTTGTCTTTTTGAGACAAGGTCTTGCTATGCAGTGCAGGCTGGCTTTGAGCTCACTTTGTAGCCCAGGCTGGTCTCGAACTTGCAATGATCCTTCTGTCTCAGCCTCTTTAGTGGTTAATTTTCATTTAAAAATATACATACTTCCCCGGGGTATAGCTCAGTGGCACAGCATCTGCCTGGCAAGCATGAGGTCATGAGTTTGATTCCTGGTACCAAAAAAAATGCATACTTTTATATTGAAAACTGCAGGCCAGGCATGGTGGCGCACACCTGTAATCCCAGCACTCAGGAGGCTGAGGCAGGAGAATCGTTGCAAATTCGAGGCCAGCCTGGGCTACAAAGTAAGTTCAAGACTAGCCTGAACTGCACAGTGAGACCCTGTCTCAAAAAGACAAAAAACAAAAAAACAAAAGAACTATAATTACTAACTCTTCAGACAGTAAATGATTTCAAGGATCTACCATAAGATGTTGATATATATAGACTTAGTTTTTGGATCACTATTATATATTTTTTTCATTCATTCATTCATTGATTTATTGGTGCTGGGGAGTGAAGTCAGGGCTTTGTCATGTCCCAATCACATATTCTACCACTGAGCTATAGCCCTCCAAAGGTCATTGTTCTTTATAATCATTTTGTGAGCATCTTTGTAGAACACTATTTTGTCCACTTCTGTAAAGAAATTTGAAGGTGGGATAAGAGATTTTAAAAGTAGAGGGGAAAAGTGGTGACCTAATTATTCCCGTGAATGACCAGGAGGCTGAGGGGGGCAGGAAGCACATTTGACGCACACCTGTACCCACCACCGTAGCGGCATGATTCCGCATTTGTACTTCCCTTGCCAAGCAAGGTCTGTTAGTTTGTACTGCATCTCACTACAGTTTGTTCACAGTATACAATTCGGGAGCTGTTTTTATATTTGCAGCATTGTGTGACTTCAGCACCATTTTATTGTATTTATTTATTTATTTTTTGCAGTACTGGGGATCAAACTCATGACCTTGAGCTTGCCAAGCAGGTGCTTATGCCACTGAGCTATATCCCCAGCCCTTACCATCACCATTTTAGAACATTATAACCCAAAAAGAAACCATCACCCTTTGGCCAATACACCTAAAAAGCCCCCATCCCTGCTAGCTCTAAGCAACCTCTAGTCTTTCTGTTTCTGTAGATTTACCTATTCTAGACATGTCGTATAAACAGAGTCGTGCAAGGAGTCATAAAATATGTGACTCTTTATGCCAGGCTTCTTTCATTTATCATGTTTAAAGGTTCACTCATGCTGTAGCATGGACCAGTACATTATCTTATAGCTAAATAATAATTTATTCTATATAAAACTATATTTCGTTGGCACATAATATTCAAGTTGTATACAAGCCATATTTGTACACACAATCACGAAGTGGCTTTATCCATTGGTGAGATTATAACCTGACGGCATTGTTGGGAATAATGCAGACAGGAGACGGGGCTTCGCGGGAGGGAATGGGTCACGCTGGCACTATATTTGGTTCCTACTTCCTCCCTGCTCCCTCTCACGCTTCCCACTACCCCTCTGCATTGTGGCTGTCGAAGGGAAGCAGCCTTCTTCTGCTATGCCTTTCTTTTTTTTTTGAGACAGGGTCTCCCTATGTAGTTCAGGCCGGCGTTAAACTCACTGTGAAGCCCAGGATGGTCTTAAACTCACGGTGATCTGAGTGTGGGATTATAGGCCTGTGCCGCCATGCCCAGCCGACGTGCCTTTCTGCCATGATGTTCATGCCTTGTTGCAAGACTGATCGCAGTACAGCCAGGCAACCATGGACTGGAACCACTGAAACTAACCCAAAATCTGGGGAAAAGATTAACAATATATATTTTTGGCAATGTTACAAGACTCTTCCTCAAGGGAACCTAGCCTCCCCTACATTCAGTGGGTTCTGGGTCTAAACTCTCTCAAATCTGAGAATTAATTGAGGAACTATGTTTCTTGTGATTCAAGTTAGATTTTTATTCTCTTGACCTAGAGCTTTTGTGTTTAGTCACATTAGGAATTTAGTATTTCCATGTATTTCGCTTATAGGAACATTGATGAAAAAGCCAGTGCCGTAGGTCTCAAAGCATCGGCTGTTCTGAGTACTGTTGGGACTCTCCTGCGGAATGCAGAGGTAGTGGTGCTGCTCTTGAGTAAACGAAGTGTAGAAGCCCTTGGTTTTATTTTTATGTTAGTTACAGCTGTAGTGGAGCATCCGCGTAGTTTGACTCGGTCAGCTGTCGCCTTCGTACCTCATCAAGCCTAACTTTCGTCCTCTGCTCTAGGTTCTTTTTAAACTGCCAGTTTAGTCCAAGGAGGAAATGGAAACGGTAAAAACTCAGCAAATCATGACATTTAACCTCTTACAGGAGTGAAACATTAACCTTCCAACCCTTCCTTTGGAAGTTTTTTGTTTGTTTTTAAGTTTAATTTTATGTAGGCTTCTCTCAGGTGCTAAAGGGATGGTGTCAACATTTATATCTTAACCTCAGTTTTCTAGTTTTCTTGGATTTATAATTTACCCACAAAATCATCTTTAGGCTTGTAACTGAAGTATTTTGTTAAGGCCTAAAAATGCATTTTGAACATACATACTAGAAACATGTTTCACTTTGTTTTTACAAATAGCACTTTTTTTTAAAAGCAAGGAACTTGATTGTTGTTCATGTGATTTTATACTTAAAAAAATCATTAGTAGCAAGAGATGATGGTAAACAGTTTAAATGCTGATACAAAAAATGGGTGTTTAAGGTAGAACCCTTGCCTAGGATTTGTGGGACCATAGTTTCTATCCCCAGTACCATAAAAAAAAAAAGAGTCCTAGAAAATGTCCACAGGAGGTTATTCATTTACATTGTTTCAAGTGATTTATTATAGGAATGCCACACAAGTTCAAATGTTGAAGAATTATTACTGTACCTGAAGTCAGTTTTATGGTTTGAATATAGTCCCTCTGAAACTTAGGTGGTGCTAGTGTAATGGTATCAAGAGCAGGGGCTTTTAAGAGATGATTCGGTCAAGAGGGCTCCTCCCTTCATGAACTGAATTAGGTTTTTTATAAAGTTCCCTCATAGGACTGCTTTCATGGTGTCCCACAAGTGCCAGTATGTTGTATTGGCACTATTGTTTAATTGTAAAAACTGTCTAACTTCTTTAATTTCATCGGTGACCTATTGGTTGTTCAGGAGCATGTTATTTAATTTGTACATGTTTATGAAGTTCTTGTAGTTTTTTGCCATTGATTTCCAATTTTATTGCACTATGGTTTGATGCTATGCATGGGATAACTTCAATTCTTTTGTATTTATTTAAGCATGTTCTGTGAGCTAGTACATGGTCTAATTTGAAGAACATCTCTTGTGCAGCTGAGAAGAATGTGTATTCTGATGTTGTGGGGTGGAACATTTAGTAGACATCAAGCAAGTCCATTGGTTCAAAAGTTTGGTTCAGTGCTAGTGTTTCGTTAATTTTTTGTCTAGTTGATCTGCTTGTTACAGTGGTGTCACAAATGGGTGAGGTCCTGCATTACAATTGTGTTTGCACTTATTCGATTTTTCATGTCTGTTAGTATTTGTTTTATGTAGTTGAATACACAGGTATTTGTTGCATATATGTTTATGATTGTTATCTTTTTCATTTGGATTGTTCCCTTTAAAAGGATATAGTGACCCTCTTTGTCTCTCTTAATCAGTCTTGGCTTGAAATCCACTTGGTCTGCAAATAGAGTAGCTACCCCTGCTCCCCTCCGCCCCCAGTACCGAGGATTGAACTCATGACCTTGCGCTTGCCAGGCAGGCACTGTGCTGCTGATCTAAACCCCCAGCCCCTACCCCTGCTTTTTTTACAGGTTCCTGTTGCATGTAATATTGTTTTCTATCCTTTGACTTTCACTCTTTGAATCCTTGAATTAAATGTGTTTCTTATATGCGGCATATTGTTGGATCTTGCTTTTTTTTTTTTTTTGGTCTTTTTGAGACAGGGTCTCACTGTGCAATTCAGGCTGACCTTGAGCTCACTTTGTAGCCCAGGCTGCAAACTTACGACAATCCTCCTGCTTTAGCCTCTCAAGTGCTGGGATTACAGGCATGCACCACCATGCCTGGCCGGATCTTGCTTTTTAATCCATTCTGCTAGTCTGTTTCTTTTGATTGGTAAATTGAGACTGTTGACATTAATGGTTATAACTGATAAGTATTGACTGATCCTTGTCATGTTTTGTTTTGAGACAGAGTCTTGCTGTGTAGTTCAGACTGGTCTTGAACTCACTGTGTAGCTCAGTCTGGCCTTGAACTTGCAGTGATCCTTCTGCTTTAGCCTCCCAGGTGATGGGATTACAGGAATGGGACACCACACCTAGCTGGTTCCTTGTCATGTTATTTTCCTGTTGTTGGCTCATTTTTTATTCCCCTCTGTTTAATTGCTTACCTTGCCTGTTGGATTCATTTTGTTGGGGTTCATGGAGTTGTAATCCTTGTTACCTCTTTCTAGAATATCCTTCAGATCATTTTGGAGTGCTGGTTTGGTGTTTGTTAGTTTTTTTCAGGTGTTCTTTGTCATGAAAGTTTCTTATTTCTTCATCAATTTTAAAACATAGTTTTGCGAGGTACATCAATCTGGGTTGGAGGTTGTTTCTTTTCTCTAACAGCTTCTATTTTTATTTTTATTTTTTAGTTCTCACGTCAGATGGTAGTGTGCTGACCTTGTAACAGGGTTTGAGGGAGGCGCATGTCATGCAGATGGCATGAACACCCAGTCATCATGCTCATGAACCAAAGGAATGCTAACAGCTTTTAATATTCTGTTCTGGTGTACAAGTTAGTTTTTTTTTTTGTTTTTTTTTTTTTTTTAAGATTTCTTTTTTATCCTAGCTAATTGGAGTTCTGTATGCCCCACTTACTGTAATGTAAAATTCTTTGTCCCTGCCAGGGAAGTTTTCTGCCATGACTTCTGCGAACAGGTTTTTTTTAAGTCATTTGTGCTGTCTCCTGGTTTTTCACTGACTCGGATCAGTCTCACATTGTTCTTCTTTGCATCATCTTACAGCTGCTGGATTGATTTCTTGTGGTCCCTTTCTATTTTTAAGAAACCTTTTGTTTCATGATCACTAATTGCAATCCTGTCTTCTTTATCTAAGATTCTGCTCTTACATTGGCTCATTCTACTGCATGTATTTTCAGTGGAATTTTTAATTTCCTGGATATCTGTTGGAATGTTTCATGGAGTCCATTTCTTTCCTGTGTTGGGCATTCATCATTTCTGTCGTTTTCCTATGCTTCTATATTTTATATCTGTATCTGCTCTAGAGTCACTAAGCATGTCTCTCCTTATGGTCGCCATCTCTGTAGTTATCTGAAAAATAATTTGTGATTTGATTTTTTTCTAGAGTCTCTTTCATTTACTTTGTTACTTCTGCTGTTACCACTTCAGAGAGTACTGGTGGGTGGCTTTCCTGTTGTTCTACCTCACTGCCCCCTGGGTTTGCCTTAGGTCAGCTGGAATTCTGGGCTTGCATCTTGTTTAAGTGTCTTCTCATTTTCTGTCCTTTTTAGTTTAATTCCTGAATTGATGCTTATAATTGTCTGTAGTATGTAGCTTTATTGCTAGTATTTATTTATTTATTTATTTATTTATTTTAGTATTTAGAATCCTTGGGAAATGACTACTTCTCAGATATGTCTTCCAGGTGTAGCTGGCTTTTGGGCTTTGAGTGTGTTGCAGGGTCCTACCTGTTTAATTTATTGGGAATGAGAAGTTGCTGTTTACTTGGCCCAGCCCCTGGTTCTTAGGCACTGGCCAATAGTATTTTTTATGACCCTTAGGCAATCTCTCAGTCTTGGTATGCCAGGAAGAACAAGTGATCAGAACAATTATGTCACTTTGGCTAAAGTGTTACAATCAGCAATAATAATAGCATCAAAGACAGCTAGAAAATGACAAACTGAAGTAACTGTTAGTTTGCTACCTTTAACTCTATGAAGTAAATTCATGGTTGTATAAAAAACCTAAACTGAACCGGAAAAATTGTATGCAACAAGTATAAGCAATCTATATATTGATTTTACCCTCAAGGAGAAAAATTTCAAAAGGTTTAGGGAGAGAAATAGAGGAAGAGATTAGAAACAAGGCCAGAGGACGAAGGAAGATCATGCAAAACTTCAGGATACTGATAAAGAAGACAGGTGAGAAAGAGAGAAGGAAGAAATAAGAAGAACAGCACAACAGCAGCAATAAACTAGAAACAAAGGTTCACACTCATATAAAAATAAGAACTGGGGCTGGGGATTTAGCTCAGCGGCACAGCACCTGCCTGGCAAGCATGAGGTCATGAGTTCGATTTCCGGTACTAGAAAAACACAAAACAAAACAAAAAAAAACCCAAAACAAACAAAAATAAAATAAAATAAAATAAAAACAAGAACCAACAATTAAGAAAAAATAAAACAAGAAAAGAGAGAAATAAAAGAAAAGAAAATGTTTACTTCGAAGTGTGTCTTTGTTGTCACTGGTAGGTAATATGGGCAGACAGAGTCCAGATCCAAGGTGATTAATCCCAGCAAGCCAGCTGTGGCTTCATGGCAGCATATTGGATAACTCCAGTGAGCCTGCACCTTTATTTCCACTGAAGGTTCAGGCTGGTTTCAGACCATGAGGCTGGAACAAGACCTGTTCAGCCTGCAGCACTCCATGCACCTCTTCTGGCTGAAACTTGGCTCCTTGTGAGTTTGAACTCGGCTCCCAGTACTAGGAGCTGCTAGATGCAGCCAGGCAGTTGCTCTGAGTTCCGAGCTCAGTTGGCGCCTGAGATGGCTCCTGAAGTATGTGAGCCCGAATAACTTGGCAGCCACAGCAGTCGGCTCCATCCGCTGCTTCCTTGTACTGGTACATTTTTCTGTGGAGGCCACTGGGATCCCCAGTAGTCACAGTACATTTATAGGCTTGAGCTGTCCCTCCCACACAGTGAGTCTGGGCTCAGACAGAAAGTACTGCCTACCACACCTTCCTCTTTCTTAGTTGAAGTCTCTTTGCTGCCCTGGTGGGCTTCAGTTCTTGCTTCAGATCCTTCTTGGGCCCTGGGGAGCCACCCACTTCTTTCTCCTGCTCACATTGCTGTATTCCAGTGTCTGGACACCAAATCTTGGAGAGGCTTTTTGCTGCTTACCATTCTCCCATCTTCCCGGAAGTCTGTCCAGCTGTTTTATAAAAGGACTTGACAGGACTTAGTCCCTTTTTCTCCTGCTGTGTGAAAACACAGTTTTCTTTGTACCCTATCTTCTACCATGTGGTATCATAGGGTTCCTCCCCTCCAGGGGACACAGTGTTCAGGAAGCCATCCTGGAAGCAGACCCTCATCACACACCTCACTTGTTTTGATCTTGCACTCTTCAGTTTCAGATATGACAGTATAGGAGTAAGTCAATAAAGCTGAATGGTTAGCAGCAAATATTTTGAACTGATCTTCTTGGTCCAGATCCTGTCTTTGATTCATGAAAGTTATGTGAGTTTTGGTTCTCTCATCTTCTTTTTTCTTTTTGTCTTTTTGAGACAGGCTTTCGCTATGCAGTTCGGGCTGGCTTTGAATTCACTTTGTACTCCAGGCTGGCCTTGAGCTCACAGTGATCCTCCTGCCTCAGTCTCCTGAGTGCTGGGATTGACCGGTGTTAGGTTCCCTCATCTTTAAGAGGATAATAGCAGTTACTTCATGATATTGTGCATTAGTTTGTTAGAACTGCCATCACAAGTACCACAGACTGGATGGCCTCAGTGACAGATTTATTTTCTCACAGTTCTGGAGGCTGGAGATCCAACATCAAGGTACCAGCAGGTTTGATTTCTCCTGAAGCCTCTCTTTAGTTTGCTGTCTTGTTACTGTGTCCTCATGTGGCCCCTGTGTACTCATTTGTCTGATGTACTCCCCCATGTCTCTGTCTCTCTCTCTTTCTCTGTCCCTTCTTCCCTCCTTCCCTCTATCCTCGTACTTTCCTTGAGGTACCAAAAATTGAACCCAGGACCTTCACATTGAGTTATATCCCTAGCCCTTTACAATTTTATTATTGTTAATTAGTTAATTTATTTTTTTTTTGTTGAGACAGGATCTCGCTATGTAGTACAGGCTGGCTTTGAACTTGCTTATGTAGCCCTGGCTGGCCTTGAACTCATAGGGATACTCCTGCCTCAACCTCCTGAGTGCTGGGATTACAGGTGTGTGCCACCTCCCCTCCTGCAGTTTTGAGACAGGATCTCTCACTAAATTGCCCAGGCTGGACTTAAACTTGTGATCCTCTTGCCTCAGCCTCACAGTGCTGGGACTACAGGCATGTGACACCTGACTTGATATCCTCTTACAAAGATACTAGTCATATTGGATCAGACCCCACCCAAATGACTCCCTTTTAATTACCTCTTTAAATTCCTGTGTCTAAGTCCGTTCTGAGATACTGGGGATTAGGGCCTTAACAAATGAGTTTTAGAAGGATGTAATTCAATTCATAAGAGGTTATTATGAAGATCAAATGTGGTAATACACTGGACCCGTGTAGCAGGTGCCACCTAAGTGTTGGTTGTCATTATTATCACTTTTGAATTGCAAGTAAATAAACAATACATAAAATACTAAAAACTTCGTTTCAGAGTGATTATAGATTCATAGGAAACTGCACAAAAATGTACAGGGACGTTCCATCCATGTACTCTTCATCTTTCCTTTAGCATGGGCATCTTTTGTAATTATAGTAGAATATCAAAACCAGAAAATTGAGGTAGATACAACCCATAAAGTTTTTTTGTTGTTTTGTTTTTGCCATGTTAGGTGTAGTGGATTGACAACTGGTAGTCAACTTACAACCCCCAGTTGAACTGAGCAAGCGTGGTGCTGGGTGTGGGAGCCCACCTGAGGACTGTTGCCAGCAGCATAAGAGACAGAACTAGAGAAGAAGAGTTAGACTGTTGGGAGCTGAGAGAGGCTGTTGGGAGCTGGTAGAAGTTGTAAGGAGCTGTTGGTTGTTTTGGAAGAGCTTGAAATGCTGGCTTTCCTGATGAACTTGGCTGTTTTCATCCTCCAAGGAGCTCGGGGCTTTGTTGGCACTGAGAATGGCTTCGGTTCACTTTGGGGGAGCTCTGATCCTCACTCTGGGCATTACTTCCTGGCTCTGGAGGGGAAGAGGGTGCACAGCTCAGTCTCCTGGACAAGCTTGGTGCATTGGCTTTTCTGATGGGAACTCAGCTGTCTTCACCATTGGAGGAGCTCAGGACCTTACTTTTGCTGAGGATGGCTGTGGTACCTTCCAGGGAAGCTCTGGTTCTTACCTTGAGCGTCGCTTCCTGGCTCCAGTGCAGATCCCTCAGCCTGCAACACAGATCCTTCATCCCGCTGGCGCAGACTTTCCAGATTCCACCGCTGACCTTTGGGCCTTCCCAGTGCAGATCCATGAAACAGGCCTGCATGAGACATTGTCATGGGCTCTGGGCCTCCAGGTGGACTCGTGTCCAGGTCTTCAGTTGGATTCCTTGGTCTTAGTGTATGGACAGAGTTGCTGCACTCTCTTCTATATCATTTTTTGGGTGACTATTATAAATAATAAATAAGTATGTGTCCTATATTATATAGTTCTTGCAAAATATCCCCAAACCAACACATGGGGGTGGAGCACAGTAACCTCGTGCGTGCAGAGCGCTCATTCTACCTACCACTGAGCTGCGCAGCCCAGCCCAGTACACAGAAGGTATTCCGATTATAGGTTCTGCATGCGTCATTTGTGTGTCGGTGTGTGTGCTCCAGCATATGCTTTTAACAGTTTGTGACTTGTGTAGCTTCTTGTAACCACCACCACTGTCAAATTGCAGAACTACTGAATATCACAGAGCTATTTCCTGGTATTACTTAGTAACTACACCCATTCCCTCTCCCTCAAGACCCTAATCCCTAATATTGAGTGAGAAGTAATGTTTCCCTTCTCAATAATTTCATTATTTCAAAGATAATTTATAACAGAATTATGCTTTTGCGTTTTGCAGTACTAGGGATTAAACTCAAGGTCTTCAACTGAATTTATATTCGCAATTTTTCTTTTTATTTTTTATTTTGAGGGTCTTACTAAATTGGTATATTGCTCAGCCAGGTTTGAATTTGTGATCCTTCTGCTCAGTCTCCCAGAGTGATGGTGTCACAGGGATGCCAGCATTCCTGGATTTTTGTTCTGTTTTGTTTTGAGGCAATCTCACTGTGTAGCCCAGACTGGCCTCAAATTCTTGCAATCTGTCTGTGTGCTCTTCTGATGCTGAGAATATAGACGTGAGCCACCATACCCAGGTAGTATATAACCTTTTGCAGTTGAATTTTTTTTTTTTCCCCATGCTGGGGATGAAACCCTAGACCTCTGACATAGACTGGGAAGTAGGTAGTTCTGATTTCTATTTCTGGCCTTGATTTCTTCTGCAAATATTAGTAGGTCATGTGATGTTTCAGTATCAGAATCATAATCTTCATTGTCAAAATATTTTAAGTCTGTCTCATAGAACAGACACTGTAACAATGATCAGAAAAAATTCCATTGAAACCATGTACAATTCTGCTTATTCCAGAAGAGTCTGAATGACAGAGAAGGGTATAAGGTCATTCTCTTTGTTTGGGATACTCATTCGTATCTTTTCAATTTGATGTAATTCTTACAGTGAGGAAATATTAGTTACAAGGAAGCTTGCGCAGATGGTTAAAGAAAAAACCCTCATTTGTACTGATGGGAAAAGAGGCTGAAAGTCACGTCAGCTGAGTGGCTGAAGCAGGGGTTAAGAAATACACGTCTTCTGATTCTTTGGGATTGAATAACTCTGGGAGTATAATCTTCATTCTGAGCACTGCCACTTAATTCAGTTGTGTGTGAATATCCGGTTTCTCCGGCACATTTATTCAAAAGGCTGTCCCTTTTGCATTGAAGAATCTTGGCATCTTGTCAAAAATCATTTAACTGTATGAGGATTTATTTTGGGGCTATCTGCTCTTTTCCATTGTTCTTATATGTCTGTCTTTATGCCAGTATGGTATTATTTTTGTAGTTTTAGCTTTGTAATAAGTTTTTATGTTTGTTTTCTGAGAGAGGTTCTTACTTTGTTGTTCAGGCTGTTCTCAAGTTCTTGGGCCCAAGTGATCCTCCTGCCTCAGCCTTCCGGGTAGCTAGAACTATCAGTACACACCATGGCACCTGACCTTCTAGTAAGTTTTGATATCAGAAAATATAAGACGGCCAGTTCTGATCTTTTTCAAGGTTGTGTTATTTATTCAGACTTTTTTTTTTTTTGAGACAGTATCTCGCTATGTACTTCAGGCCAAGGTTGACAGCCTGAAACTCACTGTGTAGCCCAGGCTGGCCTCAAGCTCCTGCTGATCCTCCTGCTTCAGGCTTCCGAGTGCTGGGATTACAGGATTATGCCACCACACCCAGCCCTATTTAGGATTTTAATATCATTTTTAAAGATAAAGCACTATAGAAAAGTTACCATGAAAATGGTAACAAAACAGTATTCTCTATGACAGTTGTTCTTTTATGTTGTTTATGTAGTGTATGCAGTGGCATGTGAAAAAATATAAGGGACACATACTATGGAAAGGAAGATAATAAACCCCACTCCCCCATGCTAGGGACTGAACCCAGGGGAGCATTGAGCTATATCCCTAGCTGTTTTGTTTTTTCCCCCAATTTTGACACAGGGTCTTGTTAAGTTTCCTAGGTTGACCTCGAACTTACAATTACCTGTTTCAGCCTCTCAAGTGACTATAATTATGGACATGTGCCACCATGCCTGGCTACACATGCTATGACTTTGTACATAGATACTAAATCTAGTGGAAAAAACTCAAGTGTTATGGTTTATGCCTGGATGTCCCCCGCAAAGCCTCATGCAGTCATGGGGTGGGCTTTTAGAGTTTATGATTGATCCATGATCCAATGCTGGGATTATGGGTGTGAGTGCTACACTTGCCCTGGAGCAGGTAGTTTGCACACAGTATAAGGAAGGGAAAGAGGCTTGCTCTTCTAGCTGCCGCTCCTCCCTTTGCTCTGGTTGCTTTTACTATCTTCTGCCACCATGAACAGTTGCCCTGTGCCATGTGCCACTCTGCCTTGGAGGCAGCCAAATGTGGACTGAAACCTTCACAAACCTTTCCTTCTTTAATTCTGAATGTCAGGCGTTTTGTCTCAGCAACAAGAGAAAAGTAACCGAGACACTCAGAAATAATTAGAAAGAGCACTTCAATAAAGTGATGCACTAAATACAAAAATTATATAATTGCTGTATATTAACAGTATTGTTAAACAAGAAAAATTTGTTTGCCAGTGTTTACAGCTTTTCATGCCTAGAGATGGTATCTCAGTGACAAATCGTAGTTAAACCTTGACAGTCTGCGGGCTTTTCTGCCTTGGGGTTAATTCACATTTAGGGTGGTAATTAAGGTCATGGTTCTGAACTGGAACAGTAGACAGCTGAGAATTGGGAAAGGGCAATCCTGTCTGAGATCTAGGACTAATTAAGTAGCTCACCAGTGCAAGCAAGGCATAGAATATAATCAAGCCATTTGCTTTGTAACATGGCTTTTTTTTTTTTTTTTTTTTTTTTTTTGGTCTTTTTGACACAGGGTCTTGCCAGGCAGTTCAGGCTGGTCATGAGCTCACTTTGTAGCTCAGGCTGGCCTTGAACGTGCACCGATCCTCCTGCCTCAGCCTCCTGAATGCTGGAATTACAGGCGTGCACCACCACGCCCAGCTCTGTATCATGGCTATTAAGTGGAGAATAACACTAATTTTGTCATAAAGGCATACAAACATGAGTCTGTCATACCCACATTTATTCTTTAGAATATTTCTATCGATGAATTATTTTAACTGTATGAGTGTTACTATTAATGAGTACTCAACAGGAAAAATCACAAAAGTGAAGTATTGAATTTTTAATATTTAGTGTTTATAAAAAAATCAAAATTTTCAACATCAATTCTTTGGGTGTACAAAGTCTAGAAAAGAATAACACAAAAGAGGAAGCAAGATGTATCATGTGCAGACACAAATTCCCTATAATAAGTGTGGTCATTACATACACCCAAATCATACCAATAAATTTTAACAAAAGAGAACAGATAAATTCTTGTATGAACTACAATGATAATGCTAAGAGCACTTTACCAAAAAAAAAGTTTGTTTATCATAGCTAAGGCAGTCTGCACACATGACAACAGCACTCTCCTTACATACTTTTCTCTCTCTCTTTTTTTTTTTTTTGGCTTTTTTGAGACAGGGTCTCGCTATGCAGTTCAGGCTGGCCTTGAGCTCACTCTGTAACCCAGGCTGGTCTCGAATTCGCAACGATCCTCCTGCCTCAGCCTCCTGAGTGCTGGGATTACAGGCGTGCGCCACCGTGCCCAGCTTACACTCTTCTCACTTTACACTGACAGTGCGTTTTGCTTTCCTGACCTTTTTGTGGGACATATTTGACATGTCTGTGGTTTTGCTGTTTTATCAAGAGATTCTTTTTTTTTTTTTCTTATATTGTACAATGTGTAGTTCACAGGAACATAAAACATCAATAAGATAAAGTATTAAATTCTTAATACGTATTGTGAGTTTAGAATAGACATCAACATTTTCACATCAGGTGTGTACTTGCTTATAGAACCTAGAAGTAACATCAGAAATAACTTCCTATGTGAACTACAATGAAAATACTAGTAGAACTCTACAACAAAATTAAGCTTTGTTTGGGGACTGGGGATTTAGCTCAGCGGCACAGCGCCTGCCTGGCAAGCACAAGGTCGTGAGTTCGGTTCCCGGTACAGGAACCCCCCCCCCGCACCTCCCCCCAAAATAAGCTTTGCTTGAATTGTCACACCCAAGGCAGTCTTCACACATGAGAACTACATGTTCCATGCACGTCTCACTTACACTGGTAGCGCATGTACTTAGCTTTCCTTTCCTATGTGGCAGTAGTGTCACTTCTCCTGCTGTTTTGTTAGGAGCTTCTTAACTGTATTGTAAACCTTGCACTTAGCAGGGAAGTAAGATATCAGTAAACTGAAATATCGAATGTGTAACGAGTGCTTAGAACAGACTTCAGCATTTTCACATCAGTTGTTCACTTGCTTAGAAAACCTAAAAGATAACATCAGAAATAAAAACCTGTGTGAGCCCGCTCTAATGGCACACGCCTATAATCCCAGCAGCTGGGAGGCTGAGGCAGGAAGATCATTGTGAGTTTGAGACCAGCCTGGGCTACAAAGTGAGCTCAAGGCCAACTTGAACTGCAGAGCGAGACCCTGTCTCAAAAAGACAAAACAAAACAAGAAAACCCTATGTGAACTACAGTGTAAACACAAATAAAATAAAAGTCTACCACAGAAATAATCTTTGCTTTAACTGCCATATCCAAGGCAGTCTTCTACATGATAACTGCATGTTTCATGCACAAGCATTGCTTATACTGATAACATGTATGTTTTGTTTTCCTGTCCTTTCCTGCAGGGCACAGTTGACGTGGTTTTTGTTTCCCTGTTATTGCAGTAGGTCTTTGTAATACTTTACCTACCTGTTCACCTGTCAGCTCACCAGTGTGCTCCACAATTTTTTTTTTTTTTGGTTTTTCTCTGGTACCGGGAACCGAACTCATGACCTTGTGCTTGCCAGGCAGGCGCTTTTGCCGCTGAGCTAAATCCCCAGCCCCCACAATTTTTTTTTTTTTTTGCGCAGTTCCCTGGGCAGAAACATTTTGTTTTTTCTCTACTATAAATAATCTCTTATGAGCTCCAGAACCAGTCCTTTAAGAAAATTTCTCCATGACTTTTTGCACTTGTTACTTTCTTTGTAAGTACCAAACTGTTTTATGCCACACAAGTTTAGGAGCAAGTAAAAGATGACCATTGGCCAGTGCTTTGTGTTTCAGGTGACATCGTGGTTGCTCGTAATTCATCAACAACGTTTGCTTCACATTTGGTTTGTCGTAGAAAGTTTCCATCTCACTCTTCTGTTTTGTTGAGGTTTCCTTACCAATATTTCCGTATCGTGGTGCAGTGATGACTGTGCCACGTATGAGGACAGTGTTACATCTTCCTGAAACCCAAAAATTTTACTACATAATTCTGATTTGAAATCACAACATTTTGTTTGGAATTTCTGCCCTGTTTCTGTGCTGGTCATCTTGTGCTTTGTTAGCGCATGTAACATCAGTTGGAAGCTGGTAAATGAGTTGTCAGCTGCCACATTCTGATTAGTTTGGGAGAGGGGAGCAGCAAGTCTGCTCACAACATCATTCGTTTTATCACTGTGTGAATAAGGACCTCATGGCAGAGCTCCAGGATAAATGTCTAAATTGAAAGCATGGTAAGTCTTCACATCTACAAGAGCATAAATTTTTATGCCATATTTTGACCCATTGCCCTTCCATAGTCTTTTATATTCTTGCAGCTACCATGAGAAATCCCTGCTAAGTACAGCAGACCTATCAGTGTTAGTGAGGTGTCATAATAAATGCATACAGAACATTGTAGTTACATTTCAGCCTTTGTGTATTTCACAGCATCTTGTAGCATTTTGTCTGTTATAATTTCTAACATTGAATGGTAGTGCTGGCTTTCTGTCCATATATGCTTCACCCCTGGCAAGACCCTCACTACATTTTCAGACCTAGTTCTAACACTGGATTGTTCCATTTGGTTTTGTGGTCATTTTGCAACATTTCAAGTAGTCTGAAATATGTACTTAAATTGCGGTTTTCTTTGTCTTCTGAATCAAGAAGGTCTGCATTTCCTGTGTCTGTATCAGTTGTTTCTTGTTCCATTTCACTGTCACAGGAACTTTGGCTCATATGGCCAACATCAAAGTTATCATCATCGTCAACATATATTCTTCTGTTACGAAAGCATCTATTTTACCATAATGAATCATCTTCATCATCTATCCATGAGTAAGCTGATGATTCCCTTTTGACCTCCTCTAAAACTTGCAAGTGTGGTTTCTCATGTGCCATCATACTGAATGAATTAGGCTACTTCCACCAGAAAGATCAAAAGAAAACTTTTTTAACAAATCCTGGAGTGGTGTGGGTCTTTTGGACCCTTTGTGATGCTCAGGTAAACATAGGCAAAACCAGTTAGACAGCGTATAACGTGGGTAAAAATCCTGTTTTGCCGCTTTTGCATGCGTGCACACACTTTGATGTTGGTCATACATACCAAGTGGGTAAACGTAGATTGCTTCCTGTGTCCCTCAGGGAGAAGTACTGAGATGCACAGCCAGCTACTATTTTGCTAAAGTACATATTTATAGGGGCTGGGGATTTAACTCAGCGGCACAGCGCCTGCCTGGCAAGTGCAAGGTCATGAGTTCAAATTCTGGTACTGGGGGGTAAAAAAAGTACAAATTTACAGTAGAGAAATAAGCAATGGGTCTGCTGGACCCAATGTTATGCTCCTGTTAAGCTACATGGAAGAATTGAAATTTGAATCTTGTGTGGAAATCCTGGCCACGAAACTAATGTATAAATGTTTTTGGAAATGTTGTACTTTATAGTACACTCACAGAGGCCTTTTACGGTCTTTTCTTTAACTTATGACGTGTAGAGGACAATAGCATGAACTCAGAAAAACTTACAAAGCAGCTTAGTAGAACAAACGGAGAATTTACATTTGAAAAACTGATAATAGACTAGTCTGAAAAGGACTTATTTACTCACCCTTGGTATTTAATATTGCTACAAAGAATGCTTATTTAATATACAGTCTGTAGTCTGTTTCTGCATTTGTCCCAGTAATGTCCTATATAGCCAGTTTCCTTCCCACCCTTTAAAGTACTGAAAATGGAGTCCAGGGCCTTTGCACGTGCTAGGCATACACTCTGCCACTGAGCTGCACCCCCAGCATGCCCACTCGTGTCTGCCATATTGCCTGCTTCTCTCTCCCCTTTCTCCCCTCTCTCTCTTGCCCTCTCCCCTTCTTCTTCTTCCCTCCCCTCCCCCTGCTTCCCTCTCTTCTTTTCTCTTTCCTCTCTGTCTGCCTGCCTATCTGCCTACCTCTCTCTCTCCCCTCTTCTCTTTCTGTCTGTCTGTCTTTCTCTTTCTCCAGGGTCTGTAACCCAGCACCCTGGGAGGCTGAGGCAGGAGGAGTGCAAGTTTGAGCCAGCCTGGACAGTTTAGCAACTTAGCCAGAACCTATCTCAAAATAACAAAGGACTGAGACTATAGCTCAGTGCAAAAGCCCTAGATTCCTCCCCCAGTATCACCAAAAAAGTTAAAAGAAAGAAATCCCATACCCTTTAGCTATTGCCACTATTACACTATCCTCTCCTTCCCCTTTTTATAAGATTTTCCTATATTGGATTTATAGGAATGGAGTCACTGGAAGATGATCTGTTGTGTCTTACTTTCCTTTCGCAAAATGTTCTCAAGTTTTATCTACAGTCATACCTTGGTAACTCAGCTGCTTTGAAGCTCGTTGTGTTTGGTACTGGATGCATTTGGATGTGAAAATTTGTCCTGGTACTACGGCTTGTTCTGGACCAGTTACGCAAGCCAGAACTTGTCCCTGGTCATTGCCTGTGCGCGGTCCCCTTGGAGCCCTTTTAGCCGAGACAGTTTCTGTGGTACTCGTTGTTCACGAGTCCTGCAAGCAGTGACTAAGCACAAGGTGCGTACTGGGCTGCATCAGAGCTTGATTGGTTCTATGGTTGGGTAATATTCTATTATATGGATATACCATATTTTCTTTGTCCGGTTTTTGAGTTGATAAACATTTGAGTTTGAATTTTATTGCTTTTGTGAGTAACATTGCTTTATACATTTGTGTCTACTTTTTTCAGGTCGTACTAATTTTTAAAAATATTTTTATTAGTACATATTTGCTGTACATAGTACTCACATTCAGCAGAGGGAATTTGTACCTGTGCAGAATGTATCTTAATTCTTTTTTTACTTGCCCTCCCCTCCCTTCAACCCTTCTTCCCCTCCCCACTTACAGAAGCTTTGTTCCCATTTTTTTTCCATCCATTCTTTCTTTAATCCTTTTTCCCTTCTTTCCCTTCCCTTTTCCCCTTTCCTTGTTCCTTTTCCCATTTAAAGAAGTTCTTTTTTTTTTTTTTTCCGGTACCGGCAATCAAACTCATGACCTTCTGCTTACCAGGCAGGTGCTGTGCCGCTGAGCTAAATCCCCAGCCCCTAAACATGTTCTTCTTATTTCCCAGTGTCTGTCCTCCATCTTGCTTCTTGTATGTCTTACTCCACTTAAAATTATATCTTCAGGTGCATTCATTTACGTATACATGACTCAAGTTTATCCTTCTTTATCGCAGAGTAGTACTGATATATATATGTGTGTGTGTATGCGTGTGTATATATATGTATCACTCTCCCTCCCTCCCTTTCTTTTTGAGACAGGGTCTTACTGTGCAGTCCAGCCTGGCTGTGAACTCACTGTGCAGGCCAGGCTCCTTTGAACTTGTGGCAGTCCTCCTGCCCCAAGTTCTGGGATTACAGGTGTACGCTGCCATGTCCAGCTCACGTTTTATTTATCCATTCGTTTATTGATGAGTACTGTAGGGTTTTTAGGTTTTGTTTTGCTCTGTTTTTTTGAAGCATGGTCTCCCTGTGTGTAGGTCAGGTTGGCCTCAAACATGTGGCAGTTCTCTTACCTCAGCATCCCCAGTGCAGGGGTTACAGGTGTAGGCAAAGCCTTCACCAACAAAACCCTGACCACACAGGAAATATCAGAAAGCATCAACTGGGATCTCATCTTATTAAAAAGCCTTTGCACAGCAAAAGAAACCACCAACAGAGTGAAGAGACAACCCACAGAATTGGGAAAAAATTTTTGCTAGCTGCTCTTGAGACAAAGGACTAATATGTAGGCTATATAAAGAATTTTAAAAAAATCAGGTCACTCAGATTTAAAAACTCAGTGCAAAAATGAGAATCTGAAGTGAACAGACACTTCTCAGATGAAGAAGTACAAACAATAAATAAATTTATGAAAAAATGTTCAACCTCATTTTGGTCATTTTGCAATTAAAACAATGCTGAGGTTCCATCTTACTTCAGAAGGAATGGCCATCATCAAGAAACCAACTAACAAATGCTGGAGGGGCTGTGGGGAAAAGAGAACCCTTCTCCACTGTTGATGGGAGTGTAGAAGTTCTGCAGTGGTGCAGCCACTGTGGAAATCAATATGGACATCCCTCAACAAACTAAAACTAGCAGTTCCAGTTGACCCAGGTAGTTCTCTTTCAGGCATCTTCCTAAAAGAGTTAAAAGCATTATGTCATAGTGATACATGCATACACATGTGTATAGAAGTACAGTTTATAATAGCTAAATCTTTGAAACAGCCCATATACCCACCAGTCAATAAATGGATGAAGATGTGGGGTTTTTGTTTCGTTTTGTTTTGGTACCGGGGATCAAACTCAGTGCCTTGCACTTGCCAGGTAGGTGCTGTGCTGCTGAGCTATATCTTCAGCCCAAGATGTGGGTTTTTTATACACTAGAGTACTAGTCTGTCATAAAGGAGAATGAACTTGAGACATTTGTAGCTAAATGGATGCACCTTGAGACCATACTGTTAAGTGAAATAAATCAGACATACATGTAAGTATAGCCTTGTTTCTCTGGTGTGAGAAACCAAAATAAGAGTCAAAATGCATAGCAGATACTGTGAAATAGGAAGAAAATGTTCAAATTAGAAGGGGAACTAGGGAGGGAAAAAGGAAGGGAGGGAAAAGAAAAAAATGAGGAAAGAATGAAAAAATGGAAACAAAGCTTTTGTAAATAAGAAAGGTAAGGGGTTGGTGCAAGGGTAGACTGAAGGATAAGAAAAAAGAATCAAGGTACATCATGTACAGGTACCAACTCTATGATGAATGTGATCCCTCTGTCTACCTAAAAGGTAGCTATACCGATAATGATTATGTAGTTGTAATAAAATGTAGGTAAAACAAACTTAATTTTTAAAAAGGATAAGTTTGAGACATTTCTCGCTAAATGGATGCACTTTGAGACCATACTCTTAAGTGAAATAAATTGAACACACATTTAAATACTGCATTTTTTCTGGTGTCAGAAACCAAAAGTGTAAATAAGGGCCAAAATGTATAATGGAAATTGGGAAATGGAAGGAAATGTTAGATGAGAAGGGAAGCAAGGGAGAGGGCGGAAGGAAAGAAGAGACAAGAGAAAAAGAATAGAAGGGAGAAAGTGGAAACAAAGCTTTGTAAATATGGAGGGGAAGGGGTTGAAGGGAGTGAAGGGGAATGTAAAAAAAAAAAAGAAGGAAGGTACATCATGTACAGGTAGAAATTTCCTATGACGAATGTCATCATTATGTGTACATAAAATGCACCAGTGAAAAAGTAAATTTAAAAAAAATTCTGTTCTCATGTTGAATTTCTGGAATCTGGACTATTACATACCTTGATGTTTTTTTCTGATCATAACTAATTTGAATTCTTTGAGTATGTGTGTGTGGTACTGGGAATTGAACTCGGGACCACATGTTCGCCAGGCAGGTGCTGTGTACTTGGAGTTCTATCTGCCTCATTTATTTGTATGTCAAATTCTTTTTTCCATGCTTGGGAAGTTTTCTGCTGTTACTTCTGTGAACAGGATTTTTTTTTAATACCTTTCATGTTTTTTTCTGATTTTTCATTGGTTCCAGTTAATTTGTTATGCTTTGCATTGTATAGCAGCAATTGGATCTTTTTTGAACCCTTTCATTTGATGATTGTTAACCACAACCTGTTTTCTGTATGTGATATTCTGTCCTAACATGGGTTGATTCTGCTGCATATACTTTCAATGGAATTGTTAATCTCACTGGTATCTGTTTGAGTCTGTTTTATAAAATCTAGTTGTTTCCTATGTTGTGCATTCATCCTTTCCATCACTTTTCTAAGCTCCTGTAACTACTCTAGATTCACTAACCATGTCCTTCGTTATGGTGGCCATCTCTTTAATTATCTGTGTAATTATTTGTCCTTTTTTTTTCTAGAGACTCATTCATCTGGTTTGTTACTTCCGCTGCTGCCATGTCAGAAATTTCAGCTGGGTGGCTTTTGATTTCTTGTACCTCAGTGCTCCCTGGGTTTGCCCTGGGTGAGCTGGAGGTCTGGGGTTGCATCTTCCTTCTGTATTTTCTTCTTTTCTTTTCTGTCTTTTATTTGTTTTCTGCATTGATGCTTGTAAATTGCTTATGGTAGGTAGCGTTGTTACTAGTATCAAGACCTGTTTAGGTAATGACTACTTTTCTAAACTGTCTAGTAGGTATAGTTGATTCTTGGCCTTTGAGTGTGTCCCAGGATCCCACCTCTTCTGTTTGTTAGGTAGGTATGAGAGGTTGCAGCATGTTTGGCCCAGCACCCAGTGCTTTGGTATTGGACTGTAGTATTTTTTATGTCCCCCAGGCAGCCTAGGTTTTGGCATACAAGGATCAATTGATCACAGCAACAGTGTCACCTTAGCTAAAGTAATACGGTCAGCAGTAACAGTAGCATCAGGAAGACAGAACATGACAAACTGTAGTAACTAATAGTTTGCCACTTTTAACAATGTATATAAGATTTATAGGTACATGTCAAAATCAGAAAATTATGTGCAGTGAACAGCCACTGAATAGAGCAGTTTTACCCTATGGGGAGGAAATTAAAATGGAAAAGAGGGAAAAATAAAGAAATAAAAGAAGAAGAAGAGATTAAAAGCAAAGCTGAAGGACAGAGGAGGATCACCCGTTTTAAGAAACTGGTGAAAAAGACAGGAGGTAAGGAGAAAAAGAGAAAAGAAAAGCAGGGACAAAATAAAACAAAATAAAAAAAACCCTATAAACAGTGTTCACCCTCACAAAGAAACAATCAGAGAAAGGGAAATCCAGAAGCAAGGAAAAATAAAAAGTATCTGTGTGACTTCAATCCTATGGGTATCTCCTGGGGTCTATAGTTCTGTGGCTGTGTCCCGTGCAAGGTATGCCTGCTCTTGCTATTAGGCAGATGAGGTGCTCAGAGCCCAGATCTGTGCTTGATAATCCCAGCAAGCCGGCAGTAGGGTTAGGGTGTAGCGCTGGTTCTGGAACTTCCAAATCCGTGGAAGTTCAGGCTGAACCCGACGTCTGGTTGTGGGGTTGGGGCCTGGTCATTTACCTTATAGCACTCTGGGGGTCTCTTGCCGCCTGCCCCCAGCTCCCTGCGTGGGCATCTCCCGTGATCGTCCCTCACCCAGTCACTGTGATAGTTTAACACTGGGAGCCCTGAGGGGAAGCCCACCTGTGGCTGCTCTGAGTCCTGGGCTCAGTTTGACCTTTTCAAGCATGCTTTCTGGGGAACAGGGCAGTCGTTTGGACTGCAGCCACTAGCAGCTGTCGTGGCACACAGCATCCACTGCTCGGTTCCACTGGTGCATTCCTCCCTGGAGGCCGCAGCCGTCTCCCACTTTCGCTGTGTATGTGTCGATCTTCTCACGCCACAAGCGAGGAGCCCAGGAGCGGGAAGCTGGGGAGAAAGCACAGGGTGCCCCTTCCTTTTTATGCGTTATGGTCTGTCTCCAGTTTCTGTGTAGGCTCCTTTCCGGTCCTTCCAGGGTTTAGGGATCCCTCTCTCTCCTCCTTTCCTTTCTCACGTTGTTATTTTTTAGTGTCTGTGTTCTGACTCGGAGAGGCTGATTTATTGTTGCTTATCACTCCACCATTTTCCTGCAAGTTCCAGGACATACTGTGTCTGCATTTTTGTGCACCTATGTTTTCACTTCTCACAAGAGTAGATTTTTTGGATTAGTGTGTATAGTCCTTCTGTATTTTCTTTGAGGAACCAGCTGCCTGTTTAGAAAGTGCCTGTACCATTTTATATTCTCAATGCCAGTATGTGAGATTTTGATTTCCCCACATTCTTGCCTACATTTTTTTTTTTTTTTCTTCCTTGCACATCACTTGATTTGTGGTCCAACCTGCCTAGGTCCAACCCTGCCTGTGGTCCAACCTGCCTAGAGGGTGGTTTTGATTTTGATACCTCCTGCTTCTTAAGTGCTGGAATTAGTGGTCTGTAACCATAATGGCCAGTTTGCCAACATTCCTTTTTTTCCTTTTGGATTTTGTTTTGTGTGGGCTTTTTTGATTGGTTGGTTGGTTTGTTGGTTGGTTGAGGTCAGGTCTCTTCTTTTTTTTTTTTTGGTTTTTCTCCGGTACGGGAACCGAACTCACGACCTTGTGCTTGCCAGGCAGGCGCTTTGCCGCTGAGCTAAATCCCCAGCCCCGAGGTCAGGTCTCATTACGCAGTTCATCCTGACCTTGAACTCACTGTTTAGCACAGGCTGGCCTCAAACTCTGGGTGATCCTCCTGCTTTAGCCTCTGGAGTGCTGGGATTATCAGCATGCCCCATGCCCCTCCATACCTGTCTTGTTTGTGAGACAGTCTTGCTTTGTAGTCCCGCCAGCGTGGTCTTGAATTTACTTTTTTCCTTTCTCATCCTTCCTGGTACTGGGATTATAAGGATAGGCCCAAACCCTGACTTTGCCCACATTTTTTGTTATCTGACTGAGTCTGTCCATCCTGGTCGGAGTGACATGGTATGTCATTGTTTTGATTTGTATTTTCCTGATCATTAATGATGTTGAACAATCTTTCTGTTCACTTCTTGGCCATTTACATATTTGGAGAAATGTCTGTGTTACGGTTTGTATCTAGATTCCCTCCCAAACCGCATGTGCTCATAAGTGGGTCTTCTGGAAGGTGGCTAGGTTATAGTGTGTGATGCTCCTCACTGGGTTAGCGCCCGGACGGGTTTATAGCTGGGTGCAGTGGAAGGTGAAGCCTGATGGGACGAGGGGCGTCACTGGGGCGTAGCCTGAAGGCCCCATCCGCCCTCCCTTGTTCACCCCCTGCTTCCTCCCTGCCATGCCATGGGTCACTTCTCTGCCATGCTGCGCTGCTTTGGAGCCAGCGGACCATGGACTAAAGCCTCTACAAACTACGAGCCAAAAACGTGTTCGGGTCCTTTGCCAGTATTTTCAGTTTGGTTCTCTTTTTCTCAAATTGTAAGTGTTCTTTAAACTGCATCCAAATTCATTTTCCAGATACACGTTCACAAATTTTTTCTCCCATTTTGTAAGTTGCCTTTTTAGATTTTTTTTTTTGTCCTTTTGAGACAGGGTCTCGCTATTCAGTTCAGGATGGCCTTGAGCTCACTTTGTAGCCCAGGCTAGTCTCAAACTTGCAACGATCCTTCTGCCTCAGCCTCCTGAGTGCTGCGATTACAGGTGTGTGCCACTATGCCAGCTCCTTTTTAGGTTCTTGATAGTGTTCTTTGAATCACAAAGGCTTTTAATACTTTCTTTGTGAGTGTGTTTGTGTGTCTGTCATTAGGCAGCAAACCCAGGGCCTTTGCACTGAGCTACATCCTCAGCCCCCACCCCTCCTTTTTATTTTGAGACAGGGTCTTGGTAAGTTACTGCCTTGCTAGGCTAGGCTTGAAGGTGCCATCCTCCTACCTTAGCACTGTGGGATTAAATAAAGATTGACCCTATATTTTCTTCTAAGCATTCATTGTTCTAACCCTTTCATTTAAATCTGATCTCCTTTGAATTAATTTTTATACATGTGAAGAAAACATCTGACTTCATTGTTCTGCCTTTAGCTAACCAGTTGCCTGGCAACATTTGCTGAAAATACTAGGTTTTTTTTTTGTCTTTTGGAGACAAGGTCTCGCTATGCAGTTCAGGCTGGCCTTGAGCTCACTTTGTACCCCAGGTTAGTCTCGAACTCACAACGATCCTCCTGCCTCAGCCTCCCGAGTGCTGGGATTACAAGTGTGCACCACCATGCCCAGCTGAAAATACCTTTCTTTGTAGAATGATGTTGGCACCCTTGTAAAAAATCATTTGACCACAATTATATAGATTGATCCTTCAATTCAGTTGCATTGATCTATTCTTATGCCAACACTATACTATGTACATTATGGTGCTTTGTGGTAGTTTTTGAAGTTACGTAATATGTGCCCTCCTATTTGATTTCAGGATCATTTTGCCTATTCTTACCTCTTGCAATTTTATATGAATTTTATCTATCTATTTATTTTGTGCTGAGGATTGAACTCAGGGCCTTGTTCACACTAATGAACTAGCACTGAGTTATACCCCAGTTCCTCTATTTGAATTTTAGAATCAGTATATTAACTTCTTCAAAGAAGAAGTGGGTATGGTGGTGCACACCTTTAATCCTGGCACCCAGGAGGCTGAGGCAGAATTGTTGTGAGTTCAAGACCAGCCTAGGGTACATAGTGAGACCCTGTCTTAAAAAAAAAGAAAAGACAAACCAGCTGCTATTCTGATAGGGTGTCAGTAAATTAGTTAGATGGCCATTAGCATTATAGCAGTTTTAATTTGTCCAATCTATGAAAATGGGACATTTTCTACTTATTTAGATCTTAAATTAATTTGTCTTTTTTTCCTTCCCTCTCTCCCCCCTCTTTATTTAATCCCACAGTGCTAAGGTAGGAGGATGGCACCTTCAAGCCTAGCCTAGCAAGGCAGTAACTTACCAAGACCCTGTCTCAAAATAAAAAGGAGGGGTGGGGGCTGAGGATGTAGCTCAGTGCAAAGGCCCTGGGTTTGCTGCCTAATGACAGACACACAAACACACTCACAAAGAAAGTATTAAAAGCCTTTGTGATTCAAAGAACACTATCAAGAACCTAAAAAGGAGCTGGCATAGTGGCACACACCTGTAATCCCAGCGCTCATTCATCCATCCTCCCTTCCTTCCTTCCTTCCTTCCTTCCTTCCTTCCTTCCTTCCTTCCTTCCTTCCTTCCTTCCTTGTGGGGGACTGAGACAGGGTCTTGCTGTATAGTTCAGGCTGGCTTTGAACTCACTTCGTTGTCCAGCCCAACCTTGAACTTGTGGCAATCCTCCTGCCCGAGCCTACAGAGTACTCGGGTTATAGGCATGTGCCACCATGCCAAACTTGGATTTTAAATTTCTTTTAACTTCTTTTGATAGTTTCTAGAATATACGTTTGGTATATTCATTAAATTTATTCTGATTATTCTTCTTTAATCATGATTTTAAATATTTATAATGACTTTTTTGAATTTTTCTGTTAAATGCCATATCTGGTCACACTCAGGCAATTTCTGTTTTTTTGTTTTCTTTTTTCAAATTTGTATGAGCCATACTTTCTTTTTTCCCCTCTGCTTGATAATTTTTTGTTGTTGGAAACCAGTGAAGTCAGGTCCTATGAACATTACATGTTTCTGCCTCTTCCCTTAGGCTCATATGTGGAAGATGGAGTAAGCGCAGTGACAAGCTTTCTGTGAGTGGTACCTTGACTCTAGGAGCTGCGCACTGTGCAGGGTGTGGGGCCACTGGCGCCCTGAGGTCCGCCCGCTTCCTCCTGTTGGCAGTGGAACTGCCGTCTCTGTATGAGTGAAAGGCCCCGGATTCGCTGTGCTGTGACTACAGTGGAGCTTCTGCCCCATGGGTAGGGCTTGGGCAGAAGAACAGAACGCCCCACGTTCGATGTAGCTGCTGTCAGGAGCAGGGGTCTGAGGGCAGGCTGAGAAATGCTCAAGCCTCGGGCTTGGATCTGGGGAAGGGAGAGCCTTGTGTTTCTGGTTGCAGCAGTCTGGAGTCAGGCTGAGATGGCAGAGGATGGGTAGTAGTCTTGGTTCAAATGCCACCGATGTTTTTACCTTACTGAAGTTTTCATGGACTTTACTGAACAGACGTTTCTTGGTTTGCTGTTTGCCCCTCGGACCGTTTTCAGAGGTTCTCAGTGTTTGTCTATAATTTTCACCATTTTCACTGCAGAGCAGAGTCGTAGAGCTCATGCTGTTAATGGTCAGTCAGTCTTGTGGAACTTTGTTTTTGAGTTTGCATTCTTGCTTCTGTAAGGCACGACTTACAAAAGCATTTCCTATTTTATAGTCCCTGACTGCCGCATAAAGCACCAATGACATACTCCTCAATATGGCACCTTAAGATCCTGCTCTTATGATACAAAGGCCTAGAAAATTGACTTCCCGTGCTTATTTTTCTTAATGGTTTCAGAACATGTGGAAGTTCTTCAGAATGGAAAACCGTGCAGTGAATACAGAGTTCATAAAAGGAATAAAAACGATAGTAACTTAGAGACTTTTTACACGGAGGGCATGGTACTGTAGCTGAGTTTAAGTTGGTTTGGAGGTTTACAGTTAAATCTTGGCCTCCCTGACCCCTTAGACACCTAACACCAAACCTAGCAGGCGCCGCCTTCCATTCTGCTGTCATCGTAAGTTAAAATTTCTTTTGATTCTTCTAAAATTTTTTTCTTTCTAGGGGCCGCTCAATAGTGAGTCTTCCAACCAGAGTTTGTGCAGCGTGGGATCCTTGAGTGATAAAGAAGTAGAGGTAAGAAACTACATCCAGTGCAAAACTTTCTGTATTCCTGTACTTCTGGTCTGGATTTGTTATAGTCTGAGTGTGTGGGTCCCTTTTGTGTGCTGTTTGTAACTGTGTAGCTATGATATGGCCCTGGGGGTTTTTTCTTATTATGATATGTATAGACCTTGTCTTTTAAAATGTTTGCACAGTTGCAGTGATAGTTGCATATATTTTCAGGAGTAGAAGAATTAACTTAGATACCCTTATTGTAGACATTTCAACAGTGGGCAGTGGTTGACTTGAGTAATAGAATTCAAAGGCTTTTGCTTGTTTTTAATTTTTCCTGCTTTAAATGGAAGGTTGGATTTTTACAAAATTGGGCAAATAACCTAGTTGCAGGGCTCTGTGTAAGTAAGTTTGCAGCCACCCACTTTGTATTTAGATAAAACTTCCAGTTAGTTAATTGATCTTTACTTTTTTCGAAGAAAGAATTGGGTTTAAACACTTTTAAAATTGTCTGAGAGGCTACTGTGTGGGACCTTTATCTTATATTTGTGTTTTATAAAATATCTTATTTGAGCTTTGTAACAATTGTGATTTACACATGAGTAAATTGAAACTGTGATAATTTGAGCAGTTTGCCAAAAATTCTGTATAGGGTTTTGTACCTTCTTTTTCTTCCATTTTTAGAGCAGGACTGTGATTCAGGATTGTCTGCCAGATATATCTTTTATATATTTAATATTCTGTACATACTCTATTTTTACAAATGTGAAAAATTTACCAAAATGCTAATTGTAATGTATATGGTATTTAACAGACTCCTGAGAAAAAGCAGAATGACCAGCGAAATCGGAAAAGAAAAGCTGAACCATATGAAACTAGCCAAGGTAGTAATAATTTCACACCCCCAAAAATACTGAAGTCTTAAGTACTTAGAATTTTCAGACTTACGGTAAATAATTACTTTGTATACAGAAAATCCTGACAAAGAAGGTTTGTGTACCTTAGGGGAATATTGAGCTGTTTATTACAGACTAGCCACTCGATAGATATCTGACAAAGCAGTGTGAGTTCCATGGGGGGGGTACAGATTTTTTCTGCAGACCTAACATGCGTGATATAGAAGAGAGGTGAGACGAGAGTTTTATCTGTATGTTTTACATTACGTCAGTGATTTGTTAATAGTGGTCACCAGAAAGTTTCCTTTCTGTTTTCCTTTATACCCACTGCTTTTCCGTGGCAGTTATTTAGTTGAACATTGGAGTCCACTGGAATAAATTTGTAAAGGTGATGTAATAATGCAAAGTATTTCATATAATTAAAGAAAAATAGTCAAAGAATAAGAATAATCAAAGAAAAAAAATTTTTTTTCTCTCTTACATTCTAAGGGATAGAAATCTCAGTCTTTTTGCATTATTCTCAGCTTTTTAAATTTATAGATAGTTCCTTTAGTCTTTTGGAAGGAATACTCTCCCAGGAGAATGTGGTCATACCAAGTTCGGTGTGAAATAGAATTAACTCTTTTGTTCTCATGAAAGAGACTGAGTGTATTTTAAACTGTCACTCTTTTAAATTGGGATACGGATTATTATAGATGAGATTTGATTTTGTTTCCTAATTGTGGCATAAATTTATTAATATTTATAAAAGAAACAATATTGAATCTTAGAAGAAAACAAACTGAAAAATTCTTCCTTTCACTGGTTCAGCCGTGTATGGTGTGGGGGAAATAGTCTGTTCTTTGGGGTACAGGTATTTTGGCTTTTTTGTTAGAAGTAAAAGTTAATACTTGCTTACAACAATAACAATGTATATAGTTACTGAATACATAATGCATTTTGGTGAGTGATGGTTTACATATGCAGTGGAAAAACCATACTTACTTTGGTTTCATTTTCAGGGAAAGGCACTCCTAGGGGACATAAAATTAGTGATTACTTTGAGGTAAGTTAAATTTTGGGGGAAAAATCTGTAATGCTTTTAAAATCCTAAACCCTTGTGTTCATTTAAGGTGTTAGAAAGCAGTATTGTGCCTTCACTGTGGTATCTCCCCTCTTACACCTGTCTTCATCAGCCTAACGCTGCCCATCTCAAAAAGCTGCTAACTTCCCAAATTTATATTTGTTTATGATGTGTCTTGTCTGCGATGATGTACGTCCGAGGTAATTTACCTCTTGGCCAGACTAGGTTCTGTGTTTTCCAGAGGTCAGGGTGGAGTGACCTGGACTCTGTCTTTTGTCCTCTTCCCTTAGTCCTGTGGGACACGTAGTACGCTCAGTCAGCGATCCGTCACTGGTGGTTACTGAGGAAGACTAACATCCGCTGCACTGCTGCATCTCTGCTTGCATATTTTGAGACGAGAAGGACGAACATTCTCTCATGTCCTTTCAAAACCATGTGTACTCTCAGCTTTCTAGCCGTGTTTGCTGTATGTCTTGATATGTTTCTGTGGGAGCTCCTTCTTAAAAATCTTGTTGAGAAGAACAGAATTTGACTTACGTGGCAGGTTTTGTTAGAACAAGATGTGTTAACTTACAGGGGCCATATATAAGTAAGACCTGTTTGTGTATTAAGCTTTTGCTCTCCTTATCTTAAGCATAGTACTGTTTTGAATTATTCATATCCATTTTTCCCTGTTGGCCAGTTTGCTGGGGGAAGCGGGCCAGGAACCAGCCCTGGCAGAAGTGTTCCACCAGTTGCACGATCCTCACCGCAACATTCCTTATCCAATCCCTTACCGGTAAGCATTCACCTGGAGAAGTCTGACACCTGTTACAGGAGACCAGAAACCCAGGGACACTGGAGCAAAGAGTTTTTTCCATTAAATATCCGTAGAGAGTGAGATGTTAGGGAGAAAACTATAGTATTGCCTATGGGTCATTTGCTTAGATTTCAGATCTGTGTCAGTAATTAACTTTGTACAACAGCCTCCCCTGTCCTGTCAGTACAGTCAGTGTCCTTTAAGCCTATATTGCTCAGTGGGCTGTCTAGGAAGTGATTCTAGTCCAAACGTTAGGTTTTTATCTTTGCAAGTTTACATATTTCCTACAATTAAATATTCTCCCCCTTTAAAAAACTGGTTGAGCACACCTGGTGTGGTGACTCACACCTGTAATCCTAGCACTCAGGAGGCTGAGGCAGGAAGATTGCTGCAAGTTTGAGACCAGCCTGGTCTGCATAGCAAAACCCTATTTCAAAACGACAAAAAAAGAAAAAAAAAAGTGGTTAATTCCTGATAATTTGAGTTATTTCCAGGACTTACTCAGGAAGTAGAAAAGCTAATACCATACAGATTCGGGATAGGTTTGTGTCTAGCCTTTAAGTGAAATCTTAAGGTCTTCCAAACCTAAGTTTTTAAGTACCTAAATTAGTGGTTCCAACTAGGAGCTGTTATGCCGCTTCGGGCGTATTTGTCAATGTTTGGAGTCATTCTTGTTGTCCCAGTGAGAGAGGAGAGAGAGGGGAGGCTGCGGGTGCTGGTAAACTTCCTGCGGAGTTAGCGCAGCTTCCCTACAACAAAGAGGTATTTGCTCCAGATGTCAGTGCTAGTGTTGGTAACCCCTGAACTAGTTAATGCAGGACTTTTCTTAATTTGCTCCTGTGTCCTTGGATAATTTGTTGATACTAATCAAGACCTTTGTACCTAAGGATACTATGTTCCAACTCTGTAGGTATTGCTGTAGGTAGGCTCTTAGAGGTTGGGATTGCTGAGTTGAGGAGTTTTCATCCTTGATTTCTTTTTTTTTTTATTTGGTGTGTGTATGTGTGTTTTGAGACAGGGTTTTGCTGTGTACTTCAGGCTGTCCTTGAACTCACCGTGTGGCCCAGGCTGACCTTGAACTCTCAGTGATGCTCCTGCCTCAGCCTCTGAAGTGCTGGGGTTACAAGCGTGCACCACCATGCGTGGCTCTGTTTGCTTAGGACAGCTTTTCTTTGCATGAGTATAATGAGATAATGCCGTGCCTTTCCTTCTATATTTTTAAAACATTTAAAACTGTACTTCCTTCCCTTTTACTAGTTATAAATTATATCTTGATTAGGATAATTGTAATTATTGAAAGTTATTAAAATGTAAATTAAACTTACGAAGAGAACTTTGGATTTTATTATTTCTTTAATACTCAATTCTGAGGATTGAACCCACTTGCCATAATTTCTTAAATGTTAGAAGTGTTTGCCAGGCATGATGGTGTGTGTATGTTTGTAATCCTAGCACTCAGGAGGCTGAGGCAAGAAGATCATTACAAGTTGGGGGCAAGCCTGGGCTACATAGTGAGTTCAAGGTCAGCCTGAACTGCATATAGAGATCTTTCTCAAAACAAAACAGGGCTTAACATAAACTGGGCATGGTGGCACTCTCCTGTAATCTCAGCACTCGAGAGGCTAAAACAGGAGAACAACAGCCTGGCCTACATTGTGAGCTACCTCAAAAACAAAACAAATGAAAAAGAAATGCTAGGTATATAGACTTGTTTGGCTTGTTAGATAACTGTTGAAGAGGCTGTTGTCTCTTTTTCTTAGATTTTAAACCAATTAAAGTTTAAAAAATACTAAATAATCCCAGCACTCTTGAGAGATGGAGGGAGGAGGATTGCAAATCTGAGCCCGGCCTAGACAACTTAGTGACTTTGTGAGACCTTGTCTCAAAGTGAAGCAAGGGCTGGGGGTGTAGCTCAGTGTAAAGCCAGGAGGCTCAGTCCCCAGTACAGGTGCAGATTACCGATTCGGAAAAAGGATGTTTTGTAGAATTTCTCAGTGCTGCCCACCACTCTTCTCTTCCTGAAATCTCTTTTCCTTTGTATTTTAATATGTGTCACTTTAGGTTGAATCTTACCTGAAAACAAAAGAGATGTATTCAGTGATGGTAGACATTTTCTGCCACTATATGAATATGACTGGGCCTCATCAGTATATAAATCTAAGTGTATATTAAGTATTAAAATAGGAGCCAAACCTTATTTGTCTTTTCCATTGCACTAAAAAGCTCTGTGTATTCCCAACTTGCATTCTTTGCTTCTTTGTAATAGTCCCTGTGTATTCTACTTTTCTCTGTTTCCACTCTCACCATCAAAATTGCCTGAAAAAAACCTAGCCTGATTAAATTGAATCTTCTACTTTTTGTCTGTTTCTAAGCAGTTCAGGATTGGAGGAAAATACGTTCAAGCAGACTGATTGCACTTTACATTCATGACCATTTACCTCGTGCTCCAGCTGCCTGCTAAATCCTGCTGTATTTCTAGTTCCCTTTCTTTGATGAAAGTTTCATATGTTTGTTTTCCCCATCTCCAACAACACTTCCAGTTCAGCTGATGGCCTTGGCTTCGTCACTTTATGGAGACGATAGAAACAATCAGAAGAACTTCTACATGTTTTTATACTAGATCTTCCATCCACTCTGGGCAGAAGCTAGTGATGCTGGTAAATCTACAAAGTCAGGACAGTCCCCCCATAACAAAGAGTTACTTGATCCGAAATGATAGTGCCTCAATCGGTAATTCTCAAGCTAGCTAATACGCCTAGGTATCTGTTGCTTCAGTAACTATTTCTCCCTTCTGGAATGAACGAACTTGCCTGTCCTTTAATTGGGTTCTGATCGCCCTAATTACAGTATATATCCCACTTCCTGTTTGACATTTCCACTTACATATCTCATGTACACCTTGAACGTTAGCATATCTGGAAAGAAGCTTTTGCTTTCCCTTCATATCAAAAAAATAACTACCATAAACTGCTTTTCCTGTAGCCTTCCCTGTTCAGGTAAATAACAGTGGACTCTGTCCGGTTTTTCAGGTCAGAGCTCATGGCCCAGATATAATCCTTCAGAAAATTCTGTTTTTCCTTTAAAATACATCAGAATCTGATCACTTTGCTGTTTTGGATCTCTACATTAGTTTCTGGTATAATCTTGTTTTTTGGTCCTTGTCTCAAATGGCGTCAATATTGTAGCACAAGTGCTTGATAAAAATTTAAGGCTCCTCCTGTCATTCTTATGCTCAGAACTGTCCAGTGGCTTCCTATTACAAAAGTTCTTGTGTGTCCTAACAGCTCCTGCATGACCTGTGCTGCCTGCCTTGCTGGTTGACCATGGGGGATAGCCACACCGCTCCCCTTAAACACTGAGAAGAACTCTTTTACTTCAGGGCCTTTGTCTTGTTATTCCATTTTCCAGGGACATTCTTTTCTTTATATTAGAAATCTCTTCAGCAGGTTATTACAGATGACTGTAGTAGTTAGCTGGGCATGGTGGTGCATGCTTGTAATCCCCAGGACTCTGGGAGGCTGAGACCAAAGGATCTTAAGTTCAAGCCCAGCCTGGGCAATTTAGCAACTTAGATCCTGTCTCAGAATAAAAATTTTAAAAAGAGCTCAGGTGCAAAGGCCCTGGGTTCAATCCCCAGTACTACAAGGAAAAATAAAGAGTACACATAAAGTACAAATCTTCAGTTCATTGAGTCTTTAAAATGTACGAGAAATAAGATATGTACCAGGCCTGCAGGAGTCTTACATGTGCTGCATCCCACTTACTAGAACTTTCTCTCCCCCATTGGACTTAGCCACTAATCTGACCTGTAATGGACCTCTAATAGCATAGATAAGTTTTTCTGTATTTGTACTTTATGTAAAATGTACAGACTTTTTTTTTTCTTTGAGTCAGGGTCACATTATGTATTCCAGGCTGGCCTTGAACTCTTGGCAGTCCTCATGTGTCTTTTGTTTTTGTACTTTATGTAAGAGGAATCGTGCAGTATGTATTCTTATGTCTGGCTTTCATTCAGCATTACTTTAGTGAGATTTATTCATATTGTTTCTTTTTTAGTTTTTAATTTTTTGTTTGTTCATTTTTTGAGACAGTGTCTCACTATATAGTTTGTGCTGACCTTGAACTATGGAATGCAGGGCCCAGACTGGTAGTGATCCTCCCAAGGGTTGAGATTGTAGGCATGTGCCACAGCACCTGGTTTCCGTTTTGCTTATGATAGGTCATTCTTGCTGTTGATGTGTAGTGTGGTTCTAATTTTTTTTAATAATTTATATATTTTAGGGGCTGGGGATTTAGCTCAGCGGCAAAAGCGCCTGCCTGGCAAGCGCAAGGTCGTGAGTTCGGTCCCTGGTACCGGAGGGGGAAAAAAAAAAAAAATTTATATATTTTAACTTTATAATTAATTCATTGCCTGTCTTCACTCACTGAAATGTTAATTCCATGCCACCAGGGCCTTTGCTTTATTTGCTGTTGCTGTTTCTATCTCTTATAGTGCTTATTACATAAAGATGTAATTATTTTTAACTGGTTTCTACCACTTGACACATGAGATAATATATTGTTTTTTAGTCTCTAGCACCCAAAACAGTGCTTGGTAGTCCATGGGGGCTCAAAACTGTTGAAAGACAAGAAACAAGGCTTATTTTGCCTTTTTGCCTGTAAATGATTCTTTAGTATTTTTGTTAAATATCTTTTCAAAATACAAAAACATACATAAAACACAAGCATTTTTATGAAGGAGTTGGCAAAATATAGGCCACAGCTGGTAAGCTAAAAATGATTTTTGGCTTGTTAGAACTAAGAATATATGACAGATGAATGTACCCTGAGAAGCCTAAAATATATCTGTCTGGCCTTTCACCAGAAAGCTTCCAGAATATCATTATAAAACTAACTGTGTGTGATCATTACATTCAAGATATATACTATTTTTAAGACATCACACTATTTTTAGCACTCTGGAAACTTGTGTATTTCTAATTCACTGATCATAACTCCCTCTTTCTGAGAGATAATTACTCTTCTAGTTTTTGTGGTAATCATTGGCTTTTCCTTATAGTTTAATCATTCCTGTATGCATACCTAAACAAAATGGTTTTGTTCTGCTAGTAAGTCAGCTTTGTTAAATAATCACAGTGTTTTAATCTTCAGTATTTTGGACTGGGGATGTAGCTCATTAGTAGAGTGCTTACCTTGAATACGTGACAGCCTAGATTTGATCCTGGACACTCCATAATAACAATAAGAAGAAGAAGAAGGAGAAGGAGACATAGTTGTAGTAGTAGCAGTCAGTCTTCTGGGCTTTGATTTTTTTTGGCTGTTCTATTTGTTACTATGAGGAGTATGTTCGTTTCTCTTATAATTACTATGGAAGTTCCCTGTTCATATGTTTATGTTAACTTTTGCTTTATGTATTATGAAATAACCCTCATCATCTTTTTGAAGCTTATTTCTTTAAATGTGATTTATCTACTGGGCATGGTGGCATATGCCTGTAATCCCTGGGAGACTTGAGGCAGGAGGATGACAAGTTCGAGCCCAGTGTGAGCAACTTAGTGACTTAGCGGAACCCTGTCTCAAAATTTATAAATAAATAAATACACACACTCACTCACTCACTCACTCACTCATGTAATAAGGGGATGTGACTTAGTGTGAAGGCTCTGGGTTCAATCCCCAGGACTCCCCACTCAAAAAAGTGGCTTATCTCATATTTAATATCCAAACCATTGTGTAGTGTAAATACTTCTATTCTTATAATGTCAGCTTTTCCTGAGATAGGGTCTTGAGTGTAGTCCAGGCCAGCCTCAAAGTCACTGTGTAGCCCAGACTGACCTCAAACTGCCTCAGCCTGCTGAATTCTGGGATTAATGGGATGCGCCACAATGCCTAGCCCTTTTTTTTTAAACAGTGCTGGAGATTGAACTCAGGGCACTGTGTATCCTGGGCAAGTGCTCCACCACTCAGTCTCCAACCCTCCATCAGTCCTTTGTAAATGGATATTCAGTGCATTTCTGGCTGCTGTTGTATAGTTGGATTTTTTTTAATTTATTCAATCTAAAATCTTACTTTTAACCATTTATCCCATTTACATTTAATATATTATCACTATATTGGGTTTAAATACATTTTAGTATTTTATGTTTATCTGTTCCTTTTCCTCTTTTTTTATTTTTAATTATTTTGGTTTTTTCAAGACAGGGTCTTGCTCCATAGTTCAGACTGGCTTGAACTCACTGTGCAGTCCGTACTGGCCTTGAACTCATGCCAGTGCTCCTGCCTCAGCCTCCTAAGTGTTGACGTTAGAGGCATGTGCCACCATGCCTGGCTGGTGAAGCCTGTTCTTTAATTTCTTACATTCATTTAGATTTATTTATTTTATGTTTCATCCTGTCATATTTTTCTCCTCTACTGGTAGCTAGGTCCTCTTTGGTGTTTCTCTTAGAAATTATTATATGATATTAAATATGCCAAAATACATATCCCTCTTCCTAATATCAAATGATGAGTTCAGAGCAGTAATTTAGTTAGCCTGCTGCTGACTTGGTGGTAGAAATGTTTTTATTTTGCCTTTTATGTTATAAAACATTGTTTTATGCCATCGTTGTTCATTTAGACTTGTATATTTACTCTTTCTTTTAACCACCTTGCTATTGCATTTTATACCTTCAACCTGGAGGCACTTTCCTTCTGCTTGAAATATTTTGGTAGTGTTTATCTGCTGGGTTTATGCTCATGGAGAGAACATTATTTTTTTCTGTTACTCTTGAGAGGTTTTTTATTTGTTTGCTTGCTGTGTATATGTCTAGGTTGGTTTTGTTTTGTTTTGTTTTGTTTTGTTTTCATTTAACACAATTGAACAGAATAGTTTTTCACTTTGCTCCCATTGTTACTATTAAGAAATCAGCTTTCATTTACCTCCTGTTTTTTTCCTTCCTGGTTGATTTTTAAGTCTTTATCTGTTTTGGTCTGTAATTTTTTTATTGGTTTTTCTCCGGTACCGGGAACCGAACTCACGACCTTGCACTTGCCAGGCAGGCGCTTTGCCGCTGAGCTAAATCCCCAGCCCCTGTAATTTTTTTATTGAGTGTGTTTATTTCCTTTACTTTTGACTCATTAGACCTTTGGGATCTTTGGTGTGTTTTACTACCAGTTCTGCGTAACTTAACCATTACCTCTTTCAATGTAATCCCTGCCTCTGTCCTCCTCTTCCCCAGTCCGTTTCCCTCTCTCAAACTCATGAGAGTCTTCCTGCCTCAGCTTCCTGAGTCCTGGGATTATAGGCTGAGCCCCCAATACTGGGCTCTTTTTGTTTCTTTGTGCTCTTTTATGGATAATTTCCTCTTGTCTTTCAGTTTCCGAAGTATCTATTCTGTTGTTTCTTACTTACTCTTTTTTTTTTGGTTTTTCTCTGGTACCGGGAACTGAACTCATGACCTTGCACTTACCAGGCAGGCGCTTTGCCGCTGAGCTAAATCCCCAGCCCTGTTTCTTACTTACTCTTAAGCTCATTTAATTCTTAATTTTTCTTACGGTCTTTTAAAAAATGTTCCCTTCAAGATAGTTTGAAGCTTTTTGCTAATTTTTAAATTTTTTTTAACTTTTTGGGGGTACTGGGAGTGGTTCTTTTTTAAAGAGAGATAAAAACAATAAAAAGGATACAGAATTTTGAGGCAAGATGATACAATATTAACAATGGTTGCTATATTACATATTGTTATCTTCAAAGTAGTTGCTCAGATTGCCAGATACAGGTACACAAAATTGATCAAACAATATAAGCACTGTGTTCCTTTCAATGAACTAATAGAAATTAGTCATACAGTTATCTTAGTTATCTTGGGTATATATACAATATATCTTTTTTTTCCTTCCTTCTTTTCTTTTTTCCCCTATCCCAGTTGTTCTTTCCTTTTGAGTAGTTTCTTTCCCTTTCACTATATTTTTTGTACCTTACTTACTCTTTCCGTTTCTTATACTAGGGAGACAATACAATGTTCACACATGTGAGTCTGGTTTATTTCGCTTTTTTTTTTTTTTTATTTTTTTGGTACTGGGAATCAAACTCAGGACCTTGTGCTTGCCAGGCAGGCTCTTGTGTCCCTGAGCTATATATCCCTGGCCCTTATTTCACTTATGAGTATGGTCTCTAATTACATCCATTTAATAGCTGTGTAATGCTCCATACCACATCTTTTTCATCCATTCCAGTTGATAGGTATTTGGGCTGTTTCCAAGGTTTAGCTATTACAAATTATGCTGCCATAAACATGGGTGAACATATATTGTTGTGGTATGATGTTTTTAATTCTTTTGGGAAAATACCCAGAAGGAGAATAGCTGGATCACATGGGACCTCTAATCCTAGTTTTTTGAGGAATCTCTACACTGATTTCCACAGTGGTTACACCAGTCTGCACTCCCACCAACAGTGGAGAAAGGTTCCTTTTTCCTCACAGCCCCTCCAGCATTTGTTATTGGTTGACTTCTTGATGGTAGCCATTGTTTCTGGGGTGAGATGGAATCTCAATGTTATTTTAATTTGCATCTCTCAAATGGCCAATGATGTTGAACATTTTTTCATATATTTATTTGCCATTTGCATTTCTTCCCCTGAAAAATGTATATTCATCTCAGATGCCTATTTTGGAATTGGGTCTTTGAATTTTGGGGGCCTGATTTTTTATTTTTTTGTTATTTCTTTATATGTTCTAGATAGAAGTCTTTTGTCTGACAGACAGTTGGCTAAAATTTTTTTCCAATTTGTGGGTTTTCTGTTCACTCTGTTGATTTCTTCTGATGTGCAAGAGTGTTTTATTTTTTAATACTTTTTTTTTTTTTTTTTGCTTGTTTTTGCTTTGTGGTTTTGGGTATTGAATACAGGATCTTCTGACTGTAGCCAAGTACCCTACCACTGAGCTGTACTATCCTCCCAGTCTTATTTTTCTTCAGTGTATGCACATTTTAAAATTTGTATCTGATAATTCTGGTATCTGAAGTTTTTCTGAATTTGTTTCCACTCTTTCTTGGTTATTGCTCATGGCTGTTTCCTTTATGGTTTCTTTTATAATTTTGTCTCTCATAGTCCTTGAAGAATTATGAGATTTTTTTCAGTATCTAGGATGTGGATGTTTTTCTAGGTAGACTTTTTATTTGCTTTCTTCTGGTGCCTAGAGATTTTACCTCTTTAATGTTCGCTGAATTTGTGATTCATTCTCATCTCTCTTCCTCCCTTCCTCCCTTTCTCTGCCTCTCTCGGTTTATTGTGTTTGTTCCAGCCATCCACAAATATTGATTTGGGTTGTCTTAACATTTCTCAGGGGACACACTGACTCATAAACTGCCAAGGCAAATTCCTTACCGCTCCTAGGGTGGGGAATATTTTTCTTCTGGTTTACCTTTTCCCTGAGAGTGTAGACCAGCTACATAGGAGGCTCTGCTGGAAGTGGGACTTGTTTCCTGTCCTGTTGGGACCTGTGCCTTAGTTGTACTTTGGCCTGTGACTGCTTGATGTTATGGTGCCCTGGAAGTGGAAATTCAATATCTGCAGGTGCTCCTAGGGCATGATAATGGTTTTTGTGCTTTTACTTGTCCTTTTCCCTGTCCTCTGTACTGGGGATTGAACTGAGGGCTTTGGTACTGAGCTACATTCCCAGCCCTTTTTGTTTTTAAATTTTGAGACAGGGTCTTTTGCTTAGTCACGAAATTGCCTAGGGTGAGCTCAGACTGGGGATCCTCTTCTCTTGCCTTGGCCCCCTAGTGTGCTAGGATTATAGGCATGTGCCTATTTGTTTTATGTTCCTAAATTTCCCTCAGATTTTGTCCTACTTGATATATTATCAAGTCTTTGGTGCCTTTAATGGTCTTTTAAAACGTTTTCTTTGCCCGGCATGGTGGCACAGGCATATAACCTGAGCACCTTGGGAGGGTGAGGTAGGATTGCCACAGGTTCAAAGCTAGTCTGCACTGCGTAGCAAGATCTTGTCTCAAAAAAAAAAGTTTTTTCTGTACTTACAGTTGCTTTCCAAAAGAAGGTCGGTTCAGGCATCCTAGCTTATTTGAAATCTTTTAGCCCTTGGCAGATATGTATTGAATAAATAAATACAGCATATAAATAAATATGAATGTGGCAGAATGGTTCTAATTTTAGTATCTTTGCTTCAGAGATTCATTCACCCTTATCATGAGCATACTTCGATTAATGGGTGTCACAGGTATTCTGAAATCTGAACTTAAGCTTTTACCTTGGGTGGATAGGAAGGTAGATCTTGAGGAAGTCTTTTTTTTCATGGACTCAAAGACTAAATATGTTTTTTTGTCGGATCATTTAGTTATTTTATTTTTATTTTCTACAATGAAAATGTTAAATAAGTCTTCCTGATAAAAGGATGCATACAGATTATAAAATTTGAAATGTAGCTGATTTCAGTGGCACATGCCTAAAATCTCAGCATTCTGGGAGGCTAAGGCAGGAAGATCACATATTCAGACCTACTCTGAGCAATTTATGTAGAAGTTCAACAGTTCATTCACAAGTGGTAAAACAGAAAGTCTCTTCCAAAGGAACTATTATTAAAGAGTGTAGGGAGCAAGTATTGTTAGACCAGCTTTTGTGGATATGCACATGCATGTTTGTATAATAGTTTTCTCATTTCTTTTATGTGAATTTATATAATCAATATCCTATAAACGTTTGTGCTCTGTAAATAGTGCTGTTAGTGGTGTCTCTATACATACTTGTGCGCCTTGCACATTGTTCCTTTTAGATACGTTCCTAATTGTAGCCATCACCTAAATTGCTAAAAGGTGACTAGCAGTTTGAAAGACCCGACTTCTGCGTACCTGCTAATACTGAATTGTGTCATTTATAATCTTTGACAGTGCAGAAAATACCACTTAGCGCGTTTCTTCGCTAGTGATATCACACGTCATTTACGCCGAGTGATTTTTTTGGTTTCCTTTTTAATGCTTGTTCCAGTCCTGTTGGAATTACTGACGGGCAGGAGCACATTGTTGCTAACCCTTTGTCATTTACATTGCAAATGATATTTTTACCTGTTTGTGATCTTGTCTTATAACTTTATATTCACTTTTACCAGTGAGAAGAGAATTTTAAGTAGTCAAATTTATCGGTATTTTACCTTTATGACTTTATGGGTTTTGTGCTATTCATAGATGTTCCCGTATGGTTTATATTTTTATGTGGTGTTTTAAAAGTCCTTTACCACTAGGTGGCTGGAAAAGAATTTATGTTTGCTTATGATTTTTATATAGCTCTATATGGTAGGACCTCTATTTTTTCCTTTCTAAAAATATCTTTACAAATATTCTTCTGTCTTGTCAATAAATTCCTGCTAATACTAATGTGTTTTAATCATTAATTAGTTATCCATATTATATGAATCTGCTTCTGATTTCTCTATTTGATGCCACTGGTCAGTATATCCATTCCATACTTGTGTTACACTGTTTTAGTTAATGTAACTTTGTAGTATGTTTTGATTTCTAGTTAAATTTCCCTGATAGCCTTTATCAGCAATTATCTGGCTAATTTTCATCATCTATCCAAGTGAACCTCAAAATAAATTTATGGTGTTTGGCCAAAACAACTCACCCAAAGAGAGAGAGAACCTACGTGGCTACTATTCTACCAGGAAATTTCTTTGAAAGGCCAGAAGTAAAATAAACAAAAACTCTAAACATTAGCCATTAGAGAAATTTGATCATCTGTGTAATTTGAATCCAGGAATATGGCATCACCATTTAATTTCAGTAATCTTTTATATTCATTTGTGAACCTGTATAGTTTTCTTCGCATGAATTCTTTATATATCATTGGTTTACTTAGTATCTTGCAGATTTTTTTTTCTATTTTGAGTTTGCTTTTTCTATCATCACATTCTGTAGCAGATTATAATTAATTTTTTTAGTGCATGGGAAAGCTATTGATTTTTGTATACTTATTTTGTATTTGGCCATCTTACTGAACTTTTTTGTTACAGTAGTTTTTCAGTTGATTTGCTTGATTTCTTCTGTGAATGTGTATATCATCCAAAATGATACTTTTTAATTTGCTGTAACATTTATATCTCATATGTTTTACCTTACCACGTTGGGTAAATACTGTTGATGTATGTATTACCCCTGTGTAGTTTGTAACTTTAATGAGGACTCTACTGTAACATCATTATGTAATTATATTTTGAATTGACTTTGAAAAATAAATTCTGTTATTAGATTTGCTAATGTTTAACCATTTTTCCACTTCTAGAATAAACCATACGTAATTGTGGTATTAAATTACTCTTTTAGTACTCCATGTTTGTTTTGCTTGCATTTATTTTAGATTTTTGCATGTGAGGTATGGGATAGTGAGAATAGAGAGTGTGGGCTGGGGATTTAGCTCAGCGGCCCAGCACCTGCCTGGCAAGCACAAGGTCATGAGTTTGATTCCTGGTACTGGAAAAAAACCAAAAAAAAAAAAAAAAAAAAAGAATAGAGAGTGAAATAAGCTCTGTGCATAAAGTCATGAGACAGTTGTCTCTCTGGTTTTTTGGTATTATTGGGAATTGAACCCAGAGCCAAGTCCCTAAGTTGCCTGGGTGGCCTGGATCTTGTGATCCTCCTTTCTCAACATCCCACATTGCTGTGATTACAGGTGTGTGCCCCTGTAACAAAGTTGTCTTAATTTTTCATTTACCTACAGCATGGAAATAGGATTTCCTGTGTAGGATTGAGAATATTTTGAAGTTGACTTATTGAAGTCTACAAAGCAGTCTGCAAATGCAGTTAGGCAAATATAGAATCGTTAAAATGTTTTGAGTAAACTATTAACTCAAGTTTCTAGATGGGTAATAATCCAGCGATAATGTTCCCTAAAATTGTTTGCAGAGAGAAAAAGTGTCCTAACACTCACCTCATATTCGCTACATCTTAACCTGTTGCGTGTGCTGGCAGGGTCAGATTACCTCTCTCATGTGAGTTTTGCGTGTTTTCTTTGATGTTTTCCAGCGGCGAGTAGAGCAGCCCCTCTACGGTTTAGACGGCAGTGCTGCGAAGGAGGCGTCGGAGGAGCAGTCTGCCCTGCCAACCCTCATGTCAGTGATGCTAGCAAAACCTCGACTTGACACGGAGCAGCTAGCACAAAGGGGAGCCGGGCTCTGCTTCACTTTCGTGTCAGTAAGTACTGAGGCCGAGTTTACTCAGACACTTCCCACTGCCTCGGAGTTCTGTGCTGAGGTGGGGTTATTTTAGTAGAGTTGACGGTATTTCTCATTCTCTTTCTGCTCTAGAGAAAGCTACTCCATTATAGTTTTACTCATCACTGTTGATTTCAGCTCTTGAGAGAACATGCTTTGTCAGAGTCTCAATGCACAACTGAAAGGAAAACATGCTAGATTAACAAAGAAACAAAAAAAATACGGATTAAATTCCACTGAAACCAAAACTTTTGTATAATTAAAAATAGTCTCCAAGCCCCAGCCATCAATTAACTAAGCCAGTATTCAATTTAATATACAATTTTGACAAGTAGGTAGGCATTCTGCAGTGAGGTTACTAATCATTTCCCACTGTGTGATGTATGTACTGCCTGCTTGCTTGCCTTCTTGGCCCTTTCAGGTGTTGCTGTAGTTACTTCTGCCAGGCTAACTTGGCTACCTGTTCATTGCTTTCAACTTCTTTCATTTTTTTGAAAAATAAAAATTTTTCTTCCTGGTGCTGGGGATTGAATTCCATGCTCCTCTACAGCTGAGCTATATCCCTAGCCCTTTATATTTTTTACTTTGAGGGAGTCCCTCTAATTCTCTCAGCCTGGCCTCAGACTTGGAATCCTCCTGCCTCAGCCTCCTGAGTAGCTAAGATTACAGGTGTATGCCATCATCATGTCCAGTATTTGAATATTATACAATTTTGACTCCAATTTTTTAAACTCCATTTTAATTTGCCAATTATAAATGTACTTTGAATCAAATTTGTTACTTTTCTTGGTTTTTGTGTCTGTTTTTTGCCAAGGGTGGAATAAGAGGACGTTCCACTGGGCATCATTCACAATTAAAAGTCACCGCTAATAGCATCCCCCTCATCACTCCATTTTCTCCACTTGTAATCTAAGTTCCCTGTGTTTGCCCTGTGGGTTATTCTGAGACACTCACCACTGTGTGATGTATTTGAAATGGCAGTGGAAATTTTGGGTGGTGCCTTAAAAGGAAATAAAAAGAATAAAATAGGTAGGAAATCATTTGCATTGCTTGGAGTATTTCTTTTAGTTATTGTTGTTTTATCTAGAGAAAGCGATGGGACTTTTTAAAGAATGGTTTATTCATCAAAGGAACGGGGAAACTTGTGTGTGAAGGTAGTATAATTTTTTCCTTGAGTGGCAGAGAGAATTGACCAGTATAATATTGTGGGAGGGCCTTGACAGCAGTATGAGACAATTTTTGTGAGAACACAGCAGTTCTTTATAGTACTGTTTAAGAGCAGTGAGGGCAAACCTTTTATTTTTATTTTATTTTTTTTTTGTATTTTAAAGAGAGTAGTACATGAGAAACAAACCAACAGTTTTTTCTTTCCTTTTTTTGATAAGGTTGGCTAGGAGTTTATCTTATTTTATTGATTCTTTCAAAGAACCAACTCTTTGATGCATTAATTCTTTGTATTGTTTTTTTAGTCTCCATTGCGTTAATTTCTGCTCTGAGCCTTAT